>NC_081406.1:365018011-365331761 GCF_030272615.1 Cryptomeria japonica
GAAAAACTTTCACCACATCAAGGAGGCAAGATACACCAAGCCCCCAGTGGACTAAGGATCTTACAACTTCGATTGACAAAGTAAAAGGGAAGATCACGAGGGAGAACCATGACTGTCAGTAGTAAGGTTCCCTCACTATGAGTCATGCAAGAAAGATATCAAAAATTTTCAAGGAAAAGCTAAATTTGTCAAGAAATTTTCACGTATCTTGAAAAGATATGAATGGGATGTATGCCCCCCTACATTAAAGCGATTGCACACGCCTCACTGGGGGTGATTGCTTTAAGGTAGTGATACATATAAGAAATGAGAAAGGAGCACGTTATCACAAGGATTTAGCCCCCAAGTGTGAGATAAGCCCAAGGATAATAGACACAAAACACAAAGCACAAGGTGACTTCTCTTTCCTTGGGGTCAGTATGCTGTATGATAATTCATGTATATCATATGTATGTATGCATCATTGTTCTTCATTCCCCAATCAAGGAAGGTCACCTAGAAGAAGGGAACACATGTGTCTTTTGCGTCAACATGAGAGAGACCAAAAGAGATCTCAATGTTTTGCATCGTCCTCAAGTAGACAACACTAAGGACAACAAATAGAAGAATGAGAAAAACACATAGAAGAAGTAATAGAAGAGAGGAGGAGAGAGTCTGCTATGCTAATGAACTAGTCTAGCATGTCATCTACCCCCCGATCTTGCTGATCAATGTTTCGAGAAGGTAGGAAACACACTAGAGGAGGAACATCCAACATAGCAGATGGGTCTATGTTCATACCCCAAGCCACGGTGTTCTTGTCTAGGAGCTAGGATAAGTGCTTTAGAAAATTCATTAGATAGATAATTATCAACATCAACATGTTCATATTCACTATCAAAATGAATAGGAGTAACATTTTCATCTATATCATCATCAAGATTTATAAAAATAGGATCTTTAACTCACACAGGATCAAGACCATCATGCATCTTATGTTTAGGAGATTTCAGCTCAATCGTCGGCTGAGGAGAAAATGGAATAATATTAGTTGAAGGTGTTTTTGGGGATTGCAAAGTTTGAAAAGCAATTGTTTGAGCTCTAAGACGATGCTTTCATCGGCGTTCACGTGCAGAATGATTTCATCTAGTCTTAGTAGGAAGTTGCGAAGATTGAGGAGGAATGTTCTCATCCTTATCACTTGGGTGTTTAGGTTGTGGTCTCTTAGGTTGAACAATAGGAGAAGAGGAAGGTCTCTTCTCTCCATAAGAGGAAGGAGGAGGAATTGCTCCATATAAGGGAGGAATATTTGGTTTAGGAAGGAGACCAAGCCCATCATGACGAGGAGGGATCAGTCTACTTTTAGGAAGTTTATTAGTCATAGGCATAGTCACATCCATAGGGATGGGTTGGGAATCTTCTTGAGGAAAGACGTTAGTTTTATCTTTCAAAGGAAGAACTTCCTTCTCAAGAACGATAGGAATATCAAGTTTGGGTGTTCTAGGTTCACTTAGAGATAGGATCATATCTTTTTTCCACTTTTGATAAGATTTAAAAAGATGATCAGTTCGCAGAGGAAGAGATTGGAATTGTTTAGGCCAAAAGTAATCAATAGGAACGCTAGAAGTTCTTTCAGCTGGTTTAAAGAGACTATGATTGACACTAACAACTTCACCATTATGGGGAAATTTCAAACACTTGTGAATAGGAGAAGCAATAGCTTTCATGGAAGATAGCAAAGGATAGCCTAGCTTCACACGAAATTGTTCAGATGATGGAATAATAGCAAAGTCCACATCAAGGGATTTGTTATGGACCTCAATAGGTAATGTAATAGAACCAATTGCAGGAGAAGAAAATGCATCAAATAATTTCATAACCACATTTGTTTCATCATAGATCACTTGATTCAATTGCAAAGTAAAAAGAAATTCTTCACTAAAGATATTAACCATACAAGAAGGATCAATAAGCACTCCACGACAAGGTGTATTCTTGACTTTTGCAACTATGTATAAAGGACCATTAGGTGCCCTGATAGTTTCACTAGAATCAAAGGTGATGGAAAGTTCTTTAGGGATTTTCTGCTGCTCCACAAAGTTAATCACATTTGGAGTCATAGACACAAGATCATTAGGTGAGATAGAGGAATCAGTAGTATCAATCGCATTAGAGGTATGAGAAGGCAATGGGTCAGTAAAAATCTGAAGATTTTGGTTAGGAGGAGCTACAGATGTATTGCCTTTATCATTCACTCCAGAAATAGAGATAGTATTATTATCAATCAAATCTTGAATTTTACCCTTTAAAGCAAAACATTTTTCAGTATCATGCCCAGGATGATGATGAAATTGACAAAAAGATTTGTTATCAAAATAGGGTGAATTAATCTTTGCAGGATCTATTTGCCTTATAGGAGGAAGAGTAAGCACATTTTGTTCCAATAACTTATTCATAATACTATGCAATGATTCATTCAAAGGAGTAAACTTTCTTTCTTTCTTGAAAAACTTAGAAATAGGAGGCACACCTGATGCCGCATTCACGTTGTTGTTGATGATGTGTTCATTGAATTTAATGGACTCTCTGTTCTGTTTAAACTTCCCAAATGGTTGTTGACTACTATCACCCTTATCACTCGGAGCCATAGGATTTGCTTGTTCCATTTGACTCACAGTCAGTTGATAATTGTGAAGAGTTGCACACAACTGTTGGAAAGAAGTAAACTCAGAAAACAGGAGTTTTTCTCTAATATCTTTTTGTAAATTAGAAATAAAGATTCTTTGAATATCATTGTCAGGCACTGGAAAGGAAATTTGAGCATACAAATGCTTATATCTACCAATGAAATCAGTCACTTTTTCTTTAACACCTTGTTTGCAATGCATTAAATCAATCAAAGTAACTTTGGGACTTATATTGTTTTGAAATTGTTGAATGAAAGCATTTGCAAGTTGTTCGAAAGAAGAAATAGAATAGGAAGGCAATGAGCAATACCATTGTAGGGCTTTATCTCTTAATGTTCTAGTAAACAGTTTTGCAAGCAACCTTTGGTCATAAGCAAAATCGGTACATATTGTTTGAAAGGTCTTAACATGTGTTAGAGGATCACCCTTACCATTATAAAGCTCCAAATGTGGAATTTCAACATGTTTAGGGGGGATAGCTTGAACAATGTCAAGAGAAAGTGGGCTCGCAACATCAAATGTGGACACACTAAACTTAGATTGATTCATAGAGGCAATTTGTTGCTGTAAAGAAGAGATAGTTTGTGCAAGATTGTTAATGGTCACTTCAGTCGAAGAGTTCATATTAGACGTGTTAGATTGTGATGGAGGTGTTATGTTATTGAAAGAAGGTAGAGAGTAAGGTGGTGGGACACTATGATAGTTAGTCATAGGAGATGATTGGACAGGAGGAACACTACAAGGAGGAATGGAAAATGAATTGCCCCCTTGTGTCATGTTCATTTGTGGTGATATAATAGGAACACTTATTGAAGGAATGAATGAAGAAGTCAGATTGAATGAAGGAAGAGGATTGATTGAAGAAGAAGGATTTCCCCCATGACTAGTGATCATAGGAGGAATGTCTTGTATTGAAGTAGTCATTATGTTTGATGTGAAAGTAGGTATACTAGCAATAGAAGTCGTCAAAGGAATAGAATGATTGACTTGAGTAGGAGGTTGTGTATAACCTAAAGTTTCGGCACAACTTTTCATAGGCATCACATTCAAATCCACAATGTGTGCAATACCACACAAAATATCAATTCCATTCTTATCACTTTGAACCATACGTTTTAGACCCTTAATTAATGAAAGAGCTTGACTATCAGGGTATTCTTGAGACATCCATTGTCGAAAATCATCAAATTGGTTATCCAATTTTGAAAGTTGTTGTACAGAAACCTCATGGAGAGCTTCTTCATCATTAAGAGGATTAGAGGAATTACCCATGTCCTCGTTAAAAAGGCCATTCAAATTAGGTTCCATCTCCTCAATAATTAAACCTTGGAAAGACTTAATTCTAAGGCTTCGTCTAACGGGAATAGTGTAAGTAGGGCTTATTCTTGTAAAACTCATGCACTAGAGAGAGAGAGAGATTTTGAATTTTAGAGGTAGCAAATTTCAATAAAATCAGCCAATCTCCTAGATTTAAGCTGTTAAATGCAATCAGGACAATCTCCCAAAATTTCAGAAAAAATGTCCGGGACCGTGGCGAACGGAGTGCACCCGGTCCTCGCAACTTTTTTTGAAATTTTCAGGGATGAAAGTTATGATGATTTTAAAGCTAATCTGAAAAAATTGAGTGATTTTATGATCCATAGATAGGCCAAATTAAAGTTGCAATCTCAAAATTGAACCCTACCAAGATTGTTGAAAAATGTAAAATTTGAATTTTGAAAAAGAGAGGGAAACTGAAATTTTGAATTTTATGATTTTAGAGGGAATGCTGAAAGCAATGCAAGTTTCGAAATTTAAAAGTTGACTCGATTTCATGCCAAATTTGAATTTGAAAGTGGAAATCAAAGTTGCTGCAATTAAACACTTAATTTCAAAAGTCACTAATTGTAAAAATTTGAATAAAACACTGAAATTTTGAATGAATGCTAACACACTTTTCAGATTTAGGACAGTAAGAAACACAATTTTGACACAAATTTCAATTTCAACAATTTTTGAATGATTAGAAGCCTCAATCCAAGCAATTGCTAAACCAACTTTGACTTTAATTTTGAAGGTGTTAAAATTGATAAAATCAGCCAAAATTCTGGATTTTAGCAGAAAAATACAGTAAGATCTAGCTCCCGAAATTTCAGAAAAAATGTCGGGGACGATGGCGCTCGGGGTGCACACGGTCCTCACAACTTTTTTCCAAATTTTCAGGGATGAAAGATATTGTGATTTTATTGCGGAATCCAAAGTTACAGCCGATTTGGAGGTGTTTTGATTAGTGAAATTATCAGTCGAAGGTTGAATCAAGAAGGTCTTAAAAATTAGGGTTTTGACATTTAACCACTTAATTTTCAGAATTAAAGCACAAATATGAATTGACAATTTGCAATAGAAGGGTAGATCTGAAACAAGCATTAACAATTAAACATTTCTTAAGTTTAATTACTTAAAAAGAAAATTTTAGGGTTTTTATGCAATCAACCTCTAAAATTTGCAAAAGATCAAACATGGAAATATAATTAGGAAAGCAAAATTTTCAGATCTAACCATGAATAATCAGAATGAGGATGTTCACGTCGGGTTCACCAAAATGTAAAGCGGAAAAATCGAACACTAGTTGTTCTCCCCTCCCCAACTCCAAGGAGAGAGAAGGGAGAGTCACTAGGGTTGATGGTTTTCACTTAGGAGGGACTTTACATTCAAAAGAGGGGTTAAAACCCACAAGATCCAATCCCATGCAATGCAAGATTGGATTCTATATGAGTTTCAAGGGTCAAGACATCAAGGATACCCTCTTTTGTAAAGAATGTAGATAGAAAGATTGAACTAGGAATGCATGTAAAGTAGGAAAGATTCGCTTATAAACAGAGATAGGGATATGGGATGAAGCTGCCGACCTGGAATTAGTAGTAAAATGTTGAGATGGTGTTGTTCTGCAAATTTGAGCAAAAGTTGACGAGACTATGGCGCTCGGCGTGCACACGGTCCTTCGAAAAATCCGCGAAACGAAGGGGGATCTGTTCGTCTCTGCACAAGGATTCCAGATCTTCAATTACAGCTGCGTACCTGCAACCTACACACAGAAAAGAGAGGATGATTGGGGGGTTAGGGATGAGGGGTTTGCCTTTAGGTCAAACCCCAGTTTTGGAATTAACCAAGAAATGAGAAATTGCTGTAAATGTAAATGATTGTAATGTAAAACAAGTACTAGTACCTTGTTGTAAGAATGTTTGTATTCTTACATGCGAAGGTGTAGATGTTGTTATATGTTGTATGTTGTATGTGATATGTGATCTCCTCTTCAATGGTTGAATCCTTGTCTTGAATGCAACACTTAGCCTTGAATGGAGACTTAGAATGATCAATTGCTTGAAGGAAATGCTTGAATGCTTGAATGCTTGAATTCTTGAATGTTTGAATATCGTTTCCACATCTTGTACCTATCTATCCTTCCTTCTCAAAATGGGAGAGGAAATGTAGTTTATATACTTGTCAATTAGGGTTAAAAGACTGATTTTTCTGACCTTGGGCCGACCAGGAAGTACTATTTTCTAAATTGCAAACATAAAGACCCAAAGCCCCATAGGAGACCGGGCCCAAAATAGGGCCAGGGACCAGGGCGCTGGGCACCATGGTCCCACCTCTAGGGACAGCGGGGTGCAAGGAGGATCAGGCTAGGGTGCTTGAAAAATGCAGTTTTTGGTATCATAAACAGGTTTCAGGGTCTCCATTCAGGTTTCGTGTTGCGCCGCCATCGTGAAGACCCAAATGCAGTCGAAATTGCAAGTGTCACAATTTTAGGATGCTACACCTGTAAAATAAATACACTTGCGGCTATGCTCCTGCCATCTCTATATACAATCTCATCCATTTCATGATACATGTGGGCCAATAAGCAAGAACCCCAGCCAAGCCTCTGAGGGGTTTCCATCAATCTCATCATCATCCTACCCCAAACACACTGGAAACCCTGCTGCCCTCTATTTGGCATCAAAAAATAGCCAATAAATCCTACTAGAACACACACCAGAGGATACTCCTCACTGTATCTTCTCATCATAATGTCCCAACTAATAGAACGGGTCAAAATGTCAGGATCCTTGAAGACATGCCTCACTCTTTGTAATCCTGGAAGGTGTCCTGAATCGTAATCCACCTTATCCCTAGTAAAAGGGATATGAAGGATCCTATATACATCCTCAGGAGTGATAGTCAACATCTCCAATGGTAAATGAAATGTGTTATGCTCTGATTGGAAACTCTAAACCAATGATGTGAGCATACCATGATTCACACAGATATCTAGTAAACCAAGAAGATGACTCAAACTACACAAGTCAATATGAGCCTGATCAACCTCTGATAACTATCATACTAATGTCATGGTGGGAGGATAAATGCATTTGAAAAGTATAGGAGGTAATCAAACCTGCAAAAACCCAACAATGAAGCATCATAAAACATTCCAAATAAGCCTACAAGAGAAGTAAAACATCACACAAATCCAACTGAGTCAAGTGCAAAATCAAAATTTCACATTTAGACCTTCAAAAATGCTCACTGTTTCCCGAACAACAAAATACAGAAGGGCAACATCTCATACAAGTTAGGAATAGCTATAGTACGATAAAACATTCCCAAATGACAAAATATAAGACCCCGCATGACAAAATGTTCTTTTTATAGACATGTCGTACGATATGAGGGTAGGGTCCGAACGATAATTCTAAGGGCTTTAAATGACAAACTAAAATTTAACAGTTACTCGTATGAGAGAGAACCCTGTCTCGCACGATAAAACATAAAAACCGATCCCAAACATGCTAAAAACTTGAAAAATGAAAAAAAAAATTCAAAACTGAAAACATAAAGAGGCTTAAGATTGATCACTTACCGCTGGCTCATAGTTTTGGGGTCGATTATGACATATTTGGCACTCGAATCAATGTTGATGAGTAGGGACCACCATTTTCTTTGCAAAAGGATTTTTGAATTTTCAAACTTGGATGGTTAAACTGATTTGAAAATGACACTTTCGTCCCATATAAAGCCAAAACCCTAATTTTTCAACTTGCTTTGATGGACATGAAAATCGTACCCTTGGCTAATTCGATTGTCCTAAATCCATTTCTGGGATCGAAATCAAAATTTGAGATCATTTTGTTAGTCAATTTCACAATTTGGACCACTTAGCACTCTTTTCATCAAATGCTTATTCTTTCTTCAAATTACGGTCAATTTCAACGTTGAATCTTAATTCAATTTCATTCTACACATCAACTTTATGATCACCTCTACGCTCAATTTTTCATCAATCAACGCCAAATTTTTTAAATATTCCTCAAAATCAATTTATGCTCAAATAAAAAAAATTTGCCACTAATTGCCTATAATCATGTACCCTCACTATTTTTTGATTTTGTTCCCGAGGGGGCATACTCATGACCTTATGACCTCACATCTCACAAGTTGACAAAATTTACAAATCTTTATTAAAAGTCGAGAAAAATATTTTCAACTAAAGAAAATCAATCAATTCTTACTGCTAAGGGGCATCTCAACTTCATCTCTTCACATCAAGCTGAGATCTCTCAATCACTAGGGGCATATCAGTTTCATCACTTCAAATCAAGCTAATATTTGTCTTTCATCTGAATTAATCTCTTAATGTTAATCAGTTTCATTGCTTTACATCAAGCTGATTATTCATTTAAACTCAATCAAAAGTTTAAAGAGTATCTTTGATCATATACTAAATCTAAGCAGGTGTTCAGTTTCATCACTTTGAAACAAGATGGACAGTTTATTCTTCGCTCATCATATCTTGATCAGTCAAGTTCAAGATCAATTTTTATCATCGCTCGCTGTGTCTTGATCAATCAAGTTCTAGATCAGTAAGATCCGCTTCTTGATCAATCAAGTTCAAGTTCGGTATCTTTTTCTTTCTATTGTTCCTAAGTTCAATAAAGTTTGGGAATAGTATCACTTTAATCAGACTTCATTCAGTTTCATTGCTTTGAATCAAGCTAAACATCTTGCGCTCCATCTAGTTCATGATCAATCAAGTTCAGAACTAGCATCTCCTAGACATCACACATTCTTTGAACCAAGGCATTGCTTGCACATTAATTCAAAGAGGGGCAAATGTAATACCCTAAAAATGGTCATCTAAACCATGGGCCCCTAATCTCGACAGCATCACCAAGGTCCTAACCAAAAGCAATTAAATCAATCTTGAGCACATTATTAATTCTTAAATCATCAAATATCACATGGCAAATCAATTACTCAATATTAATTAAATATTTATTTAATTAATTGAATCATTTCCAAGAAAATCATTTTGATCAATTACCCTATTTTAATTTATTAAATATCCTTGCATATTTAATTAATTAATAAATTTACCATTTAATCATTCAGGGCCTTAGCTGAAAACGAAAGCGGAAAGAAGATAAAGTGCTTAAGAACTGATCAAGGTGGTGAATTCACTTAAGAGGAATTCACCAAATATTGTGAAGACAATGTAATTAAGAGGCAAATTTCTACACCTAGGACACCACAACAAAATGGTATTGTAGAGAGGAACAACTGGTTAGTTGTTGAAGCTACTAGAACTATGCTAATACAAGGAGGTGTAGCTAAGACTTTCTGGAGATAAGTTGTTAGTACAACTATCTACACAATGAACTGGATATTGGTTAAAAGAGGTAAGGATATAAATCCTTATGAATATTGGTATGGTAGGTCACCTAATGCCAGTTACTTTAAGATTTTTGGCAGTAAAAGTTTTATTAAAAGAGGTACCTATGTTGGTAAGTTTGATGCTAAGAGTGATGAAGGCATATTTCTTGGTTACTCCACCAATAGTAAAGCGCTGATGAGTGGATGAGTTTCTTGAAGATACAAGAGAAACTAGTAAGGAGAAGAAGTAAGATGAACCTTACATTCTAATTTTGGAGCCGGAAGCGGTGAAGCTAGAAGTTGGTGAAATAAAAGTTGCAGTACGAGTTCAACCAGAATAGGTAGATTCTATAGAAGATGAAGGTAGTGAGGAAGAAGAACCTGGGGATCATGATCATATTATTCCAAGGTATGTTAGACTCAATCATAATCTTGATCAAATTATTGGAGATAAAGATGCTGGAGTGTTAACTAGAAGAAGAATTAGAGAGAATTCTTGTATGATCTCCATTATTGAGCCTAGAACAACAAAGGAAGCTTTTGGAGATGATCATTCGATCAGGGATATGGAAGAAGAGCTTGAACAGATTGAGAAGAACAATACATGGACCATAGTGCAATACCCTAAAAATGGTCATCTAAACCATGGGCTCCTAATCTTGACAACATCACCAAGGTCCTAACCAAAGGCAATTAAATCAATCTTGAGCACACTATTAATTCTAAAATCATCAAATATCACACGAAAAATCATTTACTCAGTATTAATCTCTCCCCTTTACTTTTCTTATTCATATCTCTCCCCCTTTTTTCTTTTTCATTCTTTATCTTTTTCACATCAATATCTCTCCCCCTTTGACATCAATGCTAGAAATTTGACAAAATATCAAAGCAAAAACATAAACCTATGAATCCCAAAGATGACTACTCCCCCTGAGAAGTAGCATCCCACATCAGTGTCAAAATGAATAGTTTCTCTCATAGTGCATTCTGGACTGATGCCAAACCACATCAATCAAGTCTCTGCTGGAGGGGCAAAAACTCCTACTCTATCTCTCAGGTACTCAAAATGATTCCTTGGGAAAAGGTTTGGTGAAAATATCTACAATTTTCTCTTTAGTGTTCACATAAACTAGTCTAACTTCATTTTATTCCACCTTTTCCTTCAAAAAGGTATACTTGATAGATATGTGCTTTCTTTTAGAATGAAATACCAAATTCTTTGATGTATCAATAGCAACAGAGTTATCATAGTGAATAAATACTAGTGAATCACAATCCACCTTTATATCCTTCAACATTTTCTTCATCCATAAAAATTGTGTATAGTTAGTAGCAACATCAACATACTCAGCTTTATCAGTAGATAAAGAGGTACATGATTGTTTCTAATCCATGAAACCAACTTCTTTCTAAGAAAGAAAGCTCCACTAGAAGTGCTTTTCTGGTCATCAATATCTCTATCCCAATCAACATTTGTATATGCACATAAAGTAAAGTTATTATCCTTAGGGTACCACAAGCCATATTCTGATGTATCTAAAAATCCTTTTCACCGCAATCTCATGATTTTATCTAGGATCACTTTGAAATCTTGAAAAAATACAAACAACATTCACAATGTCACGCCTATTCTGAGTCAAATAAATAAGACCTCCAATCATAGATTTGTATCTTGTATGATTTACCAGTGTAGAAACATCTTTTCTTGTCAACTTCTCACTTGTAACCATAGGAGTACTTACTAGTTTATAATCTCCCATACCAAATTTCTTCAACAATTCCTTATCATATTTAGTTTGATAGATGAAAATACCTTTGTTAGTCTGAGTAATCTATAAACCTTAGAAAATTTTCATCTAACCAATCATAGACATCTTATATTATTTCTCCATATTTGTAGAAAATTCTATGCATACTTATCTTCACCTCAAAAAATAATATCATCAACAAATATTTCAATAATTAGTATATCATCATCAATGATCTTATAATATAAAATTACTGTCAACATTACCCTTAGTAAAATGAAGCTTCAAAAGATATTTATTAAACCTTGCATACCAAGCTCTAGGTGCTTGTTTTGATCCATATAAATCTTTCCTTAACTTGTATACCATATTTGTATCATCTGATAGTGAAAAACAATCAGGTTGCTCAATATAAACTTCCTCATCAAGATCCCCATTAAAAAATGCACATTTAACATCCATCTGATAAACCTTGTAGTTTTTATAAGCATCATAGGCAAGAAATAATCTTACAACTTCAATCCTAGCTACAGGTACAAAAGTCTCTCCATAATAAATTCCTTCCTTCTAAGAATATCCTTTAGAATAACTTGACCATCCTCATTCAATTTATTCCTAAAAATCCATTTAGTTCCAATAACATTTTTATTTTTAGGCTGGGAAACCAAGGTCGATGTGTTATTTTTCTCAATCTGATCTAATTCTTCTTCCATAGCTTTCAACCAATATTCATCTTTACATGCCTCAATTACTGATATCGGTTCAAATTGTGAAATTAAACACGCCCCATTAGTTTCCAATCTTCTTCTTTTCATCACACCATTTCTCTTATCCTCAATGATCTGATCTTTTGAGTAATTCAATCTCACATACCAAGGAGTCTTCTAACTTTCTCTTTCTCTTCCTTGCTCTTCAGTTACTGTAGAATTCTTTGATACTGCCGGACTAATTGGTTCAACACATTGTTCCAGTAAAGGTGCTATTGGTTTAGATATAATCATTTCCACTGTTGATTGCTTCTCATAAACTTTGATTTGACTTCAATTCATCTCATCCATTTTGACATTAGTACTCTCCACAATTCTCTGCAATCTCTTGTTATAACATCTATATATTTTTATTTCAATAGAATAACCAGGAAATATGCCTTCATCACATCTAGGATCAAATTTCCCAAAAATATCATCTCTTTTGATATAACATTTACTACCAAAATTTTTGAAATATTTAGTTGTTGGTGTATTGCCAAACCCTAATTCATAAGGTGTCTTACTGGTTTCTCCTTTGATATGTACTATGTTGAATGTATAAACCATTGTGCTCACTGCTTCTCTCCAGTAGATATGAGGTAGACTAGCTTCCATCATCATCGTTCTAGCAGCATCCAAGATAGTTATGTTCTTTGTTTCCACAACTCCATTCTGTTAAGGTGTCCAGGGAGAAGAAAATTGTCTTCTTATACCATGCTTCTCACAAAAGTTATTAAACTCACCAAATGTGAATTATCCACTAGGATCTTACCTCAAACATTTAATCTTCAATCCTATCTCAGTTTCCACTTTAGCCTTAAAGATTTTAACATTTTCAAATTCTTTACGTTTCTCTTTTAAAAAAGTAACCCACATCATTCTAGAATAATCATCAATGATTAGCATGAAATATATCACCTTGAAAACTTTTAACTCTAGCAGGGCCACACAATTCAGTATGAATAAGATCAAGAACATCATTTGATTTATCTTGTATACTCCTAAAAGAGGTTCTGGCATGTTTACCCATTTGACATTCTTTACATACCGGATTATAGGTCTTCATAATCTTAGGTATATCCCTAACTACCTTAGTTGAACTGATCTTCACAATGCAATCAAAATTCACATGACACAACCTTTTATGCCATAGCCAACTCTCATCAATTTGTGTAATCAAATATGTCTTCTCACCAAAGTTAAAATGAAATATATTACCTTTTGTCTATGTACCAGTTGCAATCTCCAAACCAGATCTAGTAATGATTTTGCATTTGCCATCCTTGAACTATAATTGAAATCCCTTATCTACCAATTGTCCTACACTCAAAATATTATGCCTTAAACCTTCAACATAATAAACATTGTCAGTATTGTTCTTACCATCAAGTGATATAGTTCCTTTTTTTTTTATCATACATGCTTTATCATCTCCAAATCTAACTAGACCACCATCAAATTCTTTCGAAGATAGAAAATTCCCTTTATCTCGAGTCATATGATGTGAAGAACCACTATCAATTACCCATTCATCATTGTCTTCAATTTTAGTAGCAAGAGCCTTCTCTTTAGGTACATTCTCTTCCAATGTCATATTATCTTCTTTGGTAGCCAAGAACACCCATTCCTTCCCATTATTGGAACCACTAGCAAAGTCTTTTGCCAGTTCATCATCAAAATCAGTAATGCCTTCTTTATCCACTATGTAGCATGATTTGTCTCTGTTTTTCTTGTCCTTATACTTGTTCTGATATCCAGGATTAGGCTTAAATGATCTTCTAACTCTTTCTTCAAATCTTGAATTCCTTTCAAGACATCTAGATGCAAAATGACCAATCTTATTACATTTAAAACATTTAGAATGTGATTTTCCTTCATACTTATTTCCTACTAGTCCTTTAGGTACTCTTCTAGAAAATAGTGCTTCAAGTTTCTCAAACTCATCATCTTCTAATTCCTTTGCATATAAATCTTTCCAATCTTGCTTACTGGTTGTAGATATAGATGCATGAAAAGAAGGTTCAGACTTCACAGCTCTAGAAGGTCCAAATTTTTCAAGCTCAAAAGAAGATAGTTTTCCAACCAAAGTATCTCTATTGACAGATGTATTAGACATTATTCTCAACTCATTAATAGTAGTAGCCTCCATGTTGTAAGCTAGTGGTAGGGTTGTTAGGACTTTAAAAACAATTTCATCTTCGCTAAGAGTTCCACCACAACATTGAATTCCCATAACAATCTCATTTACCCTTTCGATGAATGCAGTAATCCTTTCATCTTATTCCATTTTGAGGTTTTCATATCTCACCCGGTAACCATCAAGTTTAGCAATTTTCATTATAGGGTTACCTTCATTAAGAGTCTCCAACTTATCCCATATAGCCTTTCCAAATGATTTGTCAGTTAATCTCATTATTTGTAGATCAGAAAGTGCACACAAGAGGGATTCTCTTGTTCTAAAATCATTTTCAAGATCCTTAATCAAGTTTTCTGGAGGAGGATTTCTAGATCCCAGATTATAAGGTGTGACACCATTCTATGTGATCTCCCAAATCTCCTTGCCAAGACATCTAAGATGAGTCTCCATCTGAATCTTCTATACTATGAAATTTGTTCTACCAAGCCTTGGAATATCCCTCTAAAAGATAGCTCTAGAAGAACTGGATGAACTTGAACTGTTAGTCGCCATAGGATCTTCCTCAAGTTGTTAAGCTTTCTATAGAGAGGACCAAAGATCCAATACCAATTGTTAGATAGTTCAAATAACCAGAAGACAACTGAGAGGGTGGGGGTGTGAATAAGTTGTCCCATATTACCATAGCTATTAGCACTTTAAAACTTTAATAAGGGAACCCAAAAAATTATTACCAAAATAACAGTTAAACCAATTAAGCATAAACAATAATCACAGAATAAGAGCCATCCACATGACACCAATATTTATACGTGGAAAATCTGGTAAAGGGAAAAGCCATGGTGGAAAGCCTACCCACAGTTAGATAATATTTCTACAGTAAGTATGTGAATTACAATTGAGGAGCCTGCACTTGTAGGAAGGATAACAGCCTAGAGTACACTACTCATCACAAAAGGAGCCTCACTGACTACATATAAATCTAGACTACAATCTAGAGAAGTGTTGAACTGCAAAAGATAGTATCTCCTATGCCTGAGTATAGATCTGGTTAAGCTCAATACTAGAGGACTAAATGCTCTAACATAAACCCAATTTGATATTTAATGATCAACCAAATCCTCTACCTGAATGATATTACATTATTTGTACATTACATTCCTTGACCATGACCTCTAACATAATCATGATGATCTACAATGAGATCTTTCATCTATATATACAAACCCCTGACCATAAACACTTAGTTTGGCTACCAGATAATAAACCAATCACATTATTGCAAAACCATGTCACCCTTAAACCAAATAAATAATATCCAACGCATAAGACATCTCTGAAATACATTGAGAGGTCCAATCCACATGTTACCTTAAAGTCGGTCCATAACCTAGATCAACTGGGACCCAATATAGTTCCACATGCTACAACAATGATATCCATCCACCAAGTATCAAACATGATCACCAAAAATATCTTGAAACTCCACCAGAAGCTGCACCAACACCACTTATGCAATTCATCAAAGATCATCAAAATCTCTGTTGCTAAAATCCTTATCGAAACTAGAAACTAAGCTTCTAAGCAAATAGGATAGCATTTGATCACCAAACCAAAACCAACTGACCAAATATGAGCATGAGTATCATGAACAAGGAAACTTCATCACCAAACTATACTAGAGCCTACCATATCATGCCAGATCCAAATCCACCAGAAACCACTCAACCTACTGGGACCAGAAGGGTACCGGTAAAGCATCTAGTGTTGGCATCAATGACAAAAAATCAATGCAACACATAATCAATTCTGCCAAATAGCCAACAATTTGAAGCAAGCACCAAGAGCATGGTATGAACAAGTACATTCACACTTGGTGAAGATATATCTCAAGACTGAAGAAGATAAGATGTTGTTTACTGAGGTGTTTGTGGATGATATTATTTTTGTAGGTAATGATGACATGAGTGATGAATTTGTAAATGAGATGAAAAGCGAATTTGAGATGTCTTTGGTAGGAGAGATAAAATTCTTTAGAGGATTGAAAATTCAATAGATGAAGAATGGTTTCTTTATCACACAGTCCAAATATGTGAAAGAGGTATTGAAGACATTTGGAATGGGAGACTATAAACCAATTGGAACACCAATGGTTACAGACTGTAAACTATCTAAGGAGAATGATGTTGCATCTGTTGATGAAAAGGAGTATAGGTCTATGAATAGGAAACTGCATTATGTTATTCACAGTAGACCGAATATTGCTCATGCAGTTAGATTAGTTGCCAGATTTTAGAAAACCCCGAAAGAGACACACATGATAGCACCTAAATGATATTCAAATATTTTAAAGGTACTATTGATTATGGATTATGGTATCCATATGCAAGTAACTTTGATTTGAAATTTGATAAAAATGCAGACTGAGTAGGAAATGTTGATGATAGGAAGAGTACAACCGAAGGTGAATTCTTTCTTAGAGGAAGGCTTGTATCTTGGAGCAACAAAAAGAAAAGCCATATATCACAGTCAACTACTGAAGTTGAATATGTTGCAGTGTATATTAATTGTATGTAGGCAATCTGGATGAAACACATTCTGGAAGGAATGAAGTTGAATATCATGAAATCAATAAGGATTTTCTGTGATAACACGAGTGAAATAAATATTTTAAAGAACCTAGTGTTGCATGCTAGAACCAAGCATATTGAGCTGAAATATCATTTCTTGAGAGAGAAAGTGCAAAGTAAAGATGTGTTACTGGAGCATGTATCTACTAAGGAACAACTAGCAGGTATCTTTACTAAACCTCTGCCTAAGACAAATTTTGAGTTTCTTAGAGGTCAGCTAGGGGTTGTGCCCCTACATGAGGTCAGTTGAATAGATGTGGAAGACATTAGTACCAGAGCTTATTGAAGATCTTGAAGTAGGATTTGCGTAGAGTGGAGCTACTCCACAGGGGGAGAAACTTGTTGTAGAATAGTGAAGTATGACCCCATATGTTTTACTTTTACTTTGGCATTGTTATCAAAGTGGGAGAGGAACTGTATGATTGATAGGGAGAATAACTGTAGCCAGTAACCAACTGAAGACATGAAGACTCAGTAGAATGAGAGTACATAGAAAAATGTAAACCAGGATTCCTATATCTATGTATATGCATTACTATCAATCATCACAATCAAAGGGTATTGATATTTGTATTTCCATCAATGCCAAAGGGGGAGATTGTTGGCATTTCATGAAGATTGCATTAATGCAGTATAAGTATTGTCATTGATGTGAATTGTAACCGATAATGGAGTTGTATTGCAACTGATAGTGATGCAGTTATGCAACAGGTATTTGAGCAGTGAAGGAAAGTGGTATTACTATTGAAGCAGAGAGATCAATCAGTAACCCTACATGTTGATATGCCAAACCCTAACTGGTGGAGCTTGGTAAATTAGTTATGTTGATCTATGATCAAATGGTGATTGGAGATGATTATGCCATGTATGCATGATGCACGTGATGACTTTCAAAGTGATTTTTGGCATGTAGAGATAACTGCTTTATCTTAGGAATGACCGAGTACATTCCATGATGAGTTACAAGATTCCATGAGCGGTGATCAAGGAGTGGTCGAGGTTGTCTTGGACAATGTGTTGATGACTGCAATGTGATCTAATAGTCATGTTTGAACCAATTTGTTTGTAATATCTATGACATCTTAGTTTTTGTGATGTGTTACCAACCTATTTTTTTGCTTATAAGGTCGATGAGTTGTTTTATAGTAGTATTGGAAATTTTTGGTTAAGTGTCAGTGTGATTGACTACCGAACCAGAAGGAGTATCTATAGAATGTTTGAAGGTAGATAGGAGAATGAATAGGATCTGATCAAGCAAAATAGTGCTATTACCAGATCAACAAAAACCCTGTTGTTCTCTAACAATTACAATAGTTAAATCCCTTAACTAGGTAAGATTTAACAGGCTTGGTGTTTTCTAAATCCTCTAACTAGGTGATCCATTAGCTTGGATTTCAAATCCTCTATCAAGGTTACTCCTAACAGTGTATTTCCTTTAACAGGGTATTGTAGTCAATCCCTTAATCGGGTGGTCCTTAACCAGATTTGTTACTAACATGACATTTTTGTAAAGCTTCTAACAAGGCTTGGCTCCTAACAGGGTGAATTTTAGAAGAGTTCAGAAATACTTGTGGGTGTTCATTCGCACCGTTCTTTTTCCCATTTGGGTTTCCATGTTAAAAATGATCATGTCAAGTGGTGAATGGTTGTTGTGATTATGTTTTGATATGGTTAATCTGTTTAACTTGTAAAGCCACTTAGATGTGTTAAGATGACCAGAAGTGATCTAAAATGTACTTTTACTAATGTTAGTAAAGTGGTTTGATGTTTTGGTTAAATGGTTTGAGAGTTTCATATCTGCTACACTGTTATTTTATTATGCTAGTCAATTGGTAAACTTGATAGTGCAGTTGTAATTTATAGTTTAGTGTTTGAACCGGTTAGTTGAGTGATTGATTTATGAGTTGGGTTTGAGTTTGGTGAAAGTTTAGTCTATTTTCTATCTACTGATTCACCCTTCTCTTAGTAGTTGTTTGGATCATTATTGATTCATCATATCATCATGGATAGAGTAGGAAGGGTGTTTGACTCTTCATTTTGAATAGGATCATTTGAAAAGGTGGAAGAGGCGTCATGATCTTTCTTAGGAAGGATGCAGTTCTCTTGAGATGGAAAGGGATCATCTTGGAAGAAATGAAAAGGTATAAGGGAATTATCATGGGATTCTATGGAGATAGGATCTTTTTCAATTATTGGATGGGATGGCCCTTGAGATAGCCCTTAAGGGTGAACATGAGAAGATGCATCATTAGGATCATTATTTGAGGCATATAGTATGGATTGTTGTTGAGAAGACTTGGGAGATGGAGGCATCATGGAAGAGATGAAGGCAACATGTGAGCCATTGCTAGACACAGGTTCATAATTTTGATCATGCTTGGTAATGACATCTGGTTTCTCCTTAGGTGAATTTTTATTATCTTCAATTTCAGTAATACCATCATCAAGGAGGTCTTGAATTTTATGTTTTAATTCCATACACACTGAAGTCTTGTGTTTTGTATGCCTATGATATGCACAGTAATTACTCAAAATTTCACATCCCCATGTGGTCTTTTTAGGCAATATGATAAGATTATGGTCAAGAAGCTCTTCCAAAGTTGATTCAATAGATTGCCCCAGAGGTGTAAACTGTCTATCTAGGGGATAGATGTCTTTTTGTCTTGGTGAAGGTGTCTTGTGATCTTCTTTAAGATTTGGCTTTTGATTTTCAATTACTTTTTGTTCCACCTTATATAATTGTTTTAGGATTTCTTGAAGTCTGGTGTTCTTGATATCATGAAATTTTATCTCAAGAGGTCTCATTAATTTTTTTTGTTGGGCTTGAATGTCAAATATTTCTCTCTTGAGATCTTGAATTCGTTGAGCCAAGGTAGCCATGGGCTTCTTAATTTTTTCATAATTTTGAGGATAGCTCCTGGTTTGAATAGGCATTTAGAACCAACATGACAGAGAGCTAGAAGTGATGCAGATGTCAATATCAAATTGAAGTTAGTTACACATTTTAACATAGTGATTGAGAAAGGTGAATAAGACTGAGTCTAGTTTTAGGAATGATCTATCCTGTATAAGATGTGATCTAAGTAACTTAGGTTGATTAAGTTTGATAAGTAGTTGATTGAACTAGCTGAAAGATGATTGACAAAATCATGCAACACAACAACAGGGGTATACTATCAAGATTGTTTATGCTCATAATTATGATGACTAGATATACACTCACTATAGACTGATTAGGCAAGTATAACAGTTTTGGAAAAGTGTGCAAATAGATAAGTTTATGGACTGACAAAATCAGGAATTCATATGACAGAGTATTTAGACCTAGACAACAATTTAGTAGGTCTGAGATGAAACATACAGTTTCTCGTATGAGTTGCTGCCTATACTCGCATGATGGTTTAGTGTTCTCCAGATGATAATCTAATGAGGATAATGATTACTCGTATGACAATTTACCTAAGACCAGATGGTAATTCTGAGGACCATGATGACAATTCTGACAGACCCAGATGACAAACTGACAGGATAAATTCATATTTGTACGACAACAGACATATAACCAAATGATAAAAGAATAGACTCACATGACAATATATGTGTAGCTAGGAAATTCGGAAATCATCAAAGCAAGTAATAGTAATCATAGCTCAATCACGAAAGCTCAAATACAATGATCTATCCTAACACACTCAATAGTGACATGAAAATGAAACATTCAAAACTAAAGATTATGCAAACCAGATGTAGATCTAAATGCTTCCTTCATGCGGCTCCATTGTCCTTCTTTCTTCTCCAAATAGTTTTGTTGTGGATCTCACCTACTAGTGCATGATCATGATATGAAAGCAAGTAAATAAGATAATTGCTCAAGAGTACTCGAAGCGTGATTTGACAAAGTGATTATAAATTCAATAATCTGATTAGGGATCCAGGGATTTTGATTGAAGAAATTCATCCAGTTTATAGACAAATTGGATAGATGGATCAAATTAGCATGATTCAAATCAAATAGAAATTGCAAATCAAAAATGTCAATTATGACTATTTATGACAAATTATGCAGCTTCTATGCAAAATTTGATTGATTGATGATTATGACAAAATATGACAAATTTCTATGTCAAAATTGATTGATTGTCAATTATGACAAATTATGACAAATTGAAATGTCATTCCCATGAAATTAGGAGAAAAATAGGAGAAAATTGAAATTAGGAATTAGAAAATTAGAAAATTAGAAAAAGAGGAAAATTAGGAATTAAGAATTAGGTAAATTAATTAATAATTTATCATTTATTAATTAACTCACAAAAAGAGGAATAATTAGCCAATTAAATAAACATTTAATTGCGATGAGAAGACTTAGGATAAATAAATAAATTATTAATCCTAAAGGGAGAAATGACAAACAAGGTTAAATGATTAAATCACGAAACCCTAGAAGATGAATTGGCAATGCAAGGATGACAATTAGGTCTTGATGAAAGATAATTGACTCGATCATGATTCTAATGGCAAATTAATCAATGTGATAAATGATTTGATTGATAAATGCACCAATTGATGAGGAACAATGACTAATTGATCCAAATTGACATGATTGAAAAGAACGATGATTGATGACAAATTGATTGCAAAATTGAAGATATTGACAAGGACAATGATCGATGACAAATTGATCACAAAATGACAAGATTGATAAGAGGACAATGATTGACGACAAATCGATCGCATGATGATAAGATTGACAAAAGGATGAGAATCGATGATCAATGACAAATCGATCACATAATGATAATATTGATAAGAGGACAAAACCCTAATTAGGATTGACGATGTCCAAAATGATGACAAATGAGCACGCACATTGATGTGACAGGATAAGATCGATCAAAATCATGACTAGAGAGTGTTGTCGACAAGACCAAATTCAAAGGCGAGACAGATGAAGAATGTAGAAGAATGACTTGACGCTCGCAAATGATAAAAACCAAGTGCAAATCATAGGAGAAATGTTAATGCGACGCAAAAACCTAAAATGAGGCAATGCGCAAATGTTAAAGTATGACTCCGCAAGCGTTGACCATTTTTAGGTGTCTACATTTTGCCCCTCTTTGAGACAATGCAATTTTAAGCGTTGTTTCAAAGAACAATAATGAAAATGCCCCAAACAATAATAATGACATATGCATGCCCCCTCGAGGAATTGGCCGGAAACATGCAGAAAAGAGGCCAATTGATCGATAAGAATGATAGAAGATGATAGGATCAAACGGACTACCAAGACTGATGGAAGAAATGTTAGTAAGAAGAAATTAGATAGAGGACAGTTACAGATGAAGGAAAACTTGCTTTCAGTAATGCACTTTGTAGGTGAGAACCTTTATTTTAATGTAGCAAAATGGATGCGTAGCATCATGGCATTGAAGGCCAGAGCTGAAATGCAACCCTTTTTGCAAAAGACGGACACATCACAGACAAACAACAATCACAACAAAAAGGAAAAGAATCATGATCCATCCCGGTCACTCTAAATCACTCAGTGACATCATCAAGCAACATAGGAACATGACCGAAGCCAAAGATAAATCAATAAAAAGATAAGATGCACAAATTCCAACAAATCAAACAAACATCTTGATCTTCATTGTCAAAAGTTGAAAGTGTTGATAGGATGATCATGTTGCCCGGTTTTAGGGAATGCGGTACCCCATCTAAGATAGGACACAGTTTGGTTTCAAGTATACCACACCCTGTATAAGACCCATGATAGTGCACCAAGGACGAATTGATTTTGACGTTGATTGATATGACAATTCTGATCAATTTGAATGTCTAAGTTGATTGAAAGAGTTCATCTGTTAAAGCGTGATTTCATTAAAGCACAGTGTTGGCTTGCAAGTCGTTGGATGTATACTCAGTAATTTGTCTTATGCACCAAGAGGATATTTATTGACAAAATGCTTGTTTTTGGATTTGGTTTTTTTTTTAGTTTTTTACAAATTTATTTTTTTTCTTTTGTTCATTTTTTTCAGGACTTTATTTGATTTTTAGGATTTTTTTCAGGACGTTATTAGATTTTTATGATTTTTTTTTTAGGACATTTTTCAATTTTTATGAGATTTTTTAAGGACATTTTTCAATTTTTATGAGATTTTTTCAAGACATTTTTCATTTTTTATGAGATTTTTTCAAGACATTTTTTAATTTTTAAGAGATTTTTTCAAGACATTTTTCAATTTTTATGAGATTTATTTCAAGACATTATTTGATTTTTAAGATTTTGCCCCCAATGTCTAGCAAGGCAAGGAATATGATAGGTGAATAAATAGGCTTACTAAAATGATGGTGGATAGAGGGAAGACACAGGCCTTTTATCATGGAGACAATACGGATGCAATTTTCAAGGGCTATTGCGTGATGGGACAAGAGACTGGATATGACAATGTAAAGCAGGAACATGGCATGAGGGACATGTCAAGAGGTTTTTGAAACCATGTTTAAATTTTGCGTCCTTATGTCAGATCAAGATCAAGGAATGAAAAAGAGTGTATGGATAGTGATAAGATATGGATAGGATAAGCAAGACCAAGATTGGATAAGGGAAATGGACTGAAGGTTGGGATTGGCTAAGGGATAGTGGCAGAAAGTTGCAATAAGACAAGGAATATGGATGAAAGGTTGTAATAAGCAAATGGATAAAGACCAAAAGCTATGATGGACTAAAAGCTGCAAACAAGATGCGTGATGCTCATGATGATCCTCAGCCTTGTCAAGATCAAAGGTGGAAAGGGAAATGGACATGAGGGACAATAGGATATGAAGGGTAATGCCATGGTATGATAGGATAATGGAAGGATGAAACTTGCCCCCAAGTGTGGTATACAAGAAGTTCATAGATTACGCATGACGCCTATTTGCCAGGTTTTCATCATAGTACTTGCCCAAGGTGCCTATTTGCCAGGTTTTCACCAGTGGATGAATTATTTTTGCTTTACTTTTTTTTTTCTTTTTTTTTTTCACTTTTTTTTTTGTATTTTGACTTTTTCAATAGAAGATGGACACATGATAGGGGATGGAAGAAGGACTCAAGCATCTTTTTTTTTTGGATAGTAGCCTTGAAAAAAAAATGGACCATGACCTTTAAAAGTATGCTCAAAGATGTTGGTGGGATAAGGACATGGAAAATAAGATGAAACTAAGGCGAGGATTTATGCAAAGGATTAAATCAAAGGGATCGAAGGATGGAAAATATGCATTGGATAATGGATAGGGTATTGGAAGAATTGGGCTTCAGTGGATGGAAATGAACACAAGATCAACATTGACACACACCTTGATGGGTGGTGGATTGATGGAGAAAAAATGGATCTCAAATTGTGAGATTTGGATGGAGGAATAGCCTGGGATTTTGGGACATAAGGGCCCAAATTGGATGAAGAAGGCAGTGGAGGAACAAATTTGAGAGGTTTGGATGGAGGAATAGCAACTTTGGATGCCAAGTTGGATGTTTCTTTAGGCTTCTGTGCTTCAAGGAGCCACTTAGGGATCCACATGGTTTTTGATTTTTCATGTTTTTGTGGTTCCTTGGAGTGCATTGCTTGCACAAGGGATTTAGGAACGCATGTAGATTTTAACTTTTGTTTTTGAGCAATGGGCCTTTGTGGCCTTTTGGATTTTTCCTTTTCTTTATAGATCATATTCTTCTTTGTTTTGACATGTTGATTTTATTGGACATGTTGATCCTTGAATACATGTGGATTGCTAGACTTATGACTTTTATACTTGGCATCCAAATTGCTTGGAGGGGGAAAGGAATGCATGGATGGATATGAATGAAATGGACTTCTTTTGGATGGATGAAATTTACTCAAGGATGTGTACCTTTGCTGACCTTACATAGAGGATGAAGATGAAGGGATATAAGGACCTAAGATGGATGGAAGGTATGATGGGGAAGGTGTATGTTTTGATTTTGATGGAGGGATACCAACGTCTTGAGAGTGAGTTGTGCAGACATGACCCTGAAGATCTTCTTTGATATGGAGGGGTTCTTTCTCATGAAGGTCTACTCCTTTGCCTTTATGAATATCTTGACTTGTAGGATACTCTTTTCTTTGGGAAGAAGACGCGAGTCCATTATGAGGTGGATATGATATGAGAGAAATAATGAGATCTTGAAGTGGATCGGATTGTACCAAAGTGGAAGAACCCATTGTGCATGTCGAGGGTTCATGAACATCTTGCACTGACACGTTAGAATCATGAGTGGGATTAGGATCATGAGGGGGACTAGGATTGTGTAGTGGACATGGTTCAATGACAGGCTCTTCAAGAGATGGAATGGAGAAATAATGGGATCATCAAAAGGAATGAGATCTTGGAGTGTATATGGAGCATTAAGACAAGGAGATGAAGGAACAAAAGGATCTTGCGGAGGATTTAAAGGAATAATTTGATCTTGACAAGGAGGAAGATCATTGGAATCCTCTTTAAAGGTTCTTTTCTCTTGACTTTTAATGGGATCATCGGAAAGGATGGAAAGGATATCTTGATATTTCTTAGGAAGTGGAATGCCAATGGGATTTGAAAGGACATTTTTTTCATGAAATGGAAGGGGATCATTTGGGATTGGATGAACTGGGATATCTTGATCTTGCTTGGGGAATGGAGTGTCAATAGGACTTTGGATAGGATGGACAAGAATATGGGAATCATCGTGAGTGTCTGGGAACATGGAGTCCTAGTCAAAAATTGGATGGGATGATAAGGTTTCAAGATCTTGATCTTCATCTATTTCGAGACATGTTTCTTCATGCTCTAAACTAACCTCTTGACATGGGGTTGGACTTTGGATATGCATGCAGGATTCTGACAAGGAATCGATGTTTTGGCATGAAGGAAATGCACTTTGAACATTTGGGATGGATTCTGGCAAGGAATCAATGCTTGAACATGAGGAAGAAGGACTTCGAATGGGGTCGTCTAAAATAGGTAATGGCAATAAAGTGCATGGTGGCATTGGATCTTGTATTTCTAAAACATGACAAGGATGTACATCATGAATTGGATTATCGTGGCAATCAATTATGGATAGCTCTTGGATAATTGCATCCTTGGGTGTATTGTTTGATGAGGATAATATGGAAGGTTCTTGTGAAACTTCTAGAGGTGTAGGGATAGATACCACTGGAGAGTCAATTTGTTTTTGGGGGGATGAGGCATTGCTAGACATAAGTGTATTATTTTGATCTTCCTCAAAGAACTCACTTGGTAATTTCCTTAAGATCATTGCAATAAAGCCACCTTTCTTTCAAGGTTTTGACATAGTTGTATCTGGAATTTGAACTTGTTTGGCAAGGAGTTGGTTCTGATCTAATGTCATGTTTTGATGTTGAACTAGATGTTGCTCAAATTGGTTTGACATGTTTAAAATTTGGCTTGGTGCATGTTGCAAGCTTTGTTTTTGAATTTTTGGTTGTGGTTGTTGACATTGATATTCCACCATTGGTTGAACCATTTGTTGACATTGTATAGTTGGTTGGACATATTGTTGAAATTGGACCATTGGTTGTGTTGTTTGTAAATGTTGGACCATTGGTTGTGTCTGTTGGAAATGTTCGAGTTGTTGAACAATTGGTTGTGATGGTTGAAAATCTGATTGATAGTAAACACCTTCTTATTCTTGATGTGAAGGCACATAATGTTGTTGTCTCTTTTCTTGAAATTGTTTCATCATCTCTATTTGTGAGAGGAGAGCTGGTATGTCTGATCGTTCGATAAGAGATCTTACATCAATTGGCTCAATATTTATTTCGACCTGGAAATTTTTGAAACATTTTGGACATTTGTGATCTATTCTTCTCAATTTTTTTCACTCTTTGTTCCAATATCTCCTCTTCTTGAGCTAGTTTCTCCTCTAGTTTTTGTATTTGGAGATTTGTTTCATCATAAAAAGTTTGATCAATGTTGCTTTGTTGTTGGGTTGGATAGAATTGTGATTGCATTGTCGGTTGCTATGTCAAACTTTGTTGCATCATTGGTGCTTGGAACCTTGTTTCAATAGACATGCCACTATGCAAATGCAATATTTTTGGAATTTTTCAAGGATAATGTATGATATGCAACTAAATGCAAACTAGATAGACGAGCATGCAATCTATGTTTTTGGTTGTTTTTCAAGATTTTGACAAACTTTTTGGAATGCAGATCTAAAAGAGACCCTTAGGAAATTGAAATGATATCTAGACCTCAAAGGACAAAAGGACCAAGTGACAAAAGGACAAATGACAAAGTCTCCCCTATATGCTTGGATACTAAGCTAGGTTTGACCAAATGACAATAATGACATAAAGAGAAAAGGTTTGATAAGGTCTAGACTTCTTAACAATGACTTAGGGTTTATCAAAGATTTGGATTACTCAAGTATGACAAAACCTAGTTTTTGAGACTATATGCAAAGGGACAATTAATATGCAAGTGACCCTAATATGATATGATAATGACCCAACCTTAATGAAGAGACCTAGGGTATGCAATGTATGACAATGGTATGACTTTAATGCAAGAGGACACATGCAAATGGATGACCCTTATTGATATGCAAAAGAGTATGACCTAGGTGAAACCTAATCTTGGTAATTGACAATGAATTTGCAAAATGCAAACCTAGGATGAACCTAAATCTAAGTGACATGTGGTGTTGAGACAAGATTTTGAAAAATGTTTGACAACCATGTTTGAAGGTGTTTTGAACTTTGTTGGATGAAATGTTCTTGTGTTTAACCTTGTTTTGAATCAATTTGTCTTGTTCTTGAAATAAGATACAATTCAACTTTTGACAAGAAAAGAATACAAGATATTTCAACTTAGACTCAAGACAATCATGCTCATTCCCACATTTCTTATGGTAGGCAGGGACATTAGGTACTTGAGAGGTAGACTTGTTATGGGATTCAAGGAGAATACATAGATGCTTGACCCCACGGGCTCCCCTCCATGGCACTCACTTCTCAGGGCAGCCAAGCATCAGCCCCCATGGAAATATCCCCATGGCGAACTTAGTATCTCTTCCAACTATCCGAACTTGTCCTTCTCAAGCAACTAGAAGGGTTTTTGGCCTCTAAAAACAAGGTGTTTAGTAAGGATTTATGTTAAGCATTACTCCTTGATGTCATGCAAGCATGATTGAGACATTAAGCCCATCAAGATACCAAACAAATGTAGTCGCGCAAGCACAATTTAGACCGTGAGGTCCTACTTAGATGTTGATATGAGAAAGAGTTCAAGGGTCATCACTTCCCAAGTAACTACAATTCCCACGTAACCCTTCCTTCAAAGCTTTCACCCATCAGGTATTTGTTTATAGTGAGTTAGAATGCTGAGGTATTCTATCTATACTCACTTTGGGTCATTCCCTTCTCATGATTATCAGTTACTTGCAAAAGAAAATGGTCGGGAAGGCAGGCCCTCTAAAGGTGACACACAATCAAAGACATGAGCATGGTATCAAAGATCTGGATTTCTGATCACCCTAAGAAGGATGAGAGCATACTCTCCTACTCCAATGTCACACTCAATAATAAAAGCAAAAACATGTTCATTCCAACCTATTTAGAAATCACTAGGTGCCTAAAAATTAATTGCAAACACCAAGTTTAGTTGTTTCTCCAAGGCAACCTGCAAAATCCAAGTTAGAAGTTTGAGGTGTTTATTCTTTGACAATCGATTCTACATAAAACATGTTAGTATTTTCATTTGTTGTCTTTGCCATGCATATGCCAAGATGCTACACAAATAATTAATACCAAAAACAAAACAAAAAATAGAAAACAGGATGCAAAAACAAATCAAATTTCGAGTAAAACACTGCATTTTTACCTCTGTTTCTGGACTTTACATAGGCGCAAAAGTCATGACATAGGTGCAGAAGTCATGACATAGGCATAGAATGTCTTTAACACAAGTGCAGAATGCTTAACATAGGTGCAAGTTGTCTCACACAAGCACAGAAGTCCCCAGAAAGCCCTGCACTACCCCATTTTTGGGATTTTTGGCCTGCAAATCAACTCAAAAGGCACTCAAGACATGATTAGAGGGTTAGTTCACATCGGGTTCACCAATTAATGTAGCTAGGAAATTCAAAAATCATTAAAGCAAGTAATATTAATCATAGCTCAAATGCAATGATCTATCCTAACACACTCAATAGAGACATGAAAATGAAACATTCAAAACTAAAGATTATGCAAACCAGATGTAGATCTAAATGCTTCCTTCATGCGGCTCCATTGTCCTTCTTTCTTCTCCAAATAGTTTTGTTGTGGATCTCACCTACTAGTGCATGATCATGATATGAAAGCAAGTAAATAAGATGATTGCTCAAGAGTACTCGAAGCGTGATTTGACAAAGTGATTATAAATTCGATAATCTGATTAGGGATCCAAGGATTTTGATTGAAGAAATTCATCCAATTTATAGACAAATTAGATAGATGGATCAAATTAGCATGATTCAAATCAAATAGAAATTGCAAATCAAAAATGTCAATTATGATAATTTATGACAAATTATGCAGCTTTTATGCAAAATTTGATTGATTGATGATTATGACAAAATATGACAAATTTCTATGTCAAAATTGATTGATTGTCAATTATGACAAATTATGACAAATTGAAATGTCATTCCCATGAAATTCGGAGAAAAATAGGAGAAAATTGAAATTAGGAATTAGAAAATTAGAAAATTAGAAAAAGAGGAAAATTAGGAATTAAGAATTAGGTAAATTAATTATCATTTATTAATTAACTCACAAAAAGAGGAATAATTAGCCAATTAAATAAACATTTAATTGTGATGAGAAGACTTAGGATAAATAAATAAATTATTAATCCTAAAGGGAGAAATGACAAACAAGGTTAAATGATTAAATCACGAAACCCTAGAAGATGAATTAGCAATGCAAGGATGACAATTAGGTCTTGATGAAAGATAATTGACTCGATCATGATTCTGATGGCAAATTGATCAATGTGATAAATGATTTGATTGATAAATGCACCAATTGATGAGGAACAATGACTAATTGATCCAAATTGACATGATTGAAAAGAACGATGATTGATGACAAATTGATTGCAAAATTGAAGAGATTGACAAGGACAACGATTGATGACAAATTGATCACAAAATGACAAGATTGATAAGAGGACAACAATTGACAACAAATCAATCACATGATGATAAGATTGACAAAAGGATGAGAATCGATGATCGATGACAAATCGATCGTGTAATGATAATATTGATAAGAGGACAAAACCCTAATTAGGATTGACGATGTCCAAAATGATGACAAATGAGCTTGCACATTGATGCGACAGGATAAGATTGATCAAAATCATGACTGGAGAGTGTTGTTGACAAGACCAAATTTGAAGGCGAGACAGATGAAGAATGTAGAAGAATGACTCGACGCTCGCAAATGATCTTTATGGAACTTGATGAACTGGTTGATGAAGATTATGAAGAAGAAGACATTGAGGCTAAAGTGGATCTAGAAGGTGAGCTCATAAGTGTTCTTATGGAGCTGAGTAAAACAAGAAGAGAACTTAAGAAGTTCAAGCTTTCTGTAGTAGATGAACAAGGACTCTTAAAGCAATCCCTAGATGAGTCCAATCAAGTTATATCTAACTTGAAACTCCAGTTGGAAGAAGCCAAGAGGATATGTGAAGTTACATCTTGTGATTTGATAAAGAAGGAAAAGGTGTATCAAGATCTGGAAGCAAAAATAGTGAAGCTCAGAAAGGAGCTTGAAAAAAGTAAGGAAGAAAGGAAAGTGAGAAGTAAATATGAAGGCAACACTAAAGCCTTGGACAAGATGTTGAGAAAATAGAAGCCATTTAAAGATACCAGTGGCTTAGGATTTGAAGAAGGACAAAATTCAAATAGCAAGGATGCATCCGATAAGGAGATATAGTTCACTTCTTCAAGTGAAGGTGAAGAGAAGAAGACATTCATCGTAAGCAAAGATACTGGTAAGAAGACATATGCACGTGATGTTAGAAACCACCACACAAACCGGTATACATAGTCAATGAATTAGAGGCCACACTGAATGTACAGACATGCAAATCCAAGGAGAAATGCAAGAGTTGATCATGAAGGATTCACCAAAGTCAGCATCATGAAAGGAAGACCTCTGGTGAGGAAGTCATTTGCAAGACCAAGGCAACCTAACTGGTATGTTCCAAACTTTCATGGTTATTGTTACTGGTGTAACAAATTTGGACATAGGATAGCTGCTTGTAGATTAACCAATAAGCCCACTATGAGTTATGAAAGTAGAAATCCATTTAATGCACTCTAGGATATGAATATTGTTTATTATCAGTGCAATGGATTTGTTCATAGGAGTTTTGAATGTAGGAATAATAAATCGGTGTCCTACAATAGTTTCAAAGATTCATACTTAAATGAAAATGTAAAATGCTATAACTATCAAGATTTTGGACATATAGAAAAATTTTGTAGAAATAAAAAAATCAAGCAAAAGAGGACAAACCCTGATCAAGAACTGGTAGTTAAACCAGAGCACAAAATAGAAGCTAACAAGAAGAATGAAACCAAACTGGTATGGGTTGATAAAGAAAAGGACAAGACAGAAATAAGTCTGATAGTGCAGACTACCTTACATGATGAAAGGATAAATCTATGGGTTGTAGACAGTGGCTATTCCAACCACATGACTAGTGATAAAAATAAATTTATCAAGCTTGAAGATTGGAATGGTGGCTCAGTAAGATTCAAAGACAACTCATCCATCAAAATAAAGGGAAAAGGTAATCTAAATATTGATGGAAAATTGAAGGCACATGATGTGTATTATGTGGAAGGCCTAAAGCACAACCTACTAAGTGTGAGTCAAATGTGTGATATAGGTTACAGATTCACCTTTGATTCTACTAGCTGCCAGATAAAGAAAGAGTGTACTGGTTAGACTATAGCCGAAGGAAAGAGGACAGATGGTAATGTATACAATTTGAAATAATGTTTTGAATCCTAATGTATGTTGGGACAAGTGGATGAAATCTGGTTGTGGCACAAAAGATTAGGCCACATAAATTTTGATAACTTGGTTGCAGTAAGCAAAAAGGGGTGTGTAAGAAATATTCCACCCATCATTAAACCGATAAGCATATTTTGTGATGAATGTGTGAAAGGGAAGTAGACCAAGGTGAGATTCAAAACAAAAGAACACAACATCTCAAGACCACTTGAAATTGTACATACAGATCTATGTGGTCTAGCCAGGAGAAGAGCTCTTGCCGGTAAAATATATTTTATGCTATTCATTGATGACTATTCAAGAATGACATGAGTCACTTTCCTACAAGATAAATCACAAGAATTTGACAAATTCAAATTTTTTAGGAAGATGGTGGAGAAGGAAAGTGGGTGCAAGCTGAAATGTCTAAGATCAGACTGAGGTGGAGAATTCACATCAAATGGATTTGAATATTACTGTGAAAGACATGGAATTAGAAGGCAATACTTAGCCCCTACGACACCACAACAAAATGGTGTGGTAGAAAGGAAGAACATGATAGTCAAGGATATGGCAAGAACCATGCTAAATTAGGCCAGTTTGCCAAACATATATTGGAAGGAAGAGGTTCATACTACTGCATATACCTTGAATTGGGTTCAACTAAGAACAAACAACAAAATGACACCTTATGAGTTATGGTATGACCAGAAACCATCAATCAAGCACTTTAAGGTATTTGGAAGAAAGTGTTTTATCAATAAAGATATGGATGGTTTAGGTAGTTTTGACTCTAGGAGCTCCTTGGTTACTCATGAAACAACAAGGCCTATAAATGCTACAATAAAAGACTAAGAAGAGTCATTGAGAGAATGCATGTAATAATTGATGAGGATATGCACAAAGGAAGACAATCATAGGTAAACCGGTATGATGATTCTGATGGTGAAGGTGAGGAAGCTCAGTCAGATAATGAACCGGAAGAAGCATCTAAAAAGGCTCCTAATCAGTATGTGTAGATGAACCACTCAAAAGAGAAGATTCTAGACAATAAGAGTGATGGTGTGCAAACCAAGAGAAGACTTGCCAAGAATGATGAACAAGTCAATTTCTACCTCATGACTGAAGTAGAGCCTAAAACCTTCAATGAGGGCAAAAAAAGTCAGAAATGGATGGATGCCATGGAAGAAGAGTTGTAGTAGATTGAGAAGAACAAGAATTTGGAATTAGTCCCTAGACCAGAAGAAAAGAACATCATTGGCACCAAATGGGTCTACCAGAATAAGATGAATGAAGAAGGTAAAATTGTTAGGCATAATGCTAGACTTGTGTACAAGGGTTACTCTCAAGTAGAGGGCATTGATTTTTAAGAAACTTTTACACCGGTTCTAGATTAGAAGCAATTATAATGTTTCTAGCCTTTTTTAAAATGGATGTAAAATCTAACTTCCTCAATGGAAATTTGGAAGAAGAAGTGTACATGGAGAAACTAGAAGGGTTTGTGCTACATGATGATGAAACCTTTATGTGTCGATTGAAGAAAGCCCTACATGGTTTAAAGAAAGCTCCTAGAGCATGTTATTCAAGGCTAGATTAGTACTTGAAGAAGTAATGATTCAGAAAGGGGAGTGTTGACAACAATTTATACATCAAGAAAGATGGAAACCACATGATCATTATGGTTGTGTATTTAGATGACATTATTTTTGGAGGCAACAAGAACACCCTTTGCAAAGAATTTGTTGATCAGATGCAGTCAGAATTTGAGATGTCAATGCTTTGATAATTGACATACTTCCTTCATTTACAGATATCATAGAAAGATGAGAGAATCTTTTATGTTGAAGAAATTTCAAATGGAGGACTGAAAACTGATGAATATCCCCATGGTGACTGGAAGAAAATTAAGAAAGAGTGATGAATCACCAATGGTGGATCAATAATTATATATATCCATGATAGGTAGCTTATTGTATCTTACATCTTCTAGATTGGATATAGTGTAGGTAGTATGCATGGTGGCTAGATTTGATTTTGCACCTAAGTAGTCACATATGAATGTCATAAGCAAAAATTTTAGGTACCTACAAGGAACACTCAATTATGCTTTGTGGTACCCTAAAAAGGGGGAATTCATCTTGGAAGCATATAGTGATGTTGAATGGGTAGGTTGCATTAATGACCAGAAGATCACAAGTGGTGGTGCATTCTTCCTAGGTGACCGATTGGTCTCATGGCATTGCAAGAAGCAAGATTCAGTATCCCTATCAACTGTTGAAGCATAATACATTATTTCTGCTATATGCTGCTCTCAAGTGCTTTGGATGAAGAAAACCCTCAAGGACATACAAGTGGGCATCTCTAATCCTATTACCATCTAGTACGATAATTCTAATGCCATCAACATATCAAAGAATTCGGTGATGCATTCTAGGACAAATCATATAGCCATCAAGTATCATTTTATCAAAGAGAAGGTTGAAGGACATGAAGTAAAGATGGATTGTGTCCCTATAGGAGAACAAGTGGCAGACATTTTCACCAAACCATTGTCGGTAAGCACTTTTGAGTAATTAAGACACAAGTTGGGAGTTGTGTCACCTACCTTATACACTTAAGTTAGCAAGGAGTTATTTGGTTCAGGGGGAGTTCATAGTAGTATCTATAGCTCTTGAACCACATGCTAATCAGAGAGAAAGTTCAAGGTTGTTATCTTAGTACTGGCTGTAATCCCTCAGAGAAGATTTGACTAAGGGGGAGATAGGTATGATTCGAAGGGGGAGTATAAAGTACCCTAATGCTTTGTCATTGTGTCAACAAGGGAGAAATCTACTCATAGGAAGTCTTGAAGTAAGTTGACATCAATGCAAAAGGGGGAGATCATTGGTATTATTGGCATTAAGTTGCCATTGATGTCAACTAGTTTGGCATGGTCACCGGTGAGTAAGAAGTGGTAATTGGTATAAGAGAAGTAAGACATGATTATGTCAATCCATATGTGATTAAGAAGATCAAAGGAAAGTTATTGGTACACATGAATTGTGTCATCTGCCAGTAAACCAGGCTCACCAGTAAGGTAAGCAAGCAAGAAAAAGAAGAACTAAAGGATGTACACTAATATACTCAGAGAAGATTAATGCTACCAATAAATGGATTGAGTAGTAGGACCAACAAGTTTGATGGAAGGCCAAGTTGACCCACCGATAGATAATAGGTTTGTATGTATGAAGGCCCACCGGTGGAGTTAGGTTATAGAGGTAAGGTGAGTTGAACCAGTAGTCAATATTGGTCAACAAAGAATGGATGTTGACAAAGATCATAGCTAGAAGCTATGTGGTGATCATGCATAGGTTGGTGAAGTGTGCAGCATGTAATAGTCAACAAGTAGGTTGTATTGTATGAAGAACCCACAAGTCATGGGAGGATGGTATAAGATTGCAGCTTGAGGAAGACAAGTTGGCAAGTGATTGAACTTATCCTACAAAAATATCTGATCTTCATGCCTGTTCTCTAAAGGAAACAACCGAGTCATTAATGGCGTGTGACAGAGAAACACAAAAAATCATGACGCAAACCTTCAGATATAGAAAATGCACATTGGAACGTGAGGTGTTGGAAGTGTTGATCGATGACATGTAGATCATCTCTCTGGAAAAGAAGATCATATCAAATCCAATACAGATTGAGTTGGTGAAAGAAAAATCTAATACGACATTTTTTTAATGTTTTTTGGGTGCGAACTCTAGAAGATAAATATGTGAGATCAAGACTGAAATTAGTTGATTCTTGATGCAAAGAGTGAGAGAGAAGAGAGCTTGAGCAAAGAGAAAGACAATATTCTTTAGAGTTTATTCTAAGAAATTTTCAAAGTGAGTTAGCAGGTGAACCAATGATAGGGCCTAACCAGTAGAGATAGAGTAACTAATAAACTATTGCAGGTCTAACAGTTAAGCTAGCTGGTGAGAAGTTATTGATCAAGAAGGCATCTGAGTGTGACATAATGTGGTGTGAGGTTGAGAGAGAAAGAAGATAGGATAAGAGTAACTAGTGAGTGATCAGAGAGAGTAATCTGATAACCGACAGTGTGAGAGCTGGTAAAGAAGAGAAATTTGTTAGTCAACAGTAATCTATTGATCAGGTGTTGCAAAACTCATTTGCAACTAGGTGCTATAACTATATCAAAATTGTATTTAATTATAGATCACCAAGTTGGATCTTGGTATAGGGGTTGGTGCCCAAAATCATTGTAATCCATTGTTTCATTGTGAGGCTGGATTGGAGCAGTAGACTCCAACAACATTTATCACTGAGGTTTTTCTCATATTGGGCTATCCTCGTACATCTAGTGTTGTGGGTAGCATTTGTGTGTTTTCCTCTTTCAATATACTCATTTTTCTAACCGGTTTGATTGTTTAGTGCTTAGGGTGATAACCGATATACCAAGGTTGTTTAAAAAGAAAAGAATTTAGATACCACTGATTCAACCCCCTCTCAGTGGTACATTGTGTTTAACAAAATATTTGTAGATAATATAAATGATGAGATGAGTTATCAACTTAAAATACAATGTGTACCTAGTTTTCAAAAGTTAATCGACAATGGCATTCAGATAGAAGAGGCCTTAATCAAAAAGGGAGTTTTAAAATTTTCTAAGAAAGGTGCTAGTTAATCAAATAACAACTACTACTATAGAAACTCAAACAAATCCAAATTTTGGAAAAGGAACAAAATATCAACAATGATGGTGTAGTTAAAGCTAACAATGTTAAATCAAAACAACCAGTGTCAAACTTATCAGGTACTACACCACCAAACACCCATCAAGGAAACAATAATCAAGGAAACAACAATCAAGGAAAAAACTATCAAGGGAACAATAATCAATGGAACAACAATAACATGAAACTTGCACCATATCGATGGAATTTCACACCTTTGGGATAATCTCTTGAATCAAAATTTCAAGAATTATTGGCAAAAAAACTCATTACATTGCCAAAAATAAGGAATTTTGAACCACAAGTCAAACCCTCATGGTGGAATGATGTGCACTACTATAAGTATCATAGAAACAAGGGCCATCACACAAATGATTGCCTAAGGTTGAAAATCTTGATCTAAGACTTACTAGACAAGGGTGACATAACAGTAGACGGCCATAAAACCAACAATGATCATGAAGCATTCAAGAATCCCCTTGGTGTAGTCACCAACGAGGAGGAACCTTGAGAAGATCAGTCCAAACCAGTCAGAAAGAGTAAACACAATGGAATCATACATATATGATGGAGACAATGCATAACAGATAGTTTTATTGCATGAAAGTTAATTACATCCAATCGGTAACAACTGGGTTACAACATATCGACACACAGGCCTGGTAGAATATGTCACACCGGGACCTTGAATCGAAAGATCCATGTTCTAGCAATAGTCTATCTATCTAATATTCCTTGATTCTTGATTGATTACATTCTAAATCATGATTACAAATATATATATCGATCCAAAGGATCTGGTCAGCCCAAAAAGGATCAAAACCCAAAGAAAAAGACCTAATGTGCAAAATGAACAAGGTCGGCCTCCACCAAGAGATTCCTTCAGAAAATCCAAAGGATGAAATGTAGAAGGTCGACCACATGCCAAGAAACATCCAGATCAATGTCCAAGGCTCTGCAAGCTTCAGAATGGGTTCCGCTAGATCACTAGAATAGGTCTCAGGAAACTGGTAACAAAAGAACAATCGGTAATAAGAGACTATCAAGGAAATTGGTAGTGATATCTTGTCAGAAAGTCATCCAAATGAGATGCAATTTGAAAGAAAGAAAGATGATCAAGTCTTCAAGTAGAATCCAACTCCATAGGAACCGGTGAGCCAAAACCAGGGTACACAGAAAGGAAAAAACAAAAACTGCAAACAAAAAACAAAACAGAAAAGGAAATGTTTTTGGTTGATGCAAGATTGTTGTGAATCAGGGATGCTCCTGCATTAGACATCCGGGGTTAATAAAAAGTGAGCCTCTCACTTTTTAGGGGTCAGAGCGAAACCAAGGCAGTCTACCTCTCCCTGAGAAATCCAAGATGAATCTTCCACTAGTATGTTCTTCCACTTCACAAGATATTCTTTGTACTGAATGATTTAGGTACTACGCCCAATCCTACTATCCAAAATATCTTCAATCTAGTCTAGTTCCTTATGGGGCAATTGTTTCTCTAAGTCTATAATACTGTCCTCACTAAATTATAGTTCATGGCACTTATCGAGGTCTATAATGTTGAATATAGGTGAAATAATCAAACTATCTAGTAGCTCCACCTCATATGCATTTCCAGAACTGAACTTTCTCAATATCTTATAGGGTCCAAACTTCTTCATCTGCAACTTATTAAAAGTCCCAACTAGGAATCTCTATTTTCTCAAATAGACCATCACTTCATCGCCAACTTTTAATTCCTTATGTCTCCTCTTCTCATCTGCCTTATCCTTATATTTGCTATTCATGTCTTCCAAATGTTGTTTAACCTGAATATGCAATGCTACCATGTGATCTACAAATTCTTCTACTTCCGAACTCTTCTGGTCTTTACTATTAATGTCTCTCAATTCTTCTATTCTTTTAGGATGCACTTCGGTAACAATCTTAAAAGGTGTTTTTCCAATACTTCTATTCACTAAATTGTTATAGGAAAAATCTACTTGTGCAAGGATAAAATCCCAACTTCCAGTTTTATCTCCCACTAAACATCTGAACAAGTTTCCCAAACTTCGGTTAACTATTTCTTTCTATCCATTAGTCTATGGATGAAAAGTAGAACTGAACTTCAAATTTGTCTTCATCTTCTTCCAAAGTGTTCTCCAAAAATAGCCAACAATCTTAGTGTCTATGTCTGAAACTATGCTCTTAGGTTATCCATGCAATCTTACCACTTCCTTAAAAAATAGGTCTGCTACATGTAATGCATCTGATGTCTTCTTACAAGGTATGAAATGAGCTATCTTCGAAAATCTATCCACTACCAAAAATATAGAATCATTCCCTCTCTAGTGTCTTAGATAAGACAAGTACAAAATCCATACTTATATCCTCCCAAGGTCTTACCAGTACTGTCAAAGGTTTATACAATCCCATATTTTGACTACTACCTTTTGCAACTTGACAAACTCCACAAATTTTAACATATCTCTTAACATCCTTATGAATCTGGGGCCAAAAGTACAACTCACTCACCAATTCAACTATTTTATCAATGCCAAAATATCTAGCTAAACCTCGACTATGCTTCTCATTTATCAGGTTCTCTCTCATGGAAATTTTAGGTATGCACAAATGTACTCCCTTAAATAACATCCCATCCTAAATGACGTAATCCAACCATTTTTTCCTATCAACCATAACCGATTCTCTATATGCTTTCCAAGGTTCTACAAAATCTGGGTCTTCATTACACAAGGTCTTCAAATCTTCAAAACCTAATACTGTCACTCTCATCTCTATCAGAAAATTCCTTCTCCTACTTAATGCACCAGAAACTTTGTTAGATTTCCCACTACTATGTTTCAACACAAGGGTGTAACTCTGCAAGAACTTTGCCCATCTCATATGTTTCTGATTCAACTTACTCTGATTGTTCAAATATTGCAAAGCTTGATGATCGGTATACAAAACAAACTCCTTAGGTAGCAAGTATTGTCTCCATTTCTTCAAGGCTTGAATTATGGCATAAAAATCCTGATCATATATTGAATATCTCTTTCGGGCATCATTCAATTTTCTCACTGAAATATGCTATTGCTCTCCCTTCTTGACTCAAAACTACTCCTATTGTTGTTCCACTTGCATCACAATCCACTTGAAATATCTTATTGAAATCTGGTAAAGCCAACACAGGCTGTTCAATCAATTTTTGTTTCAACAACTCAAAAAAATTTTTTGGTCCAATGGTCCACTTGAATTCCTTCCGATCTCCCCTCATGGTCTCAGTCATACGATTACAAACTAAACTAAAATTTCTGATAAACTTCCAGTAAAAACTAGCCAATCCATGAAATGATCTTACCTCTCCAATTATTTCTGGTGTAGGCCACTCAATAATGGCTTTCACTTTCTCAGGCCATCTTCAAACCATCCTCAAATATCACAAATCCCAAATAGACTAGCTCACCCTTCATGAAAGTGCACTTCCTGGTATTGATCAAAAACTTTTCTTCTCTCAACCTCTACAAAACTTGTCTTAACTACAACAAATGCTCCTCTTTTGTTTTACTGAAAAATCAGAATGTCATCCAAGTACACAAGAACAAACTTACCCAATAATTTCTTCAAGACCTCATTCATCAGCCTCATGAAAGTACTCGGTGAATTAGTTAGTCCAAAAGGCATCACCAACCATTCATATAATCCTTCATTTGTATTAAATGTTGTCTTCCATTCATCACCTTCTCTAATCTTGATCTGATGATATCCACTCTTTAAATCTATCTTTGGAAAGTACTTTGCTCCACTCAAATAGTCCATTATGTCATCCATCCTAGGCAAGGGAAACGAATATTTCACTATGATCTTGTTTATTTCTCTTGAATCCGTACACATCGTCCATTCCCCATTCTTCATAGGTGCCAATACCATTGGTACTGCACAAGGGCTCAAACTTTCTCTGATCAAACCGTTCTCCAGTAGCTCCTACACTTGTCTATTCAGTTCTTCATTCTTTGTTGGTGTTAACCTATGTGCAACTTTGTTAGGCAAACTAGTTATGAGAACTAATTCCATGCAGTGAATAATACTTCTAACATGTGGCAATCCATCAGGTACATTATCTAAAATGATGTCCTTATATTCTGCTAGCAAATCTCTTATCTCTGTCGAGTGTTCTCCTCCCTGTTTCAATCTCTCGGTCTTCTTAGGAATTAAGGAAAAACACACATTCTCATGTCTCATTCCATCCATGAACTTCCTTCCATCTACTAGACAGATTCTGGTATTTGTACATACTTCATTCTTCAAAGGTTCCTCCAAAGGCAACAAGGTTTGCTTAATCCCATTGGCCACAATAGTGTATGTATTCTTCCTCCCATCATGTATTTCTTGTCTATGAAACTACCATGGTCTTCCCATCAAAAGATGACAAATGTCCATAGGCATAATATCACACAAAATTTCATCATGATAATTCCCAATTTTAAATTTTACTAAACATTGTTCACTCACTAATAACTTATGTTCATCCTAAATCCATGTTATCTGGTAAGGCTTAGGGTGTTTCAATCTCTCCAATTTCAACTTATTCACCATCTCTTCTGAAACAAGATTATCTAAGCTACCACTATCAATAACAACTTTACAACACTTATTGGATACCTTACATCTGGTCTTGAATAGGTTCCTCCTCTACAAGGGTTCTTTATCTCCTTCAATATGACACAAAGCTCTCTTTACCATCAATAATTCTCCATCTTTTGGTTTATTATCTAATCTAGTGGGGTTGCCCTTCACCACTACCTCTCTTCGGGTAGCCTCTGACTTCTTAAATTCAAATGCATGATGTCCTTCTCCTCCACATTTAAAATAGGTTCCTATGAATCTCCTTTTGTCTTGTCTTCCAAAGTTCTCATTCTGGCAACCATCTAGTTCTCTCCTCTAGTAGAAATTTCTATCATCCTTCCGGTATGAATTACCTTCCTTGCTCACTTCCTTATCCTTGTTCTAATTTTTACTAGTTCCTCTTCCTTTGGTGTATCCTCTGGTAAACCTTCCACCTCTACCTCTCTGTCTCTATGCATGCCTTTTATTCAATTTCTCTTCAGCCTTTATTGCATACTGGTAAGCCTCTTTAACACTCTTTAATTTGATCATACTGAGTTCATCTTGTATAGATATCCACAATCCATTCAAATATATTATAGTTTGTTCAATTTCATCATCAACATGTCTGGATCTGATGTTTAACTTGTAAAATGCTTTGGTGTACTCCTTCACACTAGATTCCTTCTATCTTAGATTTTGCAACTTTCGAAACAAATCTACTTGATAATTTGTCAGGATAAACTTTGATTTTAACTTAGCAATAATCCTATCCCATGTCTTAATTTTTTTCTTTAACTCTTCTTTGCCTATCAACTTGCAAGTGCTCCCACTAAAGAGATGCATGACCCTTCAACTGGGTACAGGCATACTTCACCTTCCTCTCTTCTGCAATGTTTTCAAATTCAAAATACTTCTCCATCTCTGAGATCCAATCCATCAATTCATCTGAATCTAACTTCTCATCATATTATGATGGGGTAAAAAGAGGTTTAGTTTTTTCCCTACTCAAAACACTTAAAAATGTTTCCTCCTCTAGATCAACTACCAATAGGTTCACTTGTTCTACTAGGGATTCTTCTCCTTCATCTTCTCTCACATCCTCAACATGTCGACCTCTTCTCTGGGTTGTCTCCATGATTTCTAACTGGGCTGCTATTCCTTGCAACATCTCCATTACAGCCAGGTTTGCATTCCCACATTCTCCACCATTCCTAGTTTCTCTTTGCACCATTAATCCATGCTAGTCATCTACAATTGCAGGTCAGATCCATAATCCACCACCCTACAACAAGATTCGAGACACACAACCTTTGGAATGAACTTCTCTTTGATACTACTTGGTGCAGTCACCAATGAGGAGGGACCTTGAGGAGATAAGTCCAAACTGGTCAGCGAGAGTAAACACAATAGAATCATACAAATATGATGGAGAATGCATAACAGATAATTTTATTTCATGAAAGTTAATTACATCCAATTGACAACAATCGGTTTACAACATACCGATCCACATGCCTGGTAGAATAGGTCACATTGAGACCTTGAATTGAAAGATCTATCTATCTGATATTCCTTGATTCTTGATTGATTACATTCTAAAGCATGATTACAAATATATATATATCAATCCAAAGGATCTGGTCAGCCCAAAAAGGGTCAAAACCTGAAGAACAAGACCTATCATGCAAAATAAACAAGGTCGGCCTCCACCAAGAGATTCATTTGGAAAATCCAAAGGATGAAATGTAGAAGGTTGGCCACATGCCAAGAAACATCGAGATCAATGTCTAAGGCTCCGCAAGCTTCAGAATGGGTTATGGTAAATCACTAGAATAGGTCTCAGGCAACTGGTAACAAGAGGCTATCATGGAAACCGGTAGTGAGATCTTGCCAAAAAGTGATCCAAATGAAATGCAGTTTGAAAGAAAGAATGATGATCAAGTCTTCAAGTAGAATCCAACTCCACAGGAACCAGTGAGCCAAAACCGGGGCCCACATAGAGGAAAAAACTGAAACTGCAAACAAAAAATAAAATAGAAAAGGAAATGTTTTTGGTTGATGTAAGTTTGTTGTGAACCAGGGATTCTCATGCATCACCCCTCCCAAATTATAACAAGGGAGGAGCATAAAACAACAAAGGGGGGGCCCGCGTAAACCATATTTATGACAATACCATCAATCACATATCAGTATGTGACAATCAAAAGAATTGTTGGCATATGCACACTCCAATGAGACATTGTATGTGATTGAAGGTTTTGTCATTGATGGCAACCTTGCAATCCTATGGCACCAGAAAAGGCATTATACCCGCATCAGTAGATCACACCCTACATTGGCACTTAGGACATCGACACCGGCACAGAGGCTGATAGAATTTTATTATATTATATTTTGTTTATTATTGTAAAAACTTTGTAAGACAACTTGGAAAATTGCAAAATGACTCATATATATAAAAGAGATCATTGTAAACATTTAGTAAGGAGTGAGGAAAAATATTAGGTAGACCTATTATGTGAAATATAGGCTAAGGGTTTATGTAATTAGCAGAGAAGCAACCGGTACTATATTAGGCATTATAGATGCTATTGTAAAGTAGTACAAGATATTGGATTTGTATAATCCTCATTGTAACTCAGTGAGACTTGCCATTGAGCAGTGAGCTCTAGGCAGTTGGCCTTCCTACATGTGCAAGCCCCTATTGTAAGTAATATTCTCTTATTGGCCAGTGAGTGAATATTGTGGGTCACAAATCCCACCAAGGCTTTTCCCACACTGGGTTTCCTCATTAAATCCTTGTGTTATGGTGTGTTTTTCATGTGGATGTTCTTGATTCTGTTTATTGATTATTTCTTGCATACTGGTACACTGTTATAATATGTTCTGCATGTTTTAAGTTAAGAAATTTTATACATCGGTTAGATACTAACTCACCCCCCCCCTCTCAGTATCTGTGGGACTCTTAACAATTGGTATCAGAGCTTGGTCATCTATTTTTAGAAGTCTAACAACTTGAGGAAGATCTTGACACCGGTAAAGATGGAGAATCTAATGAAGCAACTTGAAGGAGCTCTTATAGACTATGATGGAGAGAAATTGAAAAATATCAAACTAGAAGATGATTTAAGGGCAGCACAGGATATCATTCAGGCACTTCAAGAAAATTTTACTGTTGCAAGAAATAAGAGGAGAACTTTGTGAAAAATTGCAAAATGAGAATGATGAAAAGGAATCACTTAATGATATGATAAGCAAGTTGAAACAAGAGAACATGACAACAAAGAATGAGATGCAGGATACAACTATGAGATTTTTCAAAGAGATTGAGGATAGGAAGAAGAATGAAGAAGAATTGACTAGAAGACTAAGTGATGCAGCAAATGAGAACACAAGACTTAGCTATGAAAATGACATATTGAAGACAGATCTGATGCATACTTAGAATGACTCAAATGAACTGATGAGACAAAAAGAAGTCTTAGAAAGAGAACTAGAAATTGCAAATCAACATAAAGAAAAATTCAAGAAAAGCTCAGAGGAACTTGGCACCTTGTTGAAGAATAAAAAACCTAAAGGTGACACTTCTAGAATTGGCTTTGAAGTTGGTGAAAGCTCTGGTACTGCAAATATGTAGGATCACAGCAAATCGGTAAGACAACCTAATGCTTATATATTCAATGGAAAATGCTTTAACTATAATAAGTATGGTCATAGAGCAAATGAATATAGATCTAGAAATTATCAGAATATCAACACACCCACCGGTCAATGTTCTAAATGCAACAAAGTTGGTCACAACTCTGAAAATTGCCGAATGAATGTGAGATGTTATGTTTGTGGAAGATTTGGACATTTATCTAATCAATGCAGAACACAAATCGGCATAGGTTATGGGAAAGATATTCGGAAGAATAATGTAAGTTGTTATACATGTAACAAGATTGGGTATATTGCAAAATTCTATAGAAGTAAAGGAACACCAGTAAACAACAAAAGTTCTAGATTAAAAGGTAAAGAAAAAGTTGAAGAGGTTAAGCAAGAATTCTCAAAACAATGGATTACAAAAGCTGATCTAAATATTGGGAATACTCCTCCACCGGTAGAGCAAACCAATGCTTCATCGGAAGGACAAAGTAGTGCTCCACCAGATGGAAGTTCTTCATCTAATTGAAGAAAGTTTCCTTGAGGGTTTTGAAATCTAATGACACATGTGCTATTATTCCCTCGCTTAGAGATAAGAAGTTGAAAATTAATTTTTACCGATAGACAATGTTAAGAGAATACTTAACCGACATGCATTTAATGTGGTACATGGCAAAAAGACACTATAAAATTGAGGTTTTGGCTCCATTCCATTTCACCGAAGATTTCAAACCTACGAAGAGCACGAAGATTCCGAGCTAAGGCATTTCGAGCAAGAGACAAGAACACTCCAAGCATTCATCCATCCTAAAGGTAGTAAAAGGTATTTAATCATGGCATCCACCTCTACAATTGAATATATAGCAAACCCTACTATTATCGAAGTGATAAAAAGACCTAGGCCCATATTTTAGTTAGTCCCTGAGGTAGAAAAGAAAGATGATACCTTAGGTGCTTTTCCTCAAATTCCCAAGGGAGTTGTTTGTTGGTATTTTGGTATGGTTTTGCCATTGATGTCAACACCTGCTAACACACCTACTTTGGAGATCCAGCAACATTCATCGGCAATCAGTAAACTATTCAACAATCACCAGTATATGGTTAACCGGCAGGATATAATGTACACTAGTACATGCAATGACATGGAAGACACTTGGTAATGTCGAAGACATCATTTGGACACTTTTCCTTGAAGTAATATCATTGGTATATTCTTATTTTCATATTTTCTTTTACCAGCAAATAGGTCCAGGTTATCTAGGGTTACACGAGTAGGTTTATCTTTTCTAGATCAGCATGGCACACTATGGAGATGATTTATTATTGTTGTAAATGCATTAAGCCGACATGTTCAATTGGTTATTACATCGGATATTGTATTATTTGTAAAATGTTTTATTGTAATATCTTGTAGAGCTGACCTACTAAAATTGGTCTTAGGGTATGGTATAAATGTAAGATCTTATTTGTAAGATCAAGGGTGGAATGTGAAAAAGAATTGTAAGAAGGTATATGAGAGATTAAGAAGAGGTATACACGAAGACATCATTTGAAGGTGAAGCTAGGTTTTTGTAGAAGCATATCAGCATTACACCGGTACTAAATCCAACATATGAAGATGTTATTTTGTGCAGTACATTCTCATTGGATTTAACCATCCATCTATAGTCAGTGTGACTCCCATTTGTGTTTGAGCAGTGAGCTCTAGGCTATTGGCCTCTCTACATGTGCAGACCCCACTTGTACACTTACTATCTGTAGTAGTATCATCTGATTGTGAGTAAGGTTTCCCACCATGGTTTTTCCCCTTATAGGGTTTCCACGTACAAATATTTGTGTCATGTGTTGTGGTTTTCATGCATTAATTCTTACTGGTACAGCATTTCCTATTAACACTGTTTACCGGCACAATTAACTGTCTTATCGGTATTAAGCAATAAGTTGGTTAATAAGATTTTGGTTGGAATTTATTAGACAACTGATTCACCCCGCCCCCTCTCAATTGTCCCTGGGACCTACAATTAGTATCAGAGCTTAGTCCTCTTTTTGCATAATTTTAACAACTTGAGGAGATCCAATGTCTACTAATTATTTCAGGAAGGATAGTCCTAAACTTGATGGAACCAACTATGGAATATGGAAAATCAGAATGGAGACACATCTAAATTGCATTGGTAAAGACATCTGGGAAGTTACTAAGAATAGTTATACTGCTGCTGTAGTTGGTCAGCTTGCTCCTATTACTTTAGGTAAAGATGAAGAAAATGATTGCAAAGCAAGAGAAGCACTTTTGAGTTGAGAACAATGCCTAATACATCAGATAGATCTACTGCAAAAGCTATTTGGGATCATTTGGAAACACTGAATGAAGGGGATTCCATAGTCAAAATTGCAAAACTTGAAAGCTTCTGAGTCAGGTATGAACATCTGAAAATGGAAGAAGATGAAAGAATTTCTGCTTTTATGGAAAGAGTAAATGAAATTGTTTTAGGTATCAAATGTTGTGGAGGAACCTTGAGTGAAGATGAGATTGTTTCAAAAATCTTAAGAGGTTTGCCACCGGTATATAAAATGAAGGTTACTGCTATTAATGAGTTGAGAACAATGCCTAATATATCAGTAACTAGGGATACATTGATTGGAAAACTTTCAGCTTTTGAAATAGAGGAATTTGGTCCTATTGCTATAAAAACTGATTTGGCCTTCAAAGCATCAACATCATCTACTCCATCTTTTGACAAATCAAACTGGAGAGCCTTTTATGCAAGAGAACTTGAAGAAACCAAGAAGGAGAATGAAGAGCTCGAAGAACTTGAAACACTATTTGCAAGAAAAATGCCAAAAGGTCCAATTGGAAGTAAGTATGAAGGTAAAGCACCCTTTAAATGTTTCAATTGCAACAAGATTGGTCATATGGCTTCAAGATGCCCTGATAGACATGCTAGACTAAGAGAAGAAGCTAGAAGGACATACAAACCTAATCCTAAAAATCAGAGATACAAATTTAAGAAAAACAAAGATAAATCCTGTTACATTGTTGATGAAGGTGTGACTAATGATTCTGATGAGGATCCAGCAGACAACGGATGGGTCTTTGTTGCTATAACAGAAGATCAACCGGTACCTATTTCTCCACTAGTAGAACAAGCCCTAGCAGCTAAAGTTGAATCAAAGGATGAATGGATTATTGACTCAAGATGCTCACATCACATGACTGGAGACAAAGGTAAATTCTTGAACTTCCAAGAATACAATGGAGGTTTAGTAAGATTCAGAGATGACAAAGCCTGTTCAATCAAAGGTAAGGGTTCAATATATCTTGATGGTAAACATAACACCGATAATGTTTACTATGTTGAAGGATTAAAACATAATCTTTTAAGTGTTGGTCAATTAGTTGAGAAAGGTTTTCAGTTACAATTTAAAAATGGAAAATGCAAAATCATGAATAGGACTGGTTTGGAAATAGCAACCGGCAATTAGACTAGAGGTAATATCTTTCATTTGAATAATAGTGAAAAGGCATGCTTAATTGCTCATATAGATGAAAGTTGGCTATGGCATAAAAGAATATGTCATGTAAATTTTGATTGCATGGTAAAAATCAGTACTTCTAAGGCAATTAGAGATCTACCTAAAATTGCGAAACCTCAGAATACAATTTGCAAGGAATGTCAATTTGGAAATTAGGTTAGAGCTAGTTTCAAAAGTATTCCAGAAAAATCCAATAATGCTCTTGATTTAATTCACACTGATTTATGTGGTTCGGCTAGAACTAAAAGCTTACAAGGTGATAGATATTTCATGCTAATTATTGATGATTATTCTAGAATGTGTTGGGTTACTTTTCTCAAGGAAAAATCAGAAGCACTTGGGAAGTTCAAACTATTCAAAGCAATGGTTGAAAATGAAACTAGTAAGAAAATTAAATGTTTAAGATCAGATCAAGGAGGAGAATTCACATCTAGAGATTTTAATACATTTTGTGAAGTGAATAGAATCAAAAGATAGTTATCAGCACCTCGGACACCACAATAGAATGGAGTTGTTGAAAGGAAAAACAAAACTATTTTGGATGCAGCAAGAAGTATGTTATTAGAAGCAAATCTACCACATGTGTACTGGAGAGAGGCAGTAAGCACTATTGTCTATACATTCAACAAAGTTCACATCAAAGGTGAAACTGGTAGGACCCCTCATGAACTATGGTTTGGTAATACTCCTACACTTAAGTATTTCAGAATTTTTGGAAGTAAATGTTATATTAGAAGAGATGAGTATATTGGCAAGTTTGATCCTAGAAGTGATGAAGGAATATTTCTTGGTTATTCATCTAAGAGTAAAGCTTATAGATGTTTTAATAAAAGGTTACAGAAAATTGTTGAGAGAACAAATGTAAAGATTGATGAACAATTTAGAGGAACCTCAAGGTATATAGACTCTTAACCGGTAACAGAATTTATGACAAATGAACCAACAGTAAATCCACCGGTACAGAATGATGACCCAGTTACTCTGGTATCATCAGAGGATACCACAGTAATTGAAGAACAACAACAGACCAAGACACCCCGGTATGTAAGACTGAATCATTCTGAAGATCAGATAATTGGAAGCAAATTTAAAGGAGTCATGACAAGAGGAAAATTGGCAAATGAAGAGGTATGTCTTATTTCTCAAATTGAAACATTATCTATCAATGAGGCATGTGAAGATAAATTTTGGATTAAAGCTATGGAAGAAGAATTCGGACAAATTGAGAAAAATAATACTTGGACATTAGTTCCCTGGCCTGAAAATAAAAATGTAATTGGAACCAAATGGGTATTTAGAAACAAGCTCAATGAAGATGGTAAGGTTGTCAGGAATAAAGCAAGACTAGTGTGTAAGGGATATTCTCAGAAAGAAAGAGTTGATTACAATGAAACCTTTGCACTGGTAGCCAGAATTGAAGCAGTTAGATTATTCTTAGCCTTTACAGCTCACAAGGATTACAAAGTTTATCAAATGGATATTAAATGTGCATTTTTTAATGGAGATCTTGAAGAAGAAGTTTATATTGAGCAACCTAATGGATTTTCTTTGACAGATAACAATGATATGGTTTGCAGATTAAGAAAAGCTCTGTATGGACTAAAACAAGCTCCAAGAGCCTGGTATACAAGATTGGATAAGTATCTCTTAGAAATTGGTTTTACTAAAGGAAATGCAGATAGCAATTTATATTACAAAGTAACTAATGATGACATTTTGATTATGGAAGTATTTGTTGATGATATAATATTTGGAGGAGAAGATGGATTATGCAAAGAATTTTCTCTTAAAATGCAGCATGAATTTGAAATGTCTATGATTGGAGAAATAAAATTCTTTTTAGGATTACAGATTTTACAGACTGATAAAGGCATATTTTTGAGTCAATCTAAGTACTTCAAAGAACTACTCAAGAAATTTGGGATGGAGAACTCTAAACCGGTAAGCACACCTATGACTACAAATGACAAATTATCTCAAAGGGATGAATCTACACCTGTTAATCCAACTAGATACAAATCTATGATAGGAGGTTTACTGTATTTGACACAAACCAGAGTTGATATTATGAATGCAGTATGTATACTTTCTAGATTTCAGAGTAATCCCAAGGAAAATTTTGAATCTCAATATCTGTGGGACTCCTAATAAGAATGTCATTAATATCAAAGACAAACAAGAACATGTCCAAGTAAATGTAACTACGAGAGCCCAATCCAAATATATATTGAAAGGGAGCACCTCCAAAACAGAAACACCTCCTAGAAATCAATATAGTTTGGTAGATCAACTACAAAAAACACAGACCTATATATCGATACTAGAGCTAGTCAAAATTTCACCAACACCAAGGATATCTTAGAGAGTGCTCTTATTGACACTACGGTTCAAAATGACCTGGACATTAATTGATTCCAATCCATGGTGGGACATTTGATTGCACCTCATAACCTATCATTCTCATAACATGATGACATCTCTTTTAATCATCCAAACAACACCCCACTCCATATCAAAGTTTTGGTCCATAAACATTGGTTAAAATGTGTACTAATAGATGGAGGAGCCAGTCTAAATATATGTACTCTAAAACTTATTTGTGGTGAAGAAAGAGAAACAAAAGGATTTGTGGTGTTGCCCATTCAAGTGGGACCAATTCAAAAAGATACCATCTGTCAAGTGTTGGATATAGACTTGTCTTATACCATACTCTTGGTTCATCCTTAGATCAATGAGATGCAAGCAATACCATCAACAAATCACCAATGTCTCAAGTTTCCATCCAATGGGAAAGAAATATCAGTGTTAGCAGACACAAATCCTTTTCAGTATTGCAACAATTTGATAGTAGCTCAGAATGTCCTAGTACCACATAACAAGGAAGCTCTATCTTCCACATCATCAAGAAATCTAGATCAACTCAAGTCTTTATCCATAGATGTTGGAAAGAAGATACAACTGAAAGATAAAGGCATGGTGGAATACTCTTTTGAATCCCTATGTCTATCATAGTTACCCTTATCACCAAGGTCTCATGGGCATTCATCAACATCAAGAAAAAAATCTTCACAACCCATCAAAATGTTTGATGGTGCACTTATCCAAGCAGACACACTAGTAGATGAAACAGAGGACAAGGATGTCCAGAATTGATTATGTTTTCATGAAGGATTGCACCCGTGATGGCTAAGCATAAAACCCAACAATCCTGTGAAACATGCGAATAATTTCAGACCTGTGTATATGCCTATCATGAAAGTAGACCTCTGGAGATCTGGTCGGCTTCTCTTTTTAATGAATCTCCTACAAACTTTCTTAAGAAAAGAGATAGAAAGAATACTTAAATTAAACCTATCCTATGAGGTGATACACCAAATATTTCTTTATGAAAGCTACAACCACTTACCCACAAAATCTTCAACAAATAACTTTGAAAGTTTCACAACTCAACCGAACATGTGAATACATAAATATCTTATAGAAAGGGCCTTATTACAAAGCTTTCCTGAAGGAAACTAAACTATCTTCACAACTACAAACCCATCAAAATCAGGTTACACAAACTATAACCTGCATTCACCATGTATCCTCCTGAAATAATACTGCTTCAAAGAGACAATATTAAATGATTCGAAGAATAAATGATAGAAAAATCACCAGTATCTTTCATTCAACACTAGACAAGAAGTATCGAGAAGGAATCTACTACTATTTAATTGAAAATAAAGGAGTGTTGTTACAGTCCTATAAAAAGTGAGCCTTCTTTTTCTTTCCTCATCATGATTACAACAAAAAGCATTGTATCTCAGCACTTAGCAATTTTCAGCTATTGTAATAGAGTTATATTTCATTCAGTTTTTCAATACAAAGTTATTTCCTTATCAGTATTTCTTTCTTTTTCATTGTCAGGTGAGTTTTTTGATAGAGTTATTGTGATTTTTACAATACTTTTCTCTATCACGCTCTTTCTTTGCAGAAGGATAATTTCGCAGTGATTCAGATTGTGGGTTGTGTTCATCCATTTTTTCAACTCCTTGCATGTTGTGAAAATTCACTTTTCCTACATGAAGAAGTTGGATAGCTTCAAACCTTTTCACAAATTAATTTTCAATTGGGTGGTCTAATTGATTTGTGAATTATTTTATTCAGTATTGTAGTTGTTATAGTTTTAGTGAAATAGTTTAAAACTCCAAAATTTTGGTGTATCACCTCCATTAGGATAGATTTTTTGTCACATGCAAACCTTTTACCCTTTTCTCACAAGAAGTTAGCTGTAGGAGATCCATCAAGATAGGAAGCCAACCTGGTCTCCAAAGATTCACCTTCAACTTGAGCAACCCATAGGATCAAAATTGTTTCCATGTTTCATAGGATTTCTTGGTTTTGCACTTAGCATCATGAGTACAATCCTCCATGAAAACAGGTTATACAAAGATGAAGAAGGAACCAGAGCAATAGCCATTGATATCACAATCTTGACAAAACAATATGGCAATGGATTTAGGATCATGTAACAAATGGGATATAAGGGAAATGGTCCTATTGGAAAGCATCAGGAAGGTATCACAGAACCAATTCAACCTCATTCATAACACACCAAGGAAAAATCAAGCTCGGGCTTTGGACCACACAATCAACCACAAGATCAACAATAAAATCATCAACCAAAGGAAAAATCAACATGACAACATAAATCATCACAAGAATTGATACAACAATAAGAAGAAGTAGTCTACAAACAACAGGAAGAAGAGTATGGAAGCCAACAAGAATAACTTGCTATAAAAAGGGAGGAAGCCACTCAGAACCTCTATGAACAAATCCTCAAACTACAAGCTTGTTCAAAAATAGATTTAGATGAATGGGAATGGGGTTCACCATCTAAAGAATCTTACGAAGACAAGGACACTATTCTTATACAAACATATATGTAGACACCTAAAAATGGTCAACGCTTGTAGAATCGTACTTTAACATTTGCGCATTGCCTTATTTTAGGGTTTTTGCGTTGCATTAACATTTCTCCTATGTCACGCACTTGGTCTTTATCATTTGTGAGCATCGAGTCCTTCTGCATTCTTCATTTTTCTTGCTTTTGAATTTGGTCTTGTCGATAACAATCTTTAGTCATGATTTTGGTCAATCTTATCCTGTCGCATCTATGTGCGTATTCATTTGTCATCATTTTGGACATTGTCAATCCTAGTTAGGGTTTTGCCCTCTTATCAATCTTGTCATCATATGATCGATTTGTCATCAATTCTTGTCTTTTGATCAATTTTTCATCAATCTTGTCATCTTGTGATCTATTTTGTCATCGATCCTTGTCTTCTTGTCAATTTTGTCATTTTGCGATCGATTTGTCATCGATCATCGTCTTTCTCAATTGTGTCAATTTGGATCAATTATTCATTGTTCCTTATCAATTGGCTCATTTATCAATCATATCATTTGTCAGCATTGGTCTTTTATCAAGTTAGAATCATGATCAAATTGAATCAATATCAATTATCCTTTGTCAAGACCTAATTGTCATCCTTGCATTTCTAATTCATCTTTTAGGGTTTCATGATTTAATTCATTTAACCCTATTTGTCATTTCTCCCTCTAGGTTAAATAATTTGTTTATTTATCCTAGGTCTTCGTGTCACAATTAAATGTTTAATTTAATTGGCTAACTAATTATTCCTCTTTTTGTGAATTAATTAATAAATGATAGATTATTAATTAATTTACCTAATTTACCTAATTTCTTCTAATTCCTAATTTCCTAATTTTTCATCAATTTCTAAATTCCCTCTTTGTGAATTAATTAATATATGAAAAAATATTAATTAATTCACTAAATTCCTAATTTCCTAATTTCCTAATTTTCTAATTTTCCTAATTTCTAATTCAATTTCCTCCTTTTTTTCTCCTAATTTCATGGGAATGACATTTTAATTTGTCATAATTTGTCATAATTGACAATCAATCAATTTTGACATAGAAAGTTGTTATAATTTTGTCATGAATTATCAATCAATCAATTTTGCATAGAAAGTGCAAATTTGTCATAATTTGTCATAATTTGTCATATTGATTTACAATTTCCATTTGAATCTCTTCATGCTAATCTTGTCATCTCTCCAATTTGTCTATAAATTGGATGATTTTCTTCAATCCCAACTAATCACATTATTGAACTAATCACTTTTTCGAATCACTTTGTCGAATCAATCATGCTTCAAGTATTCTTGCACTACTTTCTTGTCTACTTGCTTTCATCTCATGTGTATGCACTTGTAGGTGAGATCCACAACAAAGCTATTTGAAGGAGAAAGAAGGAAAATGGAGCCACATGATGGAGATATTCAGATCTACATTTGGTTTGCTTAGTTTTTAATCTTGAATGCTTGCTTTCATGTCTCTATTGGATGTAATTAGGATTGATCATTGCATTTGAGCTTTTGTGATTGACCTATGACTAATATCGATATTTTATTTGATGATTTCCGATTTCCAAGCTACATTAATTGGTGAACCCGATGTGAACTAACCCCCTAATCATGCTTTTGAGTGCTTTTGAGTTGATTTGCAGGTGAAAAACCCAAGAAACAGGGTAATGCAGGGTTTTCTGGGAACTTCTGCGCTTGTGTCAAGCATTTTGTGCCTGTGTCAAGCATTTTACGCCTGTGTCAAGGACAATCTACACCTATGTCAGGCATTCTGTGCCTGTGTAAGTCTAGAAACAGAGGTAAAAGACAATGTTTTTCACTTTCAAATTGTTTTCTTTTGCATTCTATTTCTGCTTTTTTGGTTTTTTGGTACTGATTCTCTGTGCAGCACCTTGGCATACGCATGGCAAAGACACCGAATGAAACTACTAACACATTTTATGCAGGTTCGATAGTCAAAGACTAAACATATCAAACTTCTCACTTGCGTTTTTGCAGGTTGCCTTGGACTACAACTAAACTTTGTGTTTGTAATTAATATTTAGGCACCTAGTATGATTTCTAAATAGGTTGGAATGAATGTATGTTTGCTTTGATTGTTGAGTTTGACATTGGAGTAGGAGAGTATGCTCTCATCCTTCTTAGGGTGATCAGAAATTCAGATCTTCAATACCATGCTTGTGTTTTTTATTGTGTGTCACCTTTAGAGGACCTGCCTTCCCGACCATTTGCTTTTGCAAGCAAGTGACAATCGTGAGAAGGGAATGACCTAAAGTGAGCATAGCTAGAATACCTTGGCATTCTAACTCACTATAAACAAATACCTGATGGGTGAAAGCTTTGAAGGAAGGGTTACGTGGGAATTGCAATTACTTGGGAAGTGATGACCCTTGAACTCTTTCTCATATCAACATCTAAGTAGAACCTCACAGTCTAAATTGTGCTTGTGCGACTACATTTTTTTGGCATCTTGGTGGGCTTAATGTCTCAATCACACTTGTGTGACACCAAGGATTAACGCTTAACAAAAATCCTGACTAAACACTTTGTATTTAGAGGTCAAAAATCCTTCTAGTTGCTTGAGAAGGACAAGTGCGGATACTTGGAAGAGATACTAAGTTTTCCATGGGGATATTTCCATGGGGACTGATGCTTGGTTGCCCTGAGAAGTGAGTGTCGTGGAGGGGAGCCCGTGGGGTCAAGCATCTATGTATTATCCTTGAATCCCATAACAAGTCTACCTGTCAAGTATCTAATGTCCTTGCCTACCATAAGAAATGTGTGAATGAGCATGATTGTCTTGAGTCTAAGTTGAAATATCTTGTCTTCTTTGCTTATCAGAAGTTGAGTTGTGTCTCATTTCAAAAACAAGACAAATTGAATCAAAACAAGGTTAAACACAAGAGTATTTCATTCAACAAAGTTCAAAACACCTTCAAACATGGTTGTCAAACATTTTTCAAAATCTTGTCTCAACATTCATATCAATAAGGGTCATCCATTTGCATGTGTCATCTTGCATTAGAGTAACACCATTTCATAATTCAACCTTAGGTTTTGTCTTAGGTTGACATTGTCATGCATTTGCATTTGCATCCTTTTCCTCATAACATTAGGTCACATTTGCATACCCTAGGTCCCTTCATTAAGCTTAGTTCACTATCATGTCATATTAGGGTCATTTGCATAGTAATTTTCCCTTTGCATATAGTGTCAAAAACTAGGTTTTGTCATACTTGAGTAATGCAAATCTTTGATAAACCCTAAGTTATTGTTAGGAAGTCTTGACCTTATCAAACTTTTGTCTTTTTGTCATCAATTTCATTTGGTCAAACCTAGCTTAGTATCCAAGCATATAGGTGTGACATTGTCAATTTGTCCTTTTGTCACTTGGTCCTTTTGTCCTTTGAGGTCTAAACATCATTTCAATTTCCTAAGGGTCTCATTTTTATAATTGCATTCATGAGTTTGTCAAAATCTTGAAAAAAACCAAAAACATAGGTTGCATTCTTGCCATAGATTGCATTTTCATTTATTTAGGTTGCATTTAGCTACATATCATACATCATCCTTTTAAAATCAAAAATCCCAAAAACATTGCATAGTGACATGTCTATTGAAACAATGTTCCAAGCACCAATGATGCAACAAAGTTTGACATATCAACTGACAATGCAATCACAATTCTATCCAACCCAACAACAAAGTAACATTGATCAAACTTTCTATGATGAAACAAGTCTCCAAATACAAAAACTAGAGGAAAAACTAGCTCAAGAAAATGAGATATTGGAACAAAGAGTGAAAAACATTGAGAAGAATAGATCAATAATGTACAAAATGTTTCAAAAATTTCCAGGTCAAAATCCAAAGATTGAGCCAATTGATGTAAGATCTCTTCTTGAACGATCAAACATGCCAGCTCTCCTCTCCCAAATAGAGACGATGAAACAATTTCAAGCAAAGAGACAACATCAATTTCAACATTATGTGCCTCCACAACAAGAACAAGAAGGTGTTTACTATCATTCAGATTTTCAACCATCACAACCAATTGTTCAATAGTTCTAACATTTCCAATAGACACAACCAATTGTCCAACATATTCAACCAACACAACCAATGGTCCAATTTCAACAATATGTCCAACCAACTATACAATGTCCACAAATGGTTCAACCAATGGTGGAATATCAACAAGTTCAATCAACATATCAATGTCAACAACCACAACCAAACATTAAAAAACAAAGGCTGCAGCACACACCAACCCAAGTTTCAAACATGTTGGAACAATTGAACCAAGTCCAATATCAAAACATGACATCAGACCAAAACCAACTCCTTTCCAAACAAGTTCAAATTCCAGATTCAACTATATCAAAATCTCGAAAGAAAAGTGGCTTTATTGCAATGATCTTAAGGAAATTACCAAGTGAATTCTTTGAGGAAGATCAAAATAATACACTTATGTCTAGCAATGCCTCATCCCCTCACAAGCAAATTGACTCTCCAGTGGCATCTATCCCTACACCTCTAGAAGTTTCACAAGAACCTTCCATATTGTCCTCATCAAACAATACACCCAAGGATGAAATTACCCAAGGGCTATCCATAATTGATTGCCACGATAATCCAATTCATGATGCACATCCTTGTCATGTTTTAGAAATACAAGACCCAATGCCACCATGCACTTTATTGCCATTACCTATTTTAGAGGACCCCATTCGAAGTCCCTCTTCCTCATGTTCAAGCATTGATTCCTTGCCAGAATCCTCCATGCATATCCAAAGTCCAACCCCATGTCAAGAGCATAATTTAGAGCACGAAGAAATGTGTCTTTAAAAAAATCAAGATCAAGATCCCAAAACCTTATCATCCCATCCAATTGTTCACCAGGATCCCATTTCCCCAAACACTTGCAATGATTCACTTATTCCTATCAATTCTATCCAAGAACACAACACCTTTTCAAATCCCATTGACATTTCACTTCCTAAGAAAGATCAAGATATGCCTTCCATCCTTTCCGATGATCCCATTAAAAGTCAAGAGCAAAGCACCTTTAAAGAGGATTCCAATGATCTTCCTCCTTGTTAAGATCAAATTATTCCTTTAAATCCTCCACAAGATCTTCTTGTTCCTCCATCTCCACGTCCTAATCTAGCATATCCACTCCAAGATCGCATTTCTTTTAATGATCCCATTATTTCTCCCATTCCATCTCTTGAAGACCCTGTCATTGAACCATATCCACTACACAATCCTAGTCCCCCTCATGATCCTAATCCCCCTCATGATTCTAACATATCAGTGCAAGATGTTCATGAACCCTTGACATGCATAATGGGTTCTTCCACTTTGGTGCAATCCGATCCACTTCAAGATCTCATTATTTCTCTCATATCATATCCACCTCATAATGGACTCGTGTCTTCATCCCAAAGAATAGAGTATCCTACAAGTCAAGATATTCATAAAGGCAAAGGAGTAGATCTCCATAAGAAAGAACCCCTCCATATCAAATATGATCTTAAGGGTCATGTCTACACAACTCACTCTCAAGACGTTGGTATCCCTCCATCAAAATCAAAACATATCCCTTCCCCATCATACTCTCCATCCATCTTAGGTCCTTATATCCCTTTGTCCCCTATGCAAGGTCAGCAAAGGCACACATCCTTGAGTAAATTTCATCAATCCAAAATAATTCCATTTCATTCATATCCATCCATGCATTCCTTTCCCCCTCCAAGCAATTTGGATGCCAAGAATAAACGTCATAAGTCTAGCAATCCACATGTATTCAAGGATCAACATGTCCAATATAATCGACATGTCAAAACAAAGAATAATATGATCTTTAAAGAAAAAGAAATATCCAAAAGGCCACAAAGGCCCACTGAGCAAAATAAAGCAAAGTCAAACTATATATGGGTTCCTAAATCCCTTGTGCAAGCAATGCACTCCAAGGAACCACAAAAGCATGAAAAATCAAAAACCATGTGGATCCCTAAGCAACTCCTTGAAGCACAAAAGCCTAAAGAAACATCCAACTTGGCATCCAAAGTTGCTATTCCTCCATCCAAACCTCTCAAATTTGTTCCTCCATCACCTCCTTCTCCCATTTTGGGCCCTTATGTCCCAAAATCTCAAGCTATTCCTCCATCCAAATCTCACAATCTGAAATCCATTTTTTCCTCCATCAGTCCATCACCCCTCAAGGTGTGTTCTAATGTTGATCTTTCCTTCATTTCTATCCACTCAAGCATAGTTCTTCCAATACCCTATCCATTATCCATTGCATATTTTCCATCCTTCCATCCCTCTGGTCCAATACTTTACATAAATTCTTGCCTTAGTTTCATATTATTTTCCATGTCCATATCCTACCAACATCTTTGAGCATACTTTTAAAGGTCATGGTCCTTTTTTTTTCAAGGCTACTATCTAAAAAAAAAAAGACACTTGAGTCCTTCTTCCATCCCCTATCATGTGTCCATCTTCTATTGAAAAAGTCAAAATGCAAAAAAACAAAAGAAAAAAAATTGAAAAAAAAAAAGGAAAAGAAAGAAAAAAGTAAAGCAAAAATAATTCACCCTCTAGTGAAAACCTGGTAAATAGGCGCCTTGGGCAAGTACCATGATGAAAACTTGGCAAACAGGCGTCATGCATAATCTATGAACTTCTTGCATACCATACTTGGGGGCAAGTTTCCTCCTTCATATCTTATTACCCTTCACTATCCTATCGAACCCCTGTCATTACCCTTCATATCCTATTGTCCTTCATGTCCATTTCCTCTTTCCACCTTTGATCTTGACAAGGCTGAGGATCTTCATGAGCATCATGCATCTTGTTTGTAGCTTTTAGTCCATCATAGCTTTTGGTCTTCATCCATTTGCTTATTACAACTTTTCATACATATTCCCTAGCTTATTGCAACTTTTTGTCACTATCTTGTATCCTATCCCGACCTTCATTCCATGTCCCTTATCCATTCTTAGTCTTGCTTATCCTATCCATATCTTATCACTATCCATACACTCTTTTTCAATCCTTGATCTTGGTCTAACATACGGATGTAAAATTTAAACATGGTTTCAAATACCTCTTGACATGTCCCTCATGCCATGTTCTTGCTTTACATTGTCATATCTAGTCTCTTGTCCCATCACGCAATAGCCCTTGAAAATTGCATCCACGTTGTCTCCATAATAAAAGGCCTTTGTCTTCCCTCTATCCACCAACATTTCATCAAGCCTATTTATTCAGCTATCATATTCCTTTCCTTGCTAGACACTGGGGACAAAATCCTAAAAATTGAAAAATGTCCTGAAATAATCCAAAAAAAACAAAACAAAGAATGTCCTAAAAAAATCCCTAAAAAATCAAATAATGTCTTGAAATAATCCAAAAAAAAAATTGAAAAATGTCTTGAAAAAATCATAAAAATTGAAAAATGTCCTGAAAAAAAAAAAAAAAAAAGTCAAATAAAGTCCTGAAAAAAAAATGAACACAAAAAAAATGTAAAAACTCGAAAAGCAAACAAAAAAATTTCAAAACATCAAAATCTAAAAACAATTTCGTTGGCATTTTGCATTTTGTCCATAAATGGTACCCCCTGTGCATAGACAGATCGCAGAGCATACATCCAACGACTCGCAATCGCGCACTGCGCTTTAATGAAATCACGCTTAAATTGATGAACTTTTCAATCAAATCAGACTTTCAAACTGATCAAAATTGTCATATCAATCAACCACAAATTTATTTGTCCTTGTCACTACTATCATGGGTCTTATACAGGGTGTGGTATACTCGAAACCAAATTGTGTCCTATCTTAAATGGGGTACCGCATGTCCTGAAACCAGATAGCATGATCGTCCTATTAGCACTTTCAACTTTTGACAATGAAGATCAAGATGTTTGTTTGACTTGTTGGAATTTGTGCATCTTATCTTTTTACTGATTTATCTTTATCTTTGATCATGTTCCTATGTTTCTCGATGATGTCACTGAGTGATTTAGAGTGACCGGGATGGTTCATGATCCCTTTCTTTTTTTGTTGTGATTGTTGTTTGTCTGCAATGTGTCTATTTTTTTTGCAAAAAGGGTTGCATTTCAGCTCTGGCCTTCAATGCCATGATGCTACGCATCCATTTTGCTACATTAAAATAAAGGTTCTCACCTACAAAGTGCATTACTAAATGCAAGTTTTTCTTCGTCTCTAACTGTCCTCTATTTCATTTCTTCTTAGTAACATTTCTTCCATCAGTTCAGATAGTTAGTTCAGTCTAGTGCTCTGATTTCCCCAAACACATATGCTACACCCTACATTCATTGGTTAGTACATTTGCATTATATCAAACATCACATCCAGCATCATATCAAGCATTTTATCCATTTCATATTATCTATGCATCAAAAACACATAAAAAATGCATCCATACATGTTCCACAATGGTACATAAATAGTGCATAAGTCATCCATACATAGAAAATAATATATGTCATAACACATTGCATCCCATCATATCAATGAATATCATATCATATATCCAAATAATATCGGAGTACAAAATTGGACTGTCTGTCCTAAGTATGACCCACAGGCTGACTACAAAATGTCAAACTACATCTATCTCTATCCTAAGGAGCACGTGCCTCTATCACTAGGTGCTCCCTCTGTCCTCCTCATCCCTACCATGTCTCACAGATGATGTCCCTCCTAGTCCTGGCTGTGGTGGTCTCATAGGTCCACTCACCCCCATGCTACTCAATGACCTTCGAGAGCGTGCCTGGCTCTCTGTCCTCGATCATGCCCAATATGAAGCTGCTCTCTGCTCTGGTGGAACTACACTCTCATATAGTGTTCTCCAATGGCGTATCTCCTCTCCGATCTCTACCAACATCTGTACCATCTCCCATTCACTGGCATCCCTAATCGACCCAATATACTCAGTGACTCTTTGTTCTTCTCGTTGTGCCTGAGCTATTGTTGTATCTCGAGCCACTATGAGTCTGGCTATCTCCACTCTAAACTGATCCTGCTCTATCCTCAAGATGGTATTCTATCTCTCTAATGTCACAATATGATCATGCTGACTCGCTATGGTAGCCTTGCACATCTCCAACTACTTTGTCCTAGTTGTCTCCGGCTCTATGGGTATATCCTATAATGACTCCTGATCGGATGCACCTGGCTCATAATCATCATCCCCCTCATCCTCTTTTTCCTCATCATCCCACTCATCCTCATCCCCACCCTCATCCTCCTCATCCTCATCATCTCCATCCTCCTCTCCTATGAGTGGGAAGTCCTCCTGTCTCCTCGATACTAGAATATCAGGATCTGTCAATGGCACTGGCTGCCATCGTGCAAACCATCTCTCATACTCCTCTGTCATCCCAGTGTCCTCCACATCTGATCTCCAATCCTACTATCTCTGCTATAGCTGTGTGAAGTCAGCGTATGCTATATGTGGCTGAATCATACTCCCCCACTGACTCGTCTCTCTGTGAGATCGGGCAAAGTGTGCAGTCCTCCTGGGTACATCCTGCCTCTCTCCAAACTGTCGCCTGACTCTCTCTAGTAGGTACATCTCAAGCACTCTCTGGTGATTCATTGGTCACCCAATTAGATACCTCTCCTATCTACAATATGGTAGCTCATCACTATCATCTAACCATCGAGGGCAATCACGATATGGCCTCCATGTGAACTCTCTCAGTCTGTTTAGCTTGTGTTGCCAATATAGTATGTATCCAAATGGACCCTGTCTCAGTGCTCCCCCATAATAGTACACATATGGTCGATGTGGTAATACCTATCTCTTTGCAATCGGTCGACATATGGCTATGTGCTCAAATGCCCATACTTGTAACAATGTGATTCCACAGCTCAAAGTCTACACACCCTGATATGCTATCTGATGCAACTGAAAATATAGCATAGCAAGTACACATGGTCCCCATGTGTACACCGTACCCTCTATCACCATCCGCTCTAGCACTCTTCCCCATCCAATAGGGAATCCATGTCCTCGTCTGTCTCCTGCTAGTAGGCATGCTATCACCACTGCTATCACCACATATCATTGATCATACTCTGATGCCATGGTCTCCCAACCAATCTCTCTCTCTCTATGATATCTAGATCCTCTTCATCGCACTCAAATAATCTACACAACACATCTCTCCCTATCACTGGGTCATACTCTACCATCTCCCCATGAATCGGAATGCAAAGGATACGCCATACATCATCCAGTGTCACAGTCGCCTCTCCAATCGCCAGATGGAAGAAGGAAGTCTTTGAATGCCATCACTCTGCCAATGCGGTAAGCAGTCCTGTGTTTGCCCTAATCTTGGGCATGAATGTGATATAGTATATCCCAAGTCCTACTAATGTATCTTTGTCCATGCTCCTGAGTCTATGTCGTAACATGAAGCAGTCTGGTCGGTTCTCCCACGTGATCAATGGATACTGTCGACTCTGCATGACAATTGGGGCATATTTTGTCAGTTTTAGGGTTTGCTCCTATGGGTTGCATTTTCCTCATTTCATGTCCACATCAGGGTGTTTTTCATCTATTCTGACCTATCCTCTTCTTATCCCCCCTTTTCAGATCATTTGCATGATGTTTTTTGACCAAATTAGGGTTTAGACTGCACAATTGCGCATGTGTGACAAGTCCTATGCCTGTGTCACATAACCTGCACCTGTGTCTCCTACACAAGAACAAAAGACATTACACAAGCACAAAATTCACCCTACACAAGCACAAGAGTCACTTTCTGCATTTTCTGTGGGCCCCGCAATGTCCCGCAAGCAAGTCAAATTCATAAAATTGAAAATATGGGTTTTTGAGATACATACCATTGCTCCTACGTCGTCTGATTGTCTGAATGTGCGTACACATTCTCTGAGGTGATCTACCATTGGAATGTTCACCATCTCTCTGCAAGTGTCCTTTTCCAGAGCAACAAATTCTCCTCTTTGGCTAGTGCAAATGAGCAAATTTCACTCTCTTTGCCTCATTTATAGATCTTTGTCAGTGCATAGATAGATGTGCACCCTATCCATCTTATGTTGGTCATGGTCTTTTGCATCTTCTTTTGTTTGTCCTTCGTGCATCCGATCTCCGATTGTCAGTCCGTTCGATCCTATCATTTTTATCGACCAATTGGCCACTTTTCTGCATGTTTCCAGCCAATTCCTTGAGGGGGCATGCATATGATATTGTTAGTGTCTGGGGCATTTTCATTATTTTTCTTTGAAACAATACTTAAAATCGCATTGTCTCAAAGAGGGGCAAAATGTAGACACCTAAAAATGGTCAAAGCTTGCGGAATCATACTTTAACATTTGCACATTGCCTTATTTTAGGGTTTTTGCATCGCATTAACATTTCTCCTATGTCATGCACTTGGTCTTTATCATTTTCAAGCATCGAGTCCTTCTTCCGCATTCTTCATTTTTCTCACTTTCAAATTTGGTCTTGTCGATAACAATCTTCAGTCATGATTTTGGTCAATCTTATCCTGTCGCATCTATGTGCGTATTCATTTGTCATCATTTTGGACATCGTCAATCCTAATTAGGGTTTTGTCCTCTTATCAATCTTGTCATCATACGATCGATTTGTCATCGATTCTTGTCTTTTGATCAATTTGTCATCAATCTTGTCGTCTTGTGATCTATTTTGTCATCGATCCTTGTCTTCTTGTCAATTTTGTCATTTTGCGATCGATTTGTCATCGATCGTCGTCTTTTTCAATTGTGTCAATTTGGATCAATTTTCCTAATTTCTAATTCAATTTCCTCCTTTTTTTCTCCTAATTTCATGGGAATGACATTTTAATTTGTCATAATTTGTCATAATTGACAATCAATCAATTCTAACATAGAAAGTTGTCATAATTTTGTCATGAATTATCAATCAATCAATTTTGCATAGAAAGTGCAAATTTGTCATAATTTATCATAATTTGTCATATTGATTTTCAATTTCCATTTGAATCTCTTCATGCTAATCTTGTCATCTCTCCAATTTGTCTATAAATTGGATGATTTTCTTCAATCCCAACTAATCACATTATCGAACTAATCACTTTTTTGAATCACTTTGTTGAATCAATCACACTTTGAGTACTCTTGTGCTACTATCTTGTCTACTTGCTTTCATCTCATGTGTATACACTTGTTGGTGAGATCCACAACAAAGCTATTTGAAGGAGAAAGAAGGACAATGGAGCCACATGATGGAGATATTCAGATCTGCATTTGGTTTGCTTAGTTTTTAATCTTGAATGCTTGCTTTCATGTCTCTATTGGATGTAATTAGGATTGATCATTGCATTTGAGCTTTTGTGATTGAGCTATGACTAATATCGATATTTGCTTTGATGATTTCCGATTTCCTAGCTACATAAGACAAGATTAGCAGGAAATTGATATTAGAGGCAATTGATTTCAAAATGGCAAAATTGAGTTGAAGGAAGAAGGTTATGACACCTTCTATGTCATGAATTATGACATATTGCCAATGCAAAGGTTAGAGGACTAAAATCCTATGACATCTTGCTATGCCAATAGTATCATGCATGAGAAATTCATGCTTCCACCAAAGCACAAAAATAGGGAGAACTAGAGAAAAATTAATTAGGTGGAAATTAAATTTGACAAATTAGAAAAATTAAACAGATGAACTTTTCAATCAAATCAGACATTCAAACTAATCAAAATTGTCATATCAATCAACCACAAATTTATTTGTCCTTGTCACTACTATCATGGGTCTTATATAGGGTGTGTTATACTCGAAACTAGACTGTGTCTTGTCTTAGATGGGGTACCGCATGTCCTTAAACCAGACAGCATGATCGTCCTATCAACACTTTCAACTTTTGACAATGAAGATCAAGATCTTTGTTTGATTTGTTGGAATTTGAGCATCTTATCTTTTTACTGAGTTATTTTTGGCTTCGATCATGTTCCTATGTTGCTCGATGATGTCACTGAGTGATTTAGAGTGACCAGGATGGTTCATGGTCCTTTTCTTTTTTGTTGTGATTGTTGTTTGTCTGCGATGTGTCTGTCTTTTGCAAAAAGGGTTGCATTTCAGCTCTGGCCTTCAATGCCATGATGCTACGCATCCATTTTGCTACATTAAAATAAAGGTTCTCACCTACAAAGTGTATTACTAAAAGCAAGTTTTTCTTCATCTCTAACTGTCCTCTATCTCATTTCTTTTTACTAACATTTCTTCCATTAGTTTGAGCAATCAGTCCGGTCTAGTGCTCCGATCTCCAAAAACATAAGCTACATCCTACATCCATTTGGTTAGTACATTTGCATTACATCAAGCCTCACATCAAGCATTTTATCCATTTCATATTATAACTACATCAAAAACACATAAAAATATATATATCCATACATGTTCCACAATAATACATCAACAGTGCATAAGTCATCCATACATGGAAAATAATTATCAGTCATCACACATTGCATCATATCGATGCATATCATACCATATGTCACAATAATATCGGAGTACAAAATTGGACTGTCTGTCCTAAGTATGGCCCACAGGCTGACTACAAAACGTCAAACTACATAATGTCCACTGTCTGTCATACAAAGCATGTGCCTCTTTCACTAGGTGCTCCCTCTGTCCTCCTCATCCCTGCCATGTCTCATGGATGATGTCCCTCCTATTCCTAGCTGTGGTGGTCTCATAGGTCCACTCACCCCCATGCTGCTCAATGACCTCTGAGAGCGTGGCTTTCTCTCTGTCCTCGATCGTGCCCGATATGAAGTTGTTCTCTACTCTGGTGGAACTACACTCTCATATAGTTTCCTCCAATGGTGTATCTCCTCTCCAGTCTCTACCAACATCTGTGCCATCTCGCATGTACTGGAATCCCTAATCGACCCAATATACTTAGTGACTCTCTATTCTTCTCGTTGTGCCTGAGCTATTGCTGTATCTCGAGCCGCTATGAGTTTGGCTATCTCCACTTTGAACTGGTCCTGCTCTGTCCTCAAGATGGCATTCTGTCTCTCTAACGTTGCAATGTGATCATGCTGACTTGCTATGGTAGCCCTGCACATCTCCATCTCCTCTATTCTAGCTATCTCCGGCTCTATGGGTATATCCTGCAATGCCTCTTGCTCACCTGAATTTGGCTCATCCTCGTCATCCCCATCCTCATCTCCATCCTCATCATCCCCATCCTCATCACCGCCCTCATCCTCCTCATCCTCATCATCTCCCTCCTCCTCTCTTGTGAGTGGGAAGTCCTCCTATCTCCTTGGTACTGGAATGTCCAGATCTGTCAATGGCACTGGTTGTTGTCATGCAAACAATCGCTCATACTCCTCTGTCATCCCAACATCCTCCACATCTGATCTCCAGTCCCACTGTCTCTGTTGTAGCTATGTGAAGTCAGCATATGCTATGTGTGGCTGAATCATACTCCCCCACTGACTCATCTCTCTGTGAGATTGGGCAAAGTGTGTAGTCCTCCTAGGTACATCCTGCCTCTCTCCAAACTATCATCTGACTCTCTCTGGCAGGTACATCTCAATCACTCTCTAGCGATTCACTGGTCACCCAATCAGGTACCTCTCTTGTCTACAATACAGTAGCTCATCACTATCATCTGACCATCCAGGGCAATCACGATATGGCCTCCATGTGAACTCTCTCAGTCTGTCTAGCTCATGTCGCCAATACAATATGTATCCAAAAGGACCTTGTCTTAGTGCCCCCCCATAGCAATACACATATGGTTAGTGTGGTAATACCTATCTCTCTGCAATCGATCGACATATGGCTATGTGCTCGAATGCCCATACCTATAGCAATGTGACTCCATAGCTCAAAGTCTACACTCCTTGATATGCTATCTGATGCAACTGAAAATATAGCATAGCCAGTACACATGGTCCCCATGCATACACCATACCCTCTGTCACCATCCGCTCTAGCACTCTTCCCCATCCAATATGGAATCTATGTCCTCATCTGACCCTTGCTAGTAGGCATGCTATCACCACTGCTATCACCACATATCATCGATAGTACTCTGATGCCATGGTCTCCCAGCCAATCTCCCTCTCTACGATATCTAGATCCTCTATGTCAAACTCAAATAATCTGCACAACACATCTCTCCCTTTCACTAGGTCATACTCTACCATCTCCCCATGAATCAGAATGCGGAGGATACGCCATACATCCTCCAGTGTCATAGTCACCTCTCCAGTCGCTAGATGGAAGGAGGAAGTCTCTAAATGCCATTGCTCTGCCAATGCGGTAAGCAGTCCTGTGTTTGCCCTAATCTTGGGTATGAATGTGATATAGTATATCCCAAGTCCTGCTAATGTATCTCTATCCATGCTCCTGAGTCTATGTTGTAACATGAAGCAGTCAGGTCGGTTCTCCCGTGTGATCAATGGATACTATCGACTCTGCATCACAATTGGGGCACATTTTGTCAGTTTTAGGGTTTTCTTCTATGGGCTGCATTTCCTTGTTTCATGTCCAAATTAGGGTTTTTTTCATCTATTTTGACCTATCCTATTCTTATCCCCCCTTTTTGGATCATTCGCATGTTGTTTTTGGCCAAATTAGGGTTCCTAATGCACAACTGTGCCTATGTACTAAGTCCTGCACCTGTGTAGCAACAACCTATGCCTATGTACCCTACACAAGCACTGGATACCCTACACAAGCATAGGATGCGCTCACACAAGCGCAGACGTCAGTTTCTGCATTTTCTGTGGGCCCCGCAATGTCCCGCAAGCAAGTCAAATTCATAAAATTGAAAATATGGGTTTTTGAGATACATACCGCTGCTCCCGCGTTGTTCGGTCATCTGAATGTGTGTACATGTTCTCTGAGGTGATCTGCCATTGGAATGTTCACCATCTCTCTGCAAGTGTCATTTTCCAGAACAACAAATTCTCCTCTTTGGCTAGTGCAAATGAGCAAATTTCACTCTCTTTGCCTCATTTATAGATCTTTGTCAGTGCATAGATGGACATGCACCCTATCCATCTTATGTTGGTCATGGTCTTTTGTGTCTTCTTTTGTTTGTCCTTTGTGCATCCGATCTCCAATTGTCAGTCTGTTCGATCCTATCATTTTTATCGACCAATTGGCCTCTTTTCTGCATGTTTCCGGCCAATTCCTCGAGGGGGCATGCGTATGTCATTGTCAGCGTCTGGGACATTTTCATTATTGTTCTTTGAAACAACGCTTAAAATTGCATTGTCTCAAAGAGGGGCAAAATGTAGACACCTAAAAATGGTCAACGCTTGCGGAGTCATACTTTAACATTTGCGCATTGCCTTATTTTAGGGTTTTTGCGTCGCATTAACATTTCCTCTATGTTATGTACTTGGTCTTTATCATTTGCGAGCATCAAGTCCTTCTTTTGCATTCTTCAGTTGTCTCACTTTCAAATTTGGTCTTGTCAACAACAATCTTCAGTCATGATTTTGGTCAATCTTATCCTGTCGCATCAATGTGCGTGCTTATTTGTCATCATTTTGGACATCGTCAATCCTAATTAGGGTTTTGTCCTCTTATCAATCTTGTCATTTTGTGATCGATTTGTCATCGATCATTGTCCTCTTATCAATCTTGTCATTTTGTGATCTACTTTGTCATCGATCCTTGTCCTCTTGTCAATTTTGTCATTTGGCGATCGATTTATCATCGATCGTCGTCTTTCTCAATCATGTCAATTTGGATCAATTAGTCATTGTTCCTAGTCAATTGGTGCATTTATCAATCAAATTGTCAGCATTGGTCTTTTATCAAGTCAGAATCATGATCAAATTGAATCGACATCAATTATCTTTTGTCAAGACCTAATCTTCTAAGGTTTTATGATTTATTCATTTAATCTTGTTTGGCATTTTCCCTCTAAGTTAAATAATTTATTTATTTATCCTAAGTCTTCTTGTCACAATTAAATGTTTAATTTAATTTGCTAACTAATTATTCCTCTTTTTGTGAATTAATTAATAAATGACAAATTATTAATTAATTTACCTAATTTACCTAATTTTTTCTAATTCCTAATTTCCTAATTTTTCATCAATTTCTAAATTCCCTCTTTGTGAATTAATTAATAAATGAAAAAATTATTAATTAATTCACTAATTTCCTAATTCCTATTTTCCTCATTTTCTAATTTCTTAAATTCCTGTTTTTCCTCATTTTCTAATTTTCCTAATTTCTAATTCAATTTCCTCCTATTTTTCTCCTAATTTCATCGGAATGACATTTCAATTTGTCATAATTTGTCATAATTGACAATCAATCAATTTTTACATAGAAAGTTGTCATAATTTTGTCATGAATTATCAATCAATCAATTTTGCATAGAAAGTGCAAATTTGTCATAATTTGTCATAATTGACATTTTTGATTTGCAATTTCCATTTGAATCTCTTCATGCTAATCTTGTCATCTCTCCAATTTGTCTATAAATTGGATGATTTTCTTCAATCCCAACTAATCACATTATCGAACTAATCACTTTTTCAAATCACTTTGTAGAATCAATCACGCTTCGAGTATTCTTGCGCTACAATCTTGTCTACTTGCTTTCATCTCATGTGTATGCACTAGTAGGTGAGATCCACAACAAAGCTTTTTGAAGAAGAAAGAAGGACAATGGAACCACATGAAGGAGACATTCAGATCTACATTTGGTTTGCTTAGTTTTTAATCTTGAATGTTTTTCTTTCATGTCTCTATTGGATGTAATTAGGATTGATCATTGCATTTGAGCTTTCGTGATTGAGCTAGATTACTAATATTGATATTTGCTTTCATGATTTCTGATTTCCTAGCTACATTAATTGGTGAACCCCAATGATCCAATGATCTTCCTCCTTGTCAAGATCAAATTATTCCTTTAAATCCTCCACAAGATCTTCTTGTTCCTCCATCTCCATGTCCTAATCCAACATATCCACTCCAAGATCACATTTCTTTTAATGATCCCATTATTTCTCCCATTCCATCTCTTGAAGAGCCTATCATTGAACCATGTCCACTACACAATCCTAGTCCCCCTCATGATCCTAATCCCCCTCATGATTCTAACATATCAGTGCAAGATGTTCATGAACCCTCGACATGCATAATGGGTTCTTCCACTTTGGTGCAATCTGATCCACTTCAAGATCTCATTATTTCTCTCATATCATATCCACCTCATAATGGACTCACGTCTTCGTCCCAAAGAAAAGAGTATCCTACAAGTCAAGATATTCATAAAGGCAAAGGAGTAGATCTCTATAAGCAAGAACCCCTCTATATCAAAGAGGATCTTAAGGGTCATGTCTACACAACTCACTCTCAAGACGTTGGTATCCCTCCATCAAAATCAAAACATATCCCTTCCCTATCATACTTTCCATTCATCTTAGGTCCTTATATCCCTTTGTCCCTTATGCAAGGTCAGCAAAGGCACACATCCTTGAGTAAATTTCATCAATCCAAAAGAATTCCATTTCATTCATATCTATCCATGCATTCCTTTCCCCCTCCAAGCAATTTGGATGCCAAGAATAAATGTCATAAGTCTAGCAATCCACATGTATTCAAGGATCAACATGTCCAATATAATCGACATGTCAAAACAAAGAATAATATGATCTATAAAGAAAAAGAAATATCCAAAAGGCCACAAAGGCCCACTGAGCAAAATAAAGCAAAGTCAAACTATATATGGGTTCCTAAATCCCTTGTGCAAGCAATGCACTCCAAGGAACCACAAAAGCATGAAAAATCAAAAACCATGTGGATCCCTAAGCAACTCCTTGAAGCACAAAAGCCTAAAGAAACATCCAACTTGGCATCCAAAGTTGCTATTCCTCCATCCAAACCTCTCAAATTTTTTCCTCCATCACCTCCTTCTCCCATTTTGGGCCCTTATGTCCCAAAATCCCAAGCTATTCCTCCATCCAAATCTCACAATCTGAAATCCTATTTTTCCTCCATCAGTCCATCACCCCTCAAGGTGTGTGCCAATGTTGATCTTGCCAACATTTCTATCCACTAAAGCACAATTCTTCCAATACCCTATCCATTATCAAATGCATATTTTCCATCCTTCGATCCCTCTGGTCCAATTCTTTGCATAAATCCTTTCCTTAGTTTCATCTTATTTTCCATGTCCTTATCCTACCAATGTCTTTGAGCATACTCTTAAAGGTCATACTCCATTTTTTTTCAAGGCTACTATCCAGAAAAAAATAAGACGCTTGAGTCCTTCTTCCATCCCCTATCATGTGTCCATCTTCTATTGAAAAAGTCAAAATGCAAAAAAAAAAAAGTCCTGAAAAAAAAATGAACACAAAAAAAATGTAAAAACTCGAAAAGCGAACAAAAAAATTTCAAAACAGCAAAATCTAAAAACAATTCCGTTGGCATTTTGCATTTTGTCCATAAATGGTACCCCTTGTGCATAGACAAATTGCTGAGCATACATCCAACGACTCGCAATCATGCACTATGCTTTAATGAAATCATGCTTAAGCAGATGAACTTTTCAATCAAATCAGACATTCAAACTGATCAAATAAGTCATATCAACCAACCACAAATTTATTTGTCCTTGTCACTACTATCATGGGTCTTATACAGGGTGTGGTATACTTGAAATGAGACTGTGTCCTATCTTAGACGGGGTACCGCATGTCCTAAAACCAGATAGCATGATCGTCCTATCAGCACTTTCAACTTTTGACAATGAAGATCAAGATGTTTGTTTGTCTTGTTGGAATTTGTGCATCTTATCTTTTTACTGATTTATCTTTATCTTCGATCATATTCCTATGTTTCTCGATGATGTCACTGAGTGATTTAGAGTGACCGGGATGGTTCATGATCCCTTTCTTTTATTGTTGTGATTTTTGTTTGTCTGCAATGTGTCTATTTTTTTTGCAAAAAGGGTTGCATTTCAGCTCTGGCCTTCAATGCCATGATGCTACGCATCCATTTTGCTACATTAAAATAAAGGTTCTCACCTACAAAGTGCATTACTAAATGCAAGTTTTTCTTCGTCTCTAACTATACTCTGTTTCATTTCTTCTTACTAACATTTCTTCCGTTAGTTTGGATAGTCAGTTCGGTCTAGTGCTCCAATTTCCCCAAACACATATGTTGCATCCTGCATTCATTGGTTAGTACATTTGCATTATATCAAACATCACATCTAGCATCATATCAAGCATTTTATCCATTTCATATTATCCATTCATCAAAAACACATAAAAAATGCATCCATACATGTTCCACAATGGTACATAAATAGTGCATAAGTCATCCATACATAGAAAATAATATACGTCATAACACATTGCATCCCATCATATCAATGCATATCATATCATATATCCAAATAATATCGGAGTACAAAATTGGACTATCTATCCTAAGTATGGCCCGCAGGCTAACTACATAATGTCAAACTACATTTGTCTGGGTCCTAAGCAGCACATGCCTCTGTCACTGGGTGCTCCTTCTATCCTCCTCATCCCTACCATGTCTCATAGATGATGTCCCTCCTGGTCCTAGCTGTGGTGGTCTCATAGGTCCACTCACCCCTATGCTGCTCAATGACCTCCGAGAGCATGCCTAGCTCTCTGTCCTCGATCGTGCCCAGGCTTTGGACCACACAATCAACCACAAGATCAATAATAAAATCATCAACCAAATGAAAAATCAACATGACAACATAAATCATCACAAGAATTGATAGAACAATAAGAAGAAGTAGTCTACAAACAACAGGAAGAAGAGTATGGAAGCCAACAAGAATAACTTGCTATAAAAAGGGAGGAAGCCACTCAGAACCTCTATGAACAAATCCTCAAACTACAAGCTTGTTCAGAAATAGATTTAGATGAATGGGAATGGGGTTCACCATCTAAATAATCTTATGAATACAAGGACACTATTCTTATACAAACATATACACCCATACTTGATGAAGTAAAATTCTCAAGGTCTATATCATTTGAATTTGGATCACAACATATCTATGAAGCTAGTGAGAATGAGTAGCATCAATACAAAACAAGCAATCCTAAGAAGAGTATCATCATAGACCTTGATCTTGTTATTGATAACTTTGACAACTTTTCTATCATAACCCTTACAACTGTTGGTCTAAATCCCCCTAATGATTCCTTTCTCCTCATACATCCTGAACTCATAGACTGGGAACAACCCAGACAACTCAATATACCTATCTTCCTAGATGATGATACTATTATCCATTACCTTTGTTTAGTAAACCTTTAAACATGCTTCACTAACGAATCTCATAACAATATCTTCAAATAGGGGAGTGTTAAGTATTTCAGTTGCAAAATAAATGAAACACAAAATGGATCTAATGGTGAAAACTATCTAATGACAGTATTAGATCACAAAAAAGTAAAAAGAAAGGATGTATCCAGTGGTGAAAATCTCTTTGAGGCATTGACGGATGAAAGACTTTACACTCTTCCTAAACACTATCAGGAGAGATCACCAATATTGATTGAGCCAACACAATTAATAAATGTTAGCATGATAGAGACAACATAGATATTACACCTAGCTGCATCCTTAACAGATCAATAGAAACCCAATTTCACAATATGTTTCAAAGAGAAGAAAATCAAATTTTCTTGGTCCTATGTAGATATGTTGGGAATAGATCCAGATTTGATCATGCATCATTTATCCATAGCTTCAGGAGCTAAGCCTATCAAACAAAAGCTTTGAAAGATGAACCCACTTGTGGCACTACTAGTCAAACCAAAACTAAAGAAATTAATGGATGTTAGTTTCATTCGACCAAATGACTATGCAGAGTGGATCTCTAACATAGTACATGTTTCCAAACTAGATCAAAGTATCAAGATATGCACCAACTCTAGAGATTTGAACAAATTTTTCCCTAAGGATGAGTTTCCTTTACCCAACATTGACATAATTGTAGATCTAACAATAGGACATGCTATATTATGACTTATGGATGGTTTCTCAGGCTACAATCAAATCAAAATAGCACTATAAGACCAAGATAAAACAATATTTACATGTCCATGGGGTACATACTACTGGAATGTCATGCCTTTTGGCTTGAAGAATGCGGGAGTGACCTATTAAGAAGCAATGACTACAATCTTTCATGACATGATGCACACATTCATGGAGGACTATGTAGATGACCTACTAGCCAAATCATTTACATGAGAAGGACATCTAGAAATTTTAGACAAAATCTTTCAACAACTAGATCAATTAAATGTCTGATTAAATCCTAAAAAGTGTGTTTTTGGTGTAACATCTGTCAAACTCTTAGGATACATAGTATCATAAAAAGGAATCAAGGTGGACCCCACAAAGGTACAAGAAATCATGGAGATGTCACCTCTTAGAAATATTGGTCAATTAAGATCTCTATAGGGATGGATCTATAAGAAGATTCATTTCTCAACAAGCTGATAAGTTCCTTCCGTTCACTCATCTACTCCACAAGAATGTTCCTTTTAGTTGGGAAGATTGATGTGTAGAATCATTCCACCAACTCAAGCAATATCTGATGAATCCACCTATATTAGTGCTACCAATAGTAGGAAAACCTCTCATTTTCTACATATCAGCTACAAAGGTATCACTAGGAGCATTATTAGCACAAGAGGATTCCGTGGGTAAGGAAAAGGCAATATACTACATCAACAACACATTGAGTGGATACAAGCTCAACTGCACATTTGTTGAAAAATATTTTCTAGCTATGGTGTTTTCTTCCCAAAAGTTGCAACACTATATGATAGTGTTACAAGTGAGGTTGTCGTTGCACCAAAAGATTGACCTGTTAATGCCTGATACAACCACTATACTTATAGAATACACAAGAGAAAGTTAAGCCATGTCAAAAACTCAAGTGTTGCACTGCACAACACAAGGAGACTAAGGGTGCATACTTTGCAACAATCCCCCCAGTGCAAGTGAGGGATTTGAACCCATGACCAAGCTTTGATACCAGTTGTTACAAGTGAAGCTGCTAATGCACTAAAAGATCAACCTGTTAATTCCCGATACAACCACTACACTTGTAGAATCCATAGGAGGTGGTTAAGCCATGTCACAAACCTGGGCACTACACTGCACAACACAAGGAGACCAAGGGCACACACCTGCAACAACTAGCTCACACAATCAAGCTTGTAGAAAAAATTGACCCATTAAAATATCTTCTTAGCAAAGCCACTCTCACAGGAAGGATAGCTAAATGGGTAATGATTCTAAGTGAGTTTGAAATCCAATACATAGATAGACAAGTTATCAAAGGTCAAGCCATAGCATATCAACTGGCAGAAGGACCATTACAAGATGATCATCTGCTTCATGTTGAATTTCTAGACATGGATATTCTCATAGTAACGACAAAATCATGCATCTTATACTTTGACAGATCATACACACAACATGGATCAGGTGTGGGTATTTTATTAATCACTATAGAAGGACACACTATTCCAACATCTTACAAATTGATGTTTCCTTGTAGAAATAGCATAGCTGAGTACGAAGCTCTAGTGATAGGCATCAAAGTGGTTGTAGAGTGGAATATCATAGATTTGAAAATATTTGGAGACTCCCAATTAGTCATTAATCAGGTTAATGATGATTATCAAACAAAGGATGACAAGTTGATGCCATACAAAAGAATGGTGGACGACTTCAAGAATTACTTTGTGGACATCAAATTTGAATAGATCCCAAGGTTGGATGATAAATCTATAGATGCCATGGCAACCATTGCTTCACTCCTTCAAATACCAAAGAAACATAATCATTATGAATTCCTGGTGGAGCAATTGTTTTCCTCAACCTACGACAATTCTGAATCCCAAGTCATTTGTCACCTGGTCAGTTTCGACTCACCCCTCTATGGAAAAATCTACGCATGTCTAAAAGAAAATATCATTCCACCAGATCTATCTGGAAACCAAAAATAAAGCTTTATTAGTCAAGCATCCCATTACACCCTAACTACTGACACACTTTACCACTGAGGTCTTGATGGTACTCTTCTTTGGTGTCTTGATCGTAATGAATTTGAAATCGCCTTGCAAGAACTTCACAAAGGTATTTGTCGAACACATTCAAGTGGTCTTACTCTAGCCAAGAAACTTCTAAGGATGGGATATTATTGGCCGACCATGGAAAAGGAATCATACCAGTTTGCCAAAAAATGTCTGAAATGTCAAATTCATGGCAATCTTATACATGCACCAAGACATGAGATGCAACCATTCACTACATCAGGGCCATTCTCTCAATGGGGACTTGACCTAGTGGGCAAGATTCATCCTTCTTCATCAAATGGACATAAGTTCATCATCACCACCATTGATCATTTTCCAAAGTGGATAGAGGTTGTCCCATTGACTATAGTTACTGACAAACAAATCTTCTCTTTTATCCTAAATTATCTCATTTATCGGTATGAAATTCCTAGTTCCATTATCATTGATGATGGTAGACCATTCAAAAATGAAGATGTGAAAGAAGTATGTGAACAATTCCATATCTAGCATCATTTCTCTACACCTTATTATCCATAAGAAAATGGCCAAGCAGAGGCCTCAAACAAAACCATCCTCAAAATCCTAAAGAAAACAGCGAACGATGTTGGTCGTGATTGGCATGTCCAACTTAACTTGACATTACAAGCCTACAAAAATAGCATCTGCACACCTACTAGAACCGCACCATATTCACTTGTGTATGGATCAGAGGCTATTCTACTTATTGAGGTTGATATTCCATCACTAGAGTATCACTAAAGGGACTCATTCTAGATGAGGAATATCGGGTAAACAGGCTGCAAGAGTTAGAGCTGCTAGATGAGCATCAACAATGTTCTTTTGATCACCTCAAAGCATATAAACAACACATGTGTAGGAGCTACAACCACAAAGTAAAGCTAAGGGAATTTCAAATCGGTGGCTTGATACTAAAGGAAAATCCCTGCAATCAACAAGATCGAGAAAATAAGGGCAAGTTTGAACCAAAATGGCTAGGTCCTTTTGTCATCATATCATCTTATGGATCGGGGGCATATCAGAAATTTACATCAGAAGGGAACATTCTAGATAAACTTGTGATCAACATTCATCTCATGAAGTTCTACACCTGAGTCATTCAATGCATGGATAAGGGAAAAATACAAAAATATCAAAAAAACAAGAAAGATACAAAAAAAAAATCATAAAAATAAAAAAAGTGCAATAAAATAAGTAGTGACTACCTGGCAACAAGCGCTATTTCTGATAGATCAACTCTTCTATCTATTTAGATATGTATCATATCTTTTGCATCTACCTGATATAAACCATCATCAAAGATTCACCAAATATTTTAAACACAACATATTCTTAGACACACTTAGTGTTAGTCGTTGTCCTTGATTATCCCAAAAAGGCTATCTATATCATATCTCACCATGGCTTGGTGATTAGTGTAAATATCCATTATCAAGAGTAGTGTCTAAGGTTGAGGGCAAATAATCCTAACTTTGTTGGGGGAAACTCACCTTTTGGCTAGGAAAATAGACAATCAAACACATAAACATAGATCTAATAAACACAAATACAAATTGTGACTATCAATTGTAAACATCAAACAAGAACTGGATGCACAAACTGATTTATGCAATAAAAACAAGGATACATTTACAAGATGTTTTGTCTAAAAATTACATGGGGTAGCATGCATGTTTACCTATGGTAGTTTTTATTTTTGTGATCATGTCTCCTAAGTGACTCAAGGATGTTTTAAAGACCTTCTTGGTCTGCTCTTTGAGAGTGAAACCTTATTAGTATGTAATTTTTTCTTAAGACATGATTAGGAAAGATATCATTGAGCACATTTTAAATTTGTATAGGATGAAGATTAACTCTTGTTTGTTTTACACAAGCAACACACAGGTCATCTGGTTCAATTATACCTTGAAGCTTATGTCATCTTGCAATATCAAAATTCATGTAAGCTATACTCAGATCACCATGGTTCAAATATACCATGCTACTTGTATGAACTTTCAACATTTCAAAAGCTCAATGATGTTAGAAAGGAAGCACAACAAATTTGATCAAAAGGATGACTATCTCAGAGGGTACATTTTATATCATTAGATATCACTTAAAATGCATTTAGTTATCATCATTTAAAATGCATTTAGTTTTTTATTATAGGAAAATGAGGTTTTGAAGGGACACCGAAACCCTTTACAAAGGAACCATAAAAGATAAAAGCATTAAGAAACTAAATGGGACACACAACAAAAAAACTAGCAAAGTGCTGGGCAAAAGCCAGCACAAAGTCCAACACTACCAGCAATAACCAGCAAAAACAAAAAAAAGACAAATTACATTATATTTTTAAGACTATTAGCCAACTTCTCGCTAATCCCTTGCATTTCTTTGATATTTTCCTTGAGAATTGGGATTTCCTTAGAAGAAGCCAAGGCAACATTTTTCAAGCTCACCCTGGTCCTTTTAGCCGCACCTCCAGGAGCACTATCCACATTCCTAGCCTCAGTAGAAGCCTCTTCAACATCAAGATCCACAATAGACTTGGTAGGGTTGGGACCATCAAGGTATTTGGTTTTTTCCTCCATGTTCCTGGTCACAGAGTTGAGGATCTCCAGAATCAAAATTAGGAAGTTCTTCATGGCAGCCTTCCCTTCCTCAATCTTGTTGATCTGAACTTCCAGCTTCTCCACCTTTTCGTCCATTTTCTTTTTCCATTGCTCCAGGTTGCTTTCAACTTTCTATCCCTTCTCTTCCTGATATTTAGCCTTTTTTTCCATTTTATTAATTCTTTCATAAACCCATCTATCGAAACATAGACAAGCATTAGACTGGTTCTTAAGCTTATCCAAGATAAGCATAGCAGTATTCATCTCATCACCAACTCTATCCTTTTCTATGCTTGTATCCTCCTTATCCTTGTTCAACTCTGTTTCCATTTCCTTGTCCTCCTATTTTTTCTGGTTATCCAGCTCCTCCATGGGTTGGTTGTTGAGATCACCAAGGCTCGCACTGTGGGTAGGTTCCTCCTTATTACCTTCATCCTCTTCTTGCTTTTCCTTCTCATTATCACTGTCCATTTTGGATGTTTCCTTGACCAAGATGTTCTGATCGAAATCTTCCTCTTCTCCCCCTTCCTCTTCACCCACTTCCTCATCTTTCCAGCTCTGCTCCCTATCAATATCAACAATCTCCATATCACTACCTTCTTTTCTTGTATACTTAGGATCAACCTCCATATCCTTATGTTTATGGCTCAAATCTGTGTCCTCCACATTTTTCTCTACAAAGCCTTTTTTATCCTTTTTACTCTATTTCTGCTCATCCTTGCTGGGCTTAGAATCGCCACTTTTCCTCTTGCCTTTTCCCAGGAACACTGATAACCTTTTGTTTTCCTGAATTGTCATGCCCAAAATTTAGGGCAAAAATGGAATGATTTTTTTTTTTTTAAATACTAATTAATTAACAAGTTCACTCACACGACATGCGTTAATGTATTTGCCATTTCTATATTCGAGCTAATTCTGATATGAACCAAGTATCGATTATTAATTAAATTTTATTTGCGGAAATCTAAATGGTTTAATTTTATCTTCACGAGATACCTAGTCATTAAATTTATTAAATCAAACTCATTAAAAGAAATAGAAGATGAAGATAAATTCAATCTCCAATAAGACTATATAGCCTAAACATCCATTTTTAATTCAATAATTATAATGATCATTTAAAGTGCCATTTAATTTAGACAATTCAATTTACATGGGCAAAATTAATTATGAGTAGCTATTACTCGTCTTTAGAAAGCCAATTAAAAATTATCCATTCTAACCTCAAATGGAAGGTGCTTAAATTACTCCCTTTAAAATCCATTTTAAAATTTAATGCTCTAATTAAATTAACTAGGGCATAATTAAGTATTTATCACACTAAATACTTTTTTTTTTAAAATAAAACTAAGCTTTATTCTTTAAACTTATTTATATTTTTTTTTTAAACCTTCTTAATTAGTATATCCTATAGAGGTATTTAAATATTTAAAAACTCTATATAGATACATACCAAAAAATAGAACCTATTTATATATATATATATATATATATATATATATATATATATATATATATATAATCTTCAAAATTATCTTTCCCACTTAATAGCCATTTTGCCCTTCAACCCTAATTAGGGATTTTCTTATTTTAAAATGGCCCTAAACTAAATGAGTTAAACATTTAATTTTATTTAATAACCCTAGCCCTACCCGGGCTAGGGTTTAATATATTTTTTTCTTTTTTGTTATATCCCATGTTGCAGGGTCGAGTTAAGGGAGAGTCAATGGCGCAAAGGCGGATCAAGAGAGGCGGAGGTTTTCTTTTTGAAGGTGACGCGGCCATGGCCGCCCACTGTGCATTGCACAGTGTTCGGCCTTGCCACCCAATGTGCGGCCTCGCCGTCCACTGTGCACTACACAGTGTGCGGCACCCTCATCCACTGTGCATTGCATAGTGTGCGGCTTGCTCGCCGTTCACTGTGCGATGCACAGTGCCTCAGCTCTCTTTTTTTTTTTTTTTTTTTTTTTTTTTTAAATATTTTTTTTAAAAAATTTATTTATATATATATATATATATATACATTTCTCAATATATATTTTTCATGCAAAATTTTTTTAAAAACAAAATAACAAGGGTAAATATTTATGTTAAATAATATATATATATGGTAAATAAACTTAGGCTTACTTTTTTTTTTATTTGTTTGCAGGGTATTTATATGGCATGATTTATATAAAAATATATATAAATATATTCATGCTTTCTACATGTATATAATTATATATATATTTATTATAACTTATAGTATTAAATCTTTTCTTAAACTGACATCGAAAATCATGGAAGAATCTGATTTACAAATGTAGGAAAGGAAATATAGAATAAGTCTGTTTAATGGTGATATATTTTTCCAGAACTATAATGTACTAAATTGATTTACAGAAATAGAATACTAAAAAAAAAAAAATTTATACCATTTGCATGCAACCTAGTTAAAGCCTTTCCTATTTTTTTTAAATACTAAAAGAAAATGGAATAAATCTACTGCTAAACTATTTATCATAGCACATCGGGAATATATATCCTTTTTTTCTGAACTTAGGAAATACTATTTTTAGGATTACATAATACTTTTCTGCAATAAATTCATTCACTATTTCCACAACTAATACAGCAACTAGCTAAACTTTTTTTTTTCTTTTTATTTATTTAAAAGCTAACATCAAATACAACTCATAATTTTCTGCAATTAAAATGGGAATAAAATTCTCAGCTAAAAAGAAGAATCCAGATCTAAATAAAACTGATTTTTCTTTTATATTACAAAAAAAAACTATTGCATGCAATCAAAAGCAACCCCCGTTTTTTTTTTTTTTAAAATAGAAAATAGAAGCATATCTAGCTTTTTACAACTCTAACGATATTCTGCAAAAATACAGGATGTTTCTTTATTTAACTACAATAACAAATTTCATGTCTATTTTCAAAATTACAACTTGCCTCTCATTTCAACGAATGAGGGTATATTTCTCCTATCAAATTAAAACTAATAACTGCAAATGAATTTAAATTTCTCCAACAATAATCTTTTGCAACCTTTCACTTTTCCTATTCTTTTCTCCTGGCATTCCTGCATAATAGAACACAAATATGACCATGGAGTGCTCACCTCCTAGCCTAGACTAACTTTTAGCCACCCCCGAGCTCAAAGAACCAAGCCCTAGATAGGTAACAAACATGCAAACACATAGAAGGCAAGAAACACACAAATTACAAACACACTCCCAAACTTGGTTACACTACACCACACTTTGGTGATGACCTTTTTAAGAGTGGTAGTGGACCAATACCCTGAGGAGAACTGCAAGTATGGAAAACAAGTAGCCACCTCATGGCACAATAAATACATCAAGAATTTCAACCCCTTATTCCTTATGCCCCCCCAAGGCATTCTAGCCTTATATCCCTCCTTATGACCCCCATTGCACAAATAGGCCATGCAGCAAGGGTCACACAAAGATCCCTTGTGATCACTCTCAAATGAGAGTCTCTCACTCGAGGGTTGTCACTACTACCACCCACAAGATCCTCCTCTCTCCCAAGAGTAAGAGGTCTTGAGAAAACTCCCAAAACACAGATAAACAGAATGCAAAAATACCAAATGAAATTCTAAAAAAAAACATTCAAGAACATAGATTTCTTACACCAGCATACTTCCAGACACATGCTAGAAGAAGACATTTTAAAGAATAATGAAACCAACCTTAATCTGCCCAAAGGTATGATGATATTTGAGGAAGAGCTACCCAATTCACGGATCTTCTCTTCTACCCTTAGCCAATTTTTTTTCTATTCAAATCTTTTCTATTCTATTCAAAATTTTCTTTGTCTCCAAAAATGGAGAGTGGGTGATTACCCTCAAATTCTCAAATTTTTGCTTAAGAAGCCCCTTCTCTCAGTTCTCACAATTTTCTAAAACTCAAAAAGGAAAGTAAGACAGAATGGGAAAAAGACTCTCATTCGAAAAGGAAAGTTTACAACTAAGATCAAACTTCTAATTTTAATTTTCGCACAACTCAGAAAAGCCAATTTTTAAAGTGTCAAAAAGGCCGCTTAGGAGTAGAAACTTGCCTAAAATTACCCCTAACCCTTAGGTATACCTTATGGGCTTTAGGAAACCCTATTAAACTACCCCTAGCTGTTCATTTAACCCATTTTAAACCCCTCTGAAGTTTATTTTCGGGTCAAACATATGTTGACCTCTCCAAAGATTCTTTTCCCAAAGTTTTTATGACATCACGTTACATTATTTGAAAAAGCTATAGTTGAACACTTTCCCACCAAGAGACAAAAATAAAACATTTAAACTTCCACACGTGTCAAGTGACACAAATAAAACACTTACAAATTAAAACATGAAATCGTCTCTTGTGGTTTTTACACATTAAATTTAAATAACACTTAACACTCATGTAGCATATACTGTTACGAATAAAAATACAACACAAACGAGGTGTTGTCTCTCCAAATAGACAACCCCTGGCTTAGGAACATACATAGGTCTAGGTTTGGTTCTTCGTAATTTTCCATGGTCACATGGTAAATTTCCTGCACATCTCAATTTACACATTAGTACTTTCAAATATCCACATATAATATAATTCAAAGGAATAACAATACACATCATCACTTGCATAAAATTTTCATTTGCACAGATTAAATACATCTTTTATCAAGCAATTTCACATAAGCAATTTCAGCCCAATTCACATAAACTTAACCATACATCATAGTTCTATTATCATAGTAAAGTCTTGCAAATTCAATAATGGCATCTATCATTGCAATATCATCCTATCTAACAATCATGTAGTGTTCTATCTCATAAAGCATATAAGTGAATCATCAAAACATAGCAATGTTATCCAAATCCTGAAATCATATAAGTTCTAAGTTTCAAAATGCATCAAAATAAAGTATCCATAATAGTCTAAATATAAAATCCACTGAAATGTCAGACTAAGTCGAGGTGAGGCCTCACATGAAGCACCAAAATATTACAATTCTCATAAATGAGCAAAATAAGACCATAATGTAGCACAAGAGAAGAGGGGTTCTTACTATGCTTGTTCAACAAGCGTGACGGGGACCTGAAAAGGTAATAAGGAAGAGGCACCCTTTCCTCATGCCTAAAGTGGTTCAGAAGCACAAAGTGATAGGTATGGGCCCTACTGAAGCGGCCCTCCACTGTGATATACTCCATAATGACATTAAGCACAAAGCCCCAATTTTTTTTAATGTTAGATGCTTCATAATGCCCCCCAAACGGTTTGCCTAATTTATCTCTCTCCTTATCTTTGCATGGAAAGAGCTTCACAAATTATTGGAGACTTTTAGGTCCCTAAAGAAATTGAGGCCAGTATGGGGCATACATATGACCATAGAGATGAGGTCCGCATCCAGCTTAAATTTGACACCATGGATTTTGAAAGTGCCATTTTTCCAGTTTTCAGTCACTCTAGTAACTGCCAAATTAACTCTTCTTTTGTCATAATCCACTAGTTTTTCCATGAACGACATCATAAAACCCTTCTCCAGCTTCGTCTAGACCTTGGGTATCTCCTGCCATCTAGAAAGGTTATCGGGTTCCTCTCTTCTTTGGTCATCTCCCATTCTTGAATTTGTTCTGTAATTTTTCTGCTTCAATAAATTTCTAGCGAGCTTCTAGATGACACTCAGACACTAGAAAATCGGCACCCACAAAGCGTGCAAATTTTTAATATTCTTATTTAAAACTCTACCCTTCTGACAAGCTATCATCTCCTTTTTAAAGTTTTGATGTTTAATCATTAATACAACCATGATTAAAATACAATCTTTCTTTCCCCATAATTTTGTCCTTTCTAATGAGGTATTTAATATTGAAATCAATTTTATCTTCACCATTCCATATGCTTTGTTTTTTGGATATAACACCAAGATTAGCAAGACCATCCGCGATGACATTTTTTTCCCTACAAGTATGCTCAATAATAACAGATTTAAAACTAGTAATAATTTATGTGGCCTTAAAAATGATATTTTTGATAGACCATGAAGGCTCAGCTTCACCCTTTAGGCATTTAATAATATAAAGAGAATCTCCCTCTAACCATAATTTCTCATGATTGAGATTTTTAGTAATAATCAGAGTATTAAGGGTAGTCGAAGCTTCAACATAATGGCTCGTTTGGTTACCCAAAGGACCCCCAATAGCCACAAGACAACCTCCAATAAAATTCCTGACAATACCCCCATATCCAGCATTGCCAAAATTTCCCTTAGATGCCCCATCAAAATTGGCCTTGATCCATCCCTGGGGAGGAAAGCTCCAGAAAAGATCATCTCTACCTTTATCCTTGCTATTTCTGCTATTGGAAAGGTTCCATCTTTCATTAAAACCTTCCTTAGCAGATAATCCAGTATCAATGCCATATAAGAAATCATGGATCCCTCTATAAATTTTATCCATCACCACTTCAGGGTTCACACTTTTTTCCCTAAAAATCATGTTGTTACACTCCTTCTAGATGTTCCAGGTAACAATGGTTAGAATAAGTTTCGAGAGCTCAACATTCTTAGAGTTAGAGCTAGGGCAAAACCATTGCTGCCAGAACTCTTCCAGTGAGTTTGGGAAAATCCAGCTCAACTTCCACTTATTAAGAATTATATTCCAAATATCCTGACTGAAAGTGCACTGGTACAGGATACGCCAGGTAGACTCCTCCCTGCAGTAAAGAGAGCACCTGTTAGGAAAAACAAATACACACTTATGGAGATTATCAAGCGTTAGCACCTTATTTTGGATAAAGATCCAAAAGAAGATATTAATTTTGGGAGTCAAATTCTTCATCCACACTTTTGCCCACAGAGGAATCTCATTCGAAACTTTGTAATGTATAGAGACAGCTGAAGAAACAAAATATCACCCATTAGAAGTTTCCTTCCAAATCATACAATTCTCAGAATGCTCCATGAAGATTCTGGAAGAGAGAAAGGTCTCCAAAAATCTTAGGCCTGGACAAACCTGGCTAAACTCAATCCACTTACCATTTCTCCAGTAGTCCCTAACAAGGTCTTCATACCTACTTTTAAACCAGTCTTTCCATTCATTAATAATGGGGATTTCCTGCAGCGATTTATCCATTAGCCATATGTCCTCCCAGAATCTGATAATTCTCCCATTACCCAGTTTCCACTTTCTTCCAGCAGCAGTCCAGACTTTAGTCATCTCAACAACATTCCAAATAGTAGAGCCATCCACAAGGAAGGAATTATCCATAAATTCTTCATCAGACGGTTGCATATGAAGGTATTTCTTTTTCCAAATGGAATTCCACTCCCTTTCCTCCCCTTTCACTCTCCAAATTTGTTTAGCTAACATGACATTGTTTATATTCATATTGTTCCTTATTCCCAGGCCCCCAAAATCCTTAGGAGTACAAATATTATTCCAAGCAATAAGGGGGATTCTATTTTTATCTTCCACTCCCGACCATAAGAATTTTTTTTGTATTCTTTCAATGGCCGCAATAAACTTGCTGGGGATCCTAAATAGACTAAGGGTATAGATAGGCAAATTTTGAAGAGTAGCCTTAAGAATCGTCACCTTACCCGCTTGGCTGAGGAGGGCTCCCTTCCACCCAACCAATTTAGAATAAAATATATCAACCAACTTCATCCAAAAATTCTCCAAAGGCTTTAAGCACTAAGGAAGACCCAAATAAGTAGAATGAAACTGTGCAATTTTACATCCAAGGATCCTTTCAATCCTTCTTTGTCTATCCACAAGGGTGTTGATGAAGAACAAAGAACTCTTATCCCAATTAATTTTTTACCTAGAAGCAGCTTCATAGGAATCCATGACAATTTTCATATTTCTAGCTTCTCTTATGGTAGCTTCTCCCATTGTAATAGAGTCATCTACAAAGTGTTCATGAGTATAGGTTGGCATTCTGGTATGGTTTTGTCATTGATGTCAACACCTACTAAACACTTATCAACTTTGGCACTTTGGAGAATCAGCAACATTCACCAGCAAGTAAGTGACTCATGCATAGTCACCAGTATCGGTACACCGACAAGATATAATGATCACCAACACTAGGAATAATATGGAAAACACTTGGTTATGTCGAAGACATCATGTGGACACTTTGTTTTGGAGTTTTGTTTATTGGTACATTAGCATTTGCATATTTGTTGTTACCGGCAAATAGGTCCAGGTTACACCTACAGGTTTATCTTTTCCAGATCAGCACGACACGCTATGGAGATGATTAATTATTGTTGTAAATGCATCAAGCCAACATGTTAAATCAGTTATTGCATCGGATATTGTATTATTTGTAAAATGTTTTTATTTTAATATCTTGTAGAGCCGACCTACTAGAATTGGTCTTAGGGTATGGTATAAATGTAAGATCTTATTTGTAAGATCAAGTGTGGAATGCGAAAAAGGATTGTGTGAAGGTATATGCGAGAATAAGAAGAGCTATACACACAAACATCATTTGAAAATTAAAGGAGGGTTTTTTTGAAGACAATCAAAACTACACCAGTACTGAATCCATCATATGAAGATGTTATTTTGTGCAGTACATTCTTATTGGATTTAACCATCCAACTGTAGTCAGTGTGACTCCCATTTTTTGATTGAGCAGTCGGCTCTAGGCGCTTGGCCTTTCTGCATGTGCAGACCCTATTTATGTACACTTACTATCTGCAGTGGTATCATCTGATTGTGGGTAAGGTTTCCCACCATGGTTTTTCCCCTTACAGGGTTTCCACATACAAATATTGGTGTTATGTGTTGTGGATGACTTTGTCTTAATGTTTCATGCACTAATCCTTATTGGTGTAGCAATTAACTATTAAATTTTTCTACCGACATATTAAACTGATTTACCGGTATTAAGCATTAAGTTGGTTAAGTTGTTGTGGTTTGAATTTATTTGACAACTAATTCACCCCCCCCCCTCCTCTCAGTTGTCTCTGGGACCTAACATAGGTTAAGTTGGATGAGGAATGCTTAAGGCCTTTGAGTTTCCTTTCCTCCACACTTCTCATAATAAATATGCCCAAACTTTCTACCTAGATAGTAAACAAGATAGGAGAGATAGGATCCCCTTGTCTTAGGCCTCTAGAACTTTTGAAGAAATTGGAGGGAGATCTTTAAATAATAAAAATAGAAGAGGTAGTACTAGTCAGCTGAGAACATAGATGAATCACCTTTTCCCCAAACCCAAAAGCTTTCATAATTCTGAAAAGGAATTGCCAATTCACTTTGTCATAGGCCTTGGACATATCTAGCTTCAGAAAAAAACCCTATTTTTTAGTGATAGTTAGAGATTGAATGTTCTCATGAACCAAAATGATGGAATTGAGAATTTGTCTACCAAGGACAAAACCATTTTGCTAGGCAGAAATTATGTGAGGAAGGATATCCAACATTCTAGAAGTGAGAACCTTAGATATTTTCTTGTAAAAAGAATTAAAAAGAGTAATAGGTCTAAACTTATTAAGAGATTCAGCTCTCGGGATCTTAGGGATGAGGACAATAAAGGTAGCATTGAGTTCTTTAAGAAGCCATCTACATCCAAATAATTCTTTTACACCATTACAAATGTCAATCTCAACAATATTCCAAAAATTTTGAAAGAACATAGGGAATCTTTCCGGACCAAGAGACTTGTCTCCAAGAAAGGAAAAAGCTACCTTTTTAATCTCCTGATTTGAAGGGATCCTAGATAGATTTTTGTTGTCATCTTCATTTAAAATGGTAGGGATAGCTTGAGCAAGAAGGTCTTGATTTCTGATATCCAGAGAATCATCACAACCCAAACGATTACTAAATAAATCCACAGTTTCCTTTCTAATTTCATCTTCATCTAACAAAATACTCCTATTACTGGATAAACTGGAGATCTTGTTGGCTGCCCTATGGTTAAGAGCAGTCACATGAAAAAACCGAGTAATTTTAACACCTTCCTTCAAATATAATGCTCTTGATCTTTGTCTCCAAAAGGTTTCTTCATTAGAGATAATTTCATGGTATTTGAAAAGTAGTCTGTTTTCAAAATTCCTCAAATCCTCAGAAAGGCCTTCCTCTTGAATTTTATCCTGGACTTCTTTAATATCCATCTTAATATTGGCTTACATTTTTAAGATATCTCCAAAAGTCTCTTTATTCTAGATTTTGACTTTGGCTTTGATAATATTAAGCTTTTTGCCCACTCTAAATAAATAAATACCCTCAACCTCCAAATTCCACCACTTAGAAACAAAGTTTTCCAGAGAGGAGTGGGATAACCAAGCTTTTTTAAATCTAAACGGAAAATTACGTTTTCAGGAAGTAGGATTGGTAGTGAAAGAGATAGGATAATGATCAGAACCAATCTTGATGATAGACATCAGAGAACAATTATAGTTAGAGAGCCAATCAGGGGAGATCAGGGATCTATCCAACCTAACTTGAATGAGATCAGGGCTAGTTCTTTTATTGGTCCAGGTATAATTAATCCCTTTGAGATCCACATCCATAAAATCTTGATCATTGATAAAGTCCATGAGATCTTTTTTTCCATCTAACTGCAAAGGAAGGCCTCCCATCTTTTCATCCTCTTTTAAAGGAGTATTGAAATATCCCATAATCATCTAGCTTTTATCCAAAAACCTTTGTCTCTCTTCTACCAAGCTCCTCTAAAATTTAGCTCTTCCAGCTTTAGTATAAGGTGCATATATATTAGAGATAACCCAAACAAAGTTATCCCTAATATTCTCAAGAAAAACTGAGGTCTTGTTAACCCCTAAAGCAATTTCCTTACTTTTAATGGAATTCTAATTCCAAAAGATAGTTGTGCCTCCTGAGGCACCCTCTGAGCTAGTACCAATCACCCTATTATTTTTAAAAATTCTAAATTTTTCCACTATCTTTACACATCTTAGTTTCCTGAATAAGAACTACATCTGGTTTATGATCTCTAACAATATTACACAACACATCCTTCTTGTGGGGGGAGTTCAACCCTCCGATATTCCATGAAATTATCTTCATAATTTAACCGGAGATAAGGCTGACTCAATGGGAATCTGTGTTCCATCAACATAGTTCTTCCAAATTTCTTGTTCCCTCTGATTCTTTAGAGAGGGTCTCCCCTATTTTTTGTTTTGATTTCCAACATCTGCAACCTTCTTATTCTTTCTCCTTGTTGAAATACCTCCATTGGGTCCTACCTTATTTGACTTGCCTTCTTTATTACCGAAAATCTAGGGATTTCCCTCAAGACCCACCATCTCCAAGCTTCTAGTAGGAATTTTACATTGGGAGTTCAGGTTCATATTTCCAGTCTTCTTAGGACTTCCATTGGTTAATAACAACGAAGGCACCATTTCCAAAATATTACAGTGCCGAGCTTCATTAAAGTCTTCCTCATTTTCCTTGTTATTAGATGAAGTTGAAACATCATTACTGCATAAATCAATAGCTTTACCCTGGATGATAAGATCAACCTTCAAATCGACAGATTCAATATTTTGAACCGGGTCTTGAGTACCATCCTCTCCCTCCTCGTTACTTTCTTTTTGACTATTAGAACAAGCACAATCAGAGTTTTCCTTGTAGTTATTCATACGCTTATTTTCCTCATTTTCCAACTCGATCACTTCCTTCTCAGGGATTAAATCTGAAGGTGGAGCATCATTATTCCCTTTTGTTTGCCATTTCTACTTTGGATTACTATCAGTTTTACTATTCTTACCCTTCTTGGAAGGATAGGATTTCACCCAATGACCCAAATTTTTATAATGAAAACACACAAATAGGAGAGATTCATATTCAATCACTTGGGTCCATTTCCCTAGTTTAGACAAAATCTCAATGGATTGAGGCATATCTGTCATTTGATTAACATTAACACAAATACGAGCAAAAACCAACCTAGATTTGGCTGAAGTCATCAGGTCAATCGACAAGAGTTCCCCAAAGGAGCCCGTAATCCCTTTAAAAACCTCCTCATTCAAAAACTTCAATGGAAGGCCAGGAAGACGCATCCACATAGGAGCCAACATGAAGAAGGAATCACCCAATGGTAAGTTAGGAGCCCATTTTTGTAAAGCCAAAGTTGGCTTGCCGAACATCTACGGACCTGCACAGAGTGCTTTATTCAAATCTTCTTCATTATTAAAAGCAAAGGAGAAGAACCCCCTAGACAAAGCCACCACATCCACTTGGCTTTTGAGAAACCATTTTCTCCTTATAAAGTTCCTAACAACATCAATGTTAGGTCTAAAACCAGCAAATCACCCAACCAAAGTCATAGCTAGACCAAAGATAGAGAAATCAACCAGCTTATCCGACACATACATAGCAAAAACCTCTGTTGCCAGATCAGAAATATTTTTAACTTCTGGAAGTCCAGAATGCACCGAAGGCCTGACTCCAAATAGAGTCGTCCATTTCTTTACTTTACCTCTATCATGTGGGTCCTCTACTTTGGAATCTTTATTTTCAACTGATTTGTTTGTCGCCTTATCCCCCACAGGACCCTGGGAACCTGCATGATCACCAACACCAGGTGCAGAAAGTCCACCATCACCCTGTTTGAAATTTCAATTTCCCGCTCGCTGCTCACCTCCTCTCGCTCGGGGCTCCATTTTTTTTTGATAAGGCACAATGTTTTTATTTGATTTCTTTATGTTATATGTATGTGTAAATATTGTATATAGATGTTTGGTGTTTTGCAAGATGCAAGTGTGATGATAAAGATGTGGTATATAAGAGGGCATACACATATAATGAGACAACAAAACATAAATGAAAAGCTTAATTGAAAACTAGCTTAAAAATGCAAACCATAAACCTTCTTTGAAATGTCCCATTTCCCTCTATTCTTGAGGACCTTGAAGGTATTGGATTGATTGGCTCTCAATGGAGAAATGACCTCCAAAGTGGCAACTTAAGAGTTGAGTAGCTATTTGATCATGATTGATTATGAAAATGATACGAAATGCATGATGTAAAAAACTAGATTAACATGTTATGATTAATCCAAAATGCTAATTACTAGATGATTGAAATGAAAATGCCTATAGTAATGATGCTTAAATCATGAATGGAAGGGATCCTTATTGCTCTCAAATGGGGGATATTTATAGGAATTCCAAGGCCAAAGCTGAGGTAGCAGGAATCAACGGTCCAGATTTGATCTGAAGATATCAAGGGCCAAGATTGAGGAAGTTGGAGAAGAGGTTGGAGGAAGGGACACTTGTCATCTCTATGGTGACAAGTGTCAAGGAGCCTTGCTCATGAGAGGGCAAGTGTCCAAGGGAGGAGACATGTGGCAAAAGTGCCATGTGTCTCAAGGGGAGAATATCCACACCATAGGAGGTTAGGATGTGCAAGATAGGATAGGGTTAGTCAAACCTAGGATTAGGTGGAATGGGTTAGGCTAGAGGATGGTTAGGTTAGGTGGTTAAAAGTTAGGAGCCATGTGCTCATTTGAATTTAGAAATTCAAATAATTGGAAAATGATAATTACTCTCAACAAACTTGAGTTTGTTAATCTTAATTAGGGATTAGAAGAATTGATTTATATGGGGGGACATTAATTAATTTATAATTAATTAATCAAAGGGGGATATGAAATGAACTATATAAATAAACCATGTAGATTTTTTTACTAGTAGATGAGTAGAGAAATTAATTAAATTACTTGTGAATTGAATTAATTGGGAAGGGGAATTAATCAAATAACTGCATATTTAATTAACTATCTTTAGACCATTTTTAGGTGTATACAGCAGGTACTAGACATTGACTCCACCTGATTATAGGTCTGAGCATGTCTCTAATCCCAATGGTAAGTTGATCAAAGATGGCATAAGGTCTTATCACACTCTAGGCTTAGTTGGTGTTTTGTTAGTTCTAGTGTTTTGGCTAGAATCGTCTCATTAAGTGTTAAGTGTTATTTAATTTAATTTATTTTGGATTGATTATGGAATTGTGGTAATTACTTAATTATTATATATAGTTCATTTTTGTAAAATCAATAACTATGGTATATATATATAGGGAGTTTATAATTAACTTATGATTATTTGGTGGGTGAGCATTATGTTTAATTGTGCATTTATATATTTAATTATTAGTTCCTGTTAGAACTATTTCATTCATTCAATTCTATTTTTCAATTAGTTTAACCAATCAATATTTACAATTAAAAATTTTGAACAAATAAATCTATAGTTCAAATTTATTTTATATTTTACCGAATAATAAAAATAGCATTTTCCCTTATTTCCATTGGTTCATATTGAATTTAGTGGGTAAAAAAATCAATTTTCTTTATATAAAATAATTTATTTATCTCTTCTATTATTAAATATTTGAATGACATTGATATTATTACATTAGGCAGGTTGTCAAATCACATATTATTTAATTACTACTAACATTATAACTAAATTAATCATATTAAACGGATTAAATGGATTATTATTATATATTATTTACAATTAAAAATTTTGAACAAATAAATCTATAGTTCAAATTTATTTTATATTTTATTGAATAATAAAAATAGCATTTTTCCTTATTTCCATTGGTTCATATTGAATTTAGTGGGTAAAAAATTTAATTTTCTTTATATAACTAAATTTATTTATCTCTTCTATTATTAAATATTTGAATGACATTGATATTATTATGTTAGGTAGGTTGTCAAATCATATATTATTTAATTACTACTAACATTATAACTAAATCACATTATAACTAGATTTTTGATGGACAAAACAATAATGAAATGGATTAAAAGGAGTACTTCGAGCAATTATAATATTGTCAGCACCATTTATTATAACACTCAATCAATCACTTCCCACATTTTCTCGGTAAATTTGGTAGCTCCGAGAAAATTTCTGTCTAAAGTGCTCTGCAATTTTCAACATTCTGCTCTGAATAGCAAAAATATGGGCAGAAACAGACACCGATACGAACCTAGCAGCTGCAAGGAATGGAAGCAAAAGGAGACAGTCTAGAACATTCTACAGAAGGGTGGGTTTTCAAAATTTATGGAGAGGCTTCATGGATGGGACGCCATAGTCACCAATTTCTTCTGTAAAAACTAGAGAAAGAGCATTTTGAAGATGGGAGACCAATCTGTTATCATAGATGAAGAGCTTATTGCCTAGGCCATGGGTCTCCGAAGGGAAGGTAGCAACTACTATAGAGATAGAAAACTGAGCAAGGAGGCCATTGAAAGATTACCTAAAACTGATAAGGAAAAAAAACACCTGGTGAAGCTAAGTAAAACTTACTATCCCCCTAGGGCTTTTGTTAAACCATGGAGGGAGGTCCTTTTTGTTATAATGCGCTATATTACTTTGGATGGTAGATTCACTAAAGTATACGACTACCATTTTGTTTTGTTGAATCATTTTAGGCATGACGAGAAGGTTAACATTCCTTATTTTATGTTATGTTCTATGAATGCCACCATTAAAGCCTATAAAGAAAACCCTATGGGGGACACTACCATGCATTAGGGTTTAATGGTTCTTATTTATGACCATCTCAAGGCTAACTAAATAGCCCGCCTACAATCCTCTATATTAGAGTATGAGGAGGATGGGTCAGACTCTGTCTTTTCTTTGGATGAGGGTTCTGATAGTGATCCAATGAGTGAGTTTGAGGAGAGTATGGATAACTCGGAAGTTTAAGTAGGTAAGAAGAGGAAAGACATCCAAAGGAAAAATTCTCTAGATTAGCTCCTCCTCCTCCTTGGAGGTCTCTGAAGATTTAGAGAAGGTGAAACCCCAGGGTTCTCTGAAAAAGAAAACTAAAGCCCATACACAGACCAAAAACAAACAAAAGAGAAGGGATGAGAATGTGAAGGAGCTGGAGGATCATAAGCAGAAAAAGATTCTAGAAGCTGACCAGAACTTGGAGGAGGTGACCACTGGAGAAGTTCATAGGGCTGATGATAAAGTTACTTTTGGTGACACTCCAAATAAGGAACATGACAACTCTGGTAAGATTGATCTTTCCTTGAACCCACCCCCTGAGGGTATAAAAATTTTATGGACATTGTGGAATGGTTAATCACCAGTTACAAGAAAGTTGTGGATGACAACAAGAAGCTCAGCCATAGAATCCAGATTCTGGAAAGTATCAACACTGGGGAAGGGAAGACTATGGCAGATTATATGGAGGATTTGACAAATACTGTTGTTAAAGCCGAAAATTTAAGAGATTCCTTCAACCCCAGATTTGAGGAAATCAAGAAAGACCTGCTGGAGAGGAAAGCAAATGCTAATGCTATGGATCAAACTACTTCGAGAACTGTCAGTAAAGTTAGCAAAATTGAGGAATGCCTCAAAAGTATCACAGAGCAAAGCTTAAACATCTTGAAGGTCTCTACTGGCAATACTAAAACTCTCATCAACAAATTGGATGAGGAGAAGGATACCTTGGATATTGACCCTGACACTGAAGGTACAAGAGATGTTCAAGGACCTAGGACAAGAACTAGAGGTAAAAAGAAGGAGAAGAAGCCTAATAAGGACCTAGATGAACTCAAAGTTGTTGCGGCCTCCTATTACCAATTGGTGATTAAGGCGGAGGACCTTCTGAAGACTCTTTAATTATGCAGTGTTTTCCTAGTTTCTATTGTTTTGTTGTTTCTATCTTTTGTTGTCTTTTCTATTTACTAGCTTTTTTGCTAGTCGTTCTGTAAGCAGTTTTTATGTTTTGGATACTCTATGATGACTTTTCTTAATCTCCCATGTTAAAAGTTTTGGGTCCTGAAAACCTATTTTTCTAATTAATCAGAACTAAATCATATTAAATGTATGCCATACAATTTTCATCCATCTTTTCACTATTTTTTAACCATTTTTTACTACAAATTTTTTCCACCAATTTTCCTACTGGCTTTTACTTTTACCAAGACGATTTACGTATGCTCCCAATCGTCGTGCATCATTTAATAATAATTAAAGTTTTTTAAAAGTACTTCTTAAACGAGATATGAAACTATTTTTAATTACCTTAATTTTGTTTAATTATTTTTAAATACTTTCATTCTACTTTTTATTTACTAGAAAAAATTTACAAATCAGAATTATATGAGAATTGAAGTTTAATTTTAAAATTTTATTTTATTTTTATTTTTTATATAATTATAATTATAATTAATTGAATATTAATAAAAATTTAAAATAAAATAAATTATAATATTAAAATAATAAATTAAATCATAAGTTTAAAATAATATTATATTTAAGAATTGGATTTATGATTAAGTTTAATTATATAGATATAATAAATTTAATGGTGAGTTATAATTGATAATATATAAATATTAATATAATTTTAAAATAATAATAAAAATTAGATTTAAAATTAATTTAATTATTATCTTATTATTAAAAATTTAATTATTTAGATTAAGTTATAATTATAAATATATAATTTTCAATTAAATTAGAACATGTTTAATTAATTTAAGAAAGATTTAATTTTGTAAAATAGAGTTAAAATTAAGTTAGAATTAGAATTCAAAATGATATTATAGAAATTATTTTTATTTTTTAATTTTTTAATTCAGAGATTTCAATATATATAATATTTTTATGTTATTAATTATTATTTTAAAATTTAAAATAATTATAAAATATCTATAAATATTCCTATATATATATATATATATATATATGATAGATAATAGGTCGTAGCCGCAATACTTTGAATTATTATTATTATTATTATTATTATGTTTGATTAGATTGACCCAAGACCTTCCCCATTCTATGGAAGGCCAAGAGTCACAACTTAGAATTCCACTTTACATGTCCATATTGGGAATTGAACTTGGGTCTCCATAGAGAGAACCCAATCTTTTAACTAGTTAAGCTCAACCTCTTGGACCAATCAATTATATTATTATTGTAATCTTAATTAATAATTATTTTAGTTGTTTGTAATTACTTTTTTAATTAATAAAATTTCTTTGGCTTCGGCCTTTTACAGATAAAAAATAATAATAATAATTATTATTATTATTTCAGTTGTTTTAATTAAATAATTTTTTATTAGGTTAGGCAATTAAAATTAATAAGTTTAGGGTAATTGTAAACTCACATATTGACAAAAGGAATGAAACAAGTGGTGATGCACATGAAGAAAATTATATTTGCACCCAAATTTATATGTGTCAAAAGAAATGCTCTATTGGTAGTAACAAATTTTGATATCAATGTTTCCATTGGATCACATCAATATCTACAAAATAAATGATATCAAACTTGTACATTTAATATTAATTTATTTAATAAATATAAAGTTGTTAGATTTTAAATATAAGAATAAATTAATTTCTTATTTCCCCTTTATATCCCCCTCCTCCCCCACCCCCCCCCCCCCCCTCTCTCCCTCTCTCTCTCCCTCCCTTTCTATCTAATTATATACATCTCATTATCTCAATCTCTCCCTCTCTATCTAGATATCATTATCTCTACATTTTTATCTATATCTCTCCATCTCTCAAATTTTTTCTCCCTCTTTATAGACCGAGCTATCTATATCCCATTGTTACATGTCTCCCCCTCCTCCCCCACTCTTCTCTCTCTCATTTTCTCTCTCCCCTCTCTTTATCTCTCCATATACCTCGCTTCCTCACTCCCTCTTTTCTCATATACATCTATCTATCCTATTTCTCTCCCTCTTTCTATCTCTCCCTATTCTCTCTCTTTCTAACTCTCTTTGTCTCCATCTCTATTTTTCTATCTCTACTTCTCTCCCTATCTCTCTATATTTATCTCTCCCTCTACCTCTATCACCCTATATATTTCTCTCCTCCTTTCTCTCACCCTATATCCTCATTGTCATGCCCAAAATTTAGGGCAAAAACGGAACGATTTTTTTTTTTTTTTAAATACTAATTAATTAACAAGTTCGCTCATACAACATGCGCTATTGAAATTTACATAATTATATTCGAGCTAATTCTGAAATGAACCAAGCATCGATAATTTGTTTAATTCTAATTTACATATATTTATATATTTTAATTCTTTTTCAAAAAAAAACAATAACTTTCCAAAATAATATTCAATATTTTTCCAACCCTATTTAGGGTTCTATTTTTTTAATATATATAATAACAACTCTAAATTATCATAACATTTTTATTTCATTTACCCTAGCCCTACCCAGGCTAGGGTTTTATCCTCTTTATTTTTTTATTAACACTAAAATCTTTCCACAGGGCCGAACAACGGCGGCCATTTTTTTTATGCAGGGTGGAAGATGGCAAAAGGGAAGGGCCACGGGCGCCACTATGTGAACGCACAATGGCAGCGTGGCACCACTGTGTGTCCACATAGTGGGCGCCGTTTGCGGCTCGCACCACTGTGTGTCCACACAGTGGCGGCCGCGGCCGACCACTGTGTGTCCACATAGTGGGGAGCCGAGCGGCTCTCACTATGTGTTCACACAGTGGTCGCCGTGTGGCCCACACTATGTGTACACACAGTGGGGTCCGCGTGGAACCCAAAAATTCCTTTTTTTTTAATTTAGTTTTTTTTTTATATATATTATATATAAATATATATATATATATATATATATATTTATATATATTATATATAAATATATATATATATATATATTTATATATATATATATATATATATATTTATATTTATATAAATTTATATATTTAAAAGTTTTAAGGGTGAATATATATAAAAATATATTTTATTTTTTTTAATAAGATTTACATACAAAATTTTAAACAAAATATCAATGGGAAACACATTATGTAAATCCAAAATTTCATGTGCACCAATAAATGTATATGCATTTATATATATATATATATATATATATATATAATTAATTGGTATATAAACTTAGGCTCTTTTATTTATTTATTTTAATTGTTGATAAAAGTAATTGAAGTAGATCTTTTGCTAACTTTTATTCTAACCTTTTTTTTTCAAAAAAAAAAAATCATACTATTCTGAATAAAACACATTCATTGATTTTTCCACTAATAAAACAATTACTTAAAACACCCTTAATCTTTTTAAATACTTAGAATTCCTCAACAAAATAACTCATACTTTTCAACAAGTAGAATATAGATAAAATTTATTTGAAACTAATTTTTCCATAATACAAAAGAAGCTTTTACATGCAACTCAAGGAGGCTTTTCTTTTTCTGAAACACAAACAGAAGTAGAAATAAAACAAGCCTTTTTTTACAACTCCAAGATATTCTGCAAATTTTACAGGATGTTTCTTTGTTTAGCTCCAACAATAAACCTCAAGTCTATTTTCAAGAATTACAACTTGCCTCTCATTTCTATGAATGAGGGCATACTTTTGAATCAAATTAAAACAAATATTTGCAACTGGATTTAAGTATCTTCAACAATAATCTTCTGTATCTTTTCATGGTTCCTATTCACTTCTTCTGACTTTCTGCATAATAGAAACACAAATATGACCACGGAGTGCTCACCTCCCAGCCTAGGCTAACTGGTAGCCACCCCCGAGCTCGGAGAACCAATTCCTAGACGGGTAACATACAAGCAAACACATAGAAGGCAAATGCATACAGATTATGAGACACACTCCCAACTTGGCTTCACAGCACCACACTTTGGTGATGATCTTTTCAAAGGGTGGTAGTGGACCAATACCCTGAGGAGAACTGCAAGTATGAAATAAACAAGAAGCCACCTCATGGCACAATAATTATATCAAGAATCTCAACCCCTTATTCCTTATGCCCCCCAAAGGCATTCTAGCCTTATTTCCCTCCTTATGACCCCCATTGCACAAACAGGCCATGCAGCAAGGGTCACACAAAGATCCCTTGTGATCGCTCTCAAAAGAGAGTCTCTCACTCGAGGGTTATCACTACTACCACCCACAAGATCCTCTTCTCTCCCAAGAGTAAGAGGTCTTGAGAAAACTCCCAAAACACAACAAATCATAATGCAAAATACCAAATGGATTTCAAAAAAAAAACATTCAAGAACACAGATTTCTTACACCAACATGCTCCCAGACATAAGCAAGAAGTAGACATTATAATGAATAATTGAAACCAACCTTAATCTGCCCAAAGGTATAATGATATTTGAGGAAGAGCTGCCCAATCCACAAATCTTCTTTCTTCTACCCTTAGTTAAATTTTCTATTCCAAAACTATTCTTTTTCTTTTCAAAATTTCTCGTCTCCAAAAATGGAGAGTGGGTGATTACCCTTCAATTCCCAAAAATCTTGCTTAAGAAGCTCATTCTCTGAGTTCTCACAAGTTTCTAAAAAACAAAAAGGAAAGAAAAGCAAAATGCAAAAAGACTCTCATCCCAAAAGGAAAAATCTTAATTAGATTTAAACTTCTAATCTTCAATTTTCGCACAACTCAAAAAAGCCAATTTTTAAAGCGTTAAAAAGATCATTAAAAAGTAGAAACTTGCCTAAAAATACCCCTAACCCTTAGGTATACCTTATGGGCTTTAGGAAACCCTATTAAACTACCCCTAGGTGTTCATTTAACCCATTTTAAACCCCTCTGAAGTTTATTTTCGGGTCAAACATATGTTGACCACCCCAAATATTATATTCCCAAAGTATTTATGACAACACATTATTTTATTTAAGAAGAACTATAATTAAACACTTTCCCACCAAGAGACCAATTAAAACATTTAAATTTAAATCCACACATGTGTCAAGTGACACAAATAAAACACTTTAACAAAATAAAACATGAAATTGTCTCTTGTGGTTTTAAACATTAAATTTAAATAACACTTAACACTCATGCAGCATATACTGTTACGAATAAAATACAACACAAACGGGGTGTTGTCTCTCCAAATAGACAACCCCTGGCTTACGAACATACATAGGTCTAGGTTTGGTTCTCCATAATTTCCATGGTCACATGGTAAATTTCCTGCGCATCTCATTTAACACATTAGTACTTTCAAATATCCACATATAATATAATTCAAAGGAATAACAACACACATCATCACTTGCATACAATTTTCATCTGCACAGATTAAATACATCTTTTATCAAGCAATTTCACATAAGCAATTTCATCCCAATTCACATAAACTTAACCATACATCATAGTTCAATATTCAGAGTAAAGTCCTGCAAATTAAATAACGACATCTATCATTGCAATATCATCTTATCTAACAATCAAGTAGTGTTCTATCTCATAAAGCATATAAGTAAAATCATCAAATCATAGCAATGTTATCCAAATCCTGAAATCATGTAAGTTCTAAGTCTCAAAATGCATCAAAATAAAGTATCCATAATAGTCTAAATATAAAATCCACTGAATGTCAGACTGAGTCGAGGTGAGGCCTCACACTCATCTCTACCTATGTCTTCATCTCTCCATAAATCTTCTTTCGTCTCTCTACCCCTATCTCTCCCTCTTTCTATTTATCACTTCCTATATCTATATTAATATTTCTAAGTATCCCTCTCTCTAACTATCACTATATATCAATTCTTATATCTATTTTTATATGACACCACATAGCTTTTGGCCCTAGGTTTTATTTATTCTACATTAGGGTTTTATATGTATTTATTTCTTCTTCACCTTCTCTCCAAGATTTGGCTAAGGATTCATTTCCTCTTTCATTTCATATATGTATCCTTTTGTAGGGTTTATAACTCATAGAGTAACCTTACTTCCACTCACCCTATCTACCAGTGATTTGACCTTTTGGCTTCATTTATATGTTTTATTATTAGCTAAATTTATGATTTATGTCAATCCTTGCCTCACTTATATATCTTTTTAGTAGGGTTTAGACTTTTCTATTTTCAACTCCAACTAACCACACTATTGGCATGAACTTGACACATTGTATCTCGTGTTTGTTTGTTTATTTATTTATTTATTTATTTGTCTATTTATTCATTTATTCATTTATTCATTTATTTACTTACTCTATTTTATGATTGGTTTTGGGGGTAGTATTTACTGATTTTCATTTAATTTTATTTTCTCTCAAATTTTGAGAATGGTGGTTATGATTATTGTTATTATCATAATTATTGTTATTATTATCTTTTATGATTATTATGATGGGGTATGGCTAGAAAAATAATTTCCTGTGAAGTTTTCTAAAAGAGAGTTTTTTAGATTTTGATCTTTTTTTTTTTGGAAGAGGATGTTTGTGAATGCTTTAGGTGATTGTATTGGCTTTTCAAATCTGCATTTTGATGTGAGAGTGTTAAAAGAGCTTATTGGTTTTGTGGATCTTTTAGTGTTTTGTATTTTTCATGCATCATCTTTCTTCAGCTTTATTGTCCATTTTTTATTATTCCAAGTCGATGGTCTTGATCTTATTTTGTTAATGCATTTTGAAAAGGAATGTATGTTGAGTGTTTGAAAAGATGTCTTTTGTTGTTATGAACAAATTCTATGTTTTTCCCTTCCTTATGTCTATTGATTGGATGAAAGACTTATGTTTATTATTTCCTTTGGTTATTTTGTATATTTAGAAATGTCTTTTGTGTATTCTGATATAATTTGTGTATTGATTTGGATTTCAATCTATCAATATTTGTATTGGAACCTTGTAAAGTATGCTTCCTATTTTGTATTGTTGAGTCATGTGTTGGTTGTAAAATGCTTCTACTTCTATTTAGTCTCCAAGTTGAAACTGTATTTGAGTATTTTTTGAGTTAGTCGGCAAATTTTATTTCTTTTCTGAGTCATATTTTGCACTATGTCGTGTATGTGCTAAATTGGTTATCAAATACACTATTTTATTTTTTGTAAGTATTATTTTAGTTAACAGATGCACTAATCTAGTTATTGAAAGTGCTAGATTATCTGGTGTATGTGCCAGTCTAAGTCATGTATGTGCTATTTTGTTTAATGTAAGCACCATTTTACATTTTGTAAGTTCTACTTTGAGTCATCAATGTGCCAAAAGAATGTGTAAAGGTGCTAGATAAATTTGTGAATGTGCCAAAAGAATCTACAAAAGTGTTGTTTCTTTGTTTTAGTATTTCTGACTAATTTTCGATATCTATATCGATTTGAGCCAGACCAAAGGCTTGCTTTCATGGTTTTATGACTTTTTGTGATGTCTTTTCAGATTTATTTATTTGTGCTTCAAGGTAAATTTGTTGTATATTGTTTTATTGTATTGTTAGACTTATATTCTTGCTACTACATGAGATTTATGGAATTATTGTTTAAGGATTAGATGTTATTGATATTCAGATTTTGATATGGATCCTTTGTATAATGTATTTTGTGTTTATCATGTGATTCTTTATATTTATGTTTGTACCCTAGGTTTTAGAAATATGATAGGGGGAGTGGCTTCCAAGTGGGTATCGGGCCCCCAATTGGCTATGAAGATATCCCATCGGAAGTTTCATAACCAAGTGATAATCTTAATTAATTAATTTAGGTGGGTTGGGTAGTTTTCACATTAAACAAGATAATTGGGGTGCCCCACTCATGGCCTAGAGTGCTAGTATAGGCTCGGGATGAGATTGGGAAGGTCTTTTTGGCATGACTGTACTCCCTTGTCCTCATGAAAGGTTAAGTCGGTACCGCATGCACATCAAATGGGGGTTGGGATCTAGAGCTTGGAGAGGGTTGGACTACTAGGATAACCCATTTTAATGGCATGAGATGACACTCTTCCCTATATGTGTCCTATTACCTTAGTCTTTGTGTTTTTATGGAAGCCTCTAGTGAGTTTATATTTTGTGATTGAGCTTATGCTTTTTTGTGTGTTGGTTCTCGTATGTGTCTTTTCCTTGTGTATTTTATATTTCCTTGGAGGTTAGGTGTCAGCATAGGTTAAAATATGTGTGGGACCTTATGCCATTCTCTAGAGAATGGGGGGTGGAACTTTTGGTTCCACATAGTCGAGTGGTTTGATTCCTTCTTCCATTGGAATTCTCTTTGTTGGATATTCATGTATGTGATTGAGGATTCTGATTGGGGCTTCACATAGTGAGCCTAGGTTATATCATATGCATCCATGGCATAGTAAATAAACCCCCTATTTTCAAAACATATTTCCCTAAAATCATTTTTTGTCACCCCTCCCAATACAGAGCCCAAATTAAAAGCCCCCTATTTTCACCAAATATTATATTTTTCAGAGCCCAAATTAAAAAGCCCCCTATTTTTATTGATAGGCAATATATTGTAGCCTCATTTTTGGGATAATAAATCCCCCAATATAAATGCACGCGATATAATATTGCCTATCTAGTGAAGCCCCCATGAGAATTATACATCTCTTCAATTCTTATGCTATGGAAATCTTGGAGCAGTTTGGTCTATTCTATATGACTGAGAAATATCATTGTAATATGTAACTTGGACATTATTTATGTAGTTAGTATATTATGATCTTCTATTGAAGCAGACAATGTATATTTGAAATGATTACCTTGTATGTGATGATTTTTTAGTGAAATAAGGGACTATGTGCTTTCCTCAATTAGAAATGGTTTAGGCTATGTTGTAGAGTTGTGTGGAATATCTAGTTAGAAATAATAGCATAGGAATATTTGGCATTGTTGAATTAAAGTAAATATAATGCATTAGAAATGTTAAATGAGATATAATTCATGACGTAGTATCAATGAATTTAAGTGGTTATTTTCCTATGGTTGTGTTATGAAATGTACATTGGTATTTGTAGAGGAAAATCTTGTATCAATGTTAGTTAATGATGTTCTTACCTTCATATTATGTTAAGTAATGATGTTGAGTTACCCTAGAGAATGCAATTTAGACATTGTAATATTTCCATTTGCATTAAGTTTATGAGATTATGTCTATTTATTGCATAAATTTATTGAGTTTCTTATGATGATGCCTATTTTAAAAAAAATGTCTTTTTTTAGTTAGATCGTTAGTTTTCTCTAGGGTATTCTTGGTGGCCATTACATTATGATACTATCTCCAAACAATAAACAACATAACAATGAGCCTAAAACAAAATCTTGACATTGGACATTGACATATATTGAACAAGACAAATAACTTGCCTAAACATCCCGACCATATCCGTCATGACAAGAAAACATATCTATGGCAAGAAGATTCAATGGTCCTGTCCTGATTTTCGTCTTCATTTTTTTTATATTGCTCAAGGATGTTTAAGACTAGAGGAGCTATGATGGAACATGGTTATTTTATTTATTTTCTATTTGGAGGTTGGTCTTTAGTAATGAGAAGATTCATCTCAAGACATGATTGGCAAAAGATCATTGAGAATATTATGGGTCTAAAAATAAAAAAGATCAATCCTTTTCTATTGATATATGCAAGTGATGCTCACGTCATATCAATTTAATCATACCTAGATGCTTGTTTTATCTTTCTAAATAAAAACACATGAAAGAGATACTTAAGTTATCTTGGTTGAATTATACCAAGGTTCTTGTACTCTCTTACAACATTTAAAGATCAATGATGACAAAAAGAATATGAATTTTTTTACAAGATGACTTCATTTCATTCATGTTAGTTAGTTTGCATTTCATTACATTTCATTCCACCTATAAGCGATTTATCGATAGAATTTCAGAGGTTATCTTTTTATTCATGACTCATGATCCTACATCCTCATTCATATTAATTCTTTTAGGTCATCATCTATTTCATTTTCTAATTGAGTACACTTGGCATTACAAAAATAAATCATGTCATTACATTGCATTTTATATACATCATAATTACATTTTAGTTACATTATAAATATATCATTTAGTTAAATTATGTCATTATAATTACATTGTAGTTTCATTATTAATTTAGATCATATCTTGATGTCATTTATGTAGCATTTTTCATACATCAATAGGTTTTCATACATGTGTTATATAAATGAAAAGAAAAAGAAATCATCATTTACATACCATGTTAACATTATGTGTACATATATATCATTAAGTGTATTACACCACAAAACAAGTCATTAATCATGCATCCCATTAAATTTTTTATTGAATTGAAACATATAGATATCTATCACATACAACCATATACTTCACTTATAGGAATTAGAAAGCATCCATTGCATCAAATATTTTACAACATAAGTTATTCCAACATATATGTGTAGAAAAGTGTAAATATTAATTATATATGTATAACATACATCATATGAAACATCCAATATACATACATAGATTGTTGGAATGAATGAACACTAAGAGGGGGGTGGGGGGTGAATCAATGTTTTGCAGTTATCAAATTTGTTAACCTGATTCTTTATCCACTGGATGTACAACCAAGAAACTGAAATGCAAAAGCACAAAGCAAATAAGCACATAACCATAACACAAATATTTTTATGTGGAAACCTATAAATTAGGGAAAAACCATGGTGGGATTTGAACCCACAATATTATTATAATATGGCAAGTAGTAGAACAATATTACATTAGCGGAATGCACATGCATTCGGGCACACTTCTTAGAGCTCACTACTCAATTACAAAAGGGCTATAACATGGAGGAAGGCTCACTACCTTACATGCTAATACAAAATGATTACAGTGACTAATGTTCTAAAGAAAAGCATCTAACTATGCTAAATGTCAGTTCTGGTTAGGCACAAAGTGATCCGTTGTTGCTATTTTGATAAACTGCTTTGTTTTGTTCTACTACTAATTACTAGATCAACGAAACTTAAGGTGCGCTTGTGAAACTGCACTCAATCACTCCCAAAATCATCTCACATATCATATCATCACACAAAAACATTATCCAAGTCGATCTTATATATCTACACTAACAAAATTGATCCCACAAGTCAGCTTCTCAAAATATCAAAATATGAAACGTGTAGCTTCAAGTCGGCTCAAATCTTCACAAAACCATATTCTAGATCCAAAACATATGATCAAACACTTCCCATAAGTCGATCCAATTACCTTAAAATTACCAACAACCACCTGAATCACCTCAAAGAATCCCGTCCACACATTACACCGCCATTTACGAATATAACCATGTTTTACTACTCTACCGGATACTAGACCTTCTAACATTCTTAAGAAACAACACTGCAGGATGGGATTGCATGATAATATTCTTCTCATACTCAATCAACTTAAGTCTGATCATCAAGACATCTAGCTATCCTAAAATCCATACTGGATAAGATCAATAGGTCGAGTTGCCATCAATGACAACTCCTAAGAAATCTCATGCACCAGACATCATCAATCTTTGTTGGAGCATCACTGTAATAGTGTCTTATGCCAATAATCTCCCCCTTTGGCATTGATGGCAACACAGTGAAAAATGACAAGTGTTCCAAAAATCCAAAAACTCCAAGCAATTCGACAATCTGAAATCTATACACTCAAGTGACTCCCCCTAAGAATGAGCATCATTTTTTATTTCTCTCTCCCAAATCTCTTCCCCTTTGAGATCAGTCGCAAAGGGTAGGAATCTGCCAAATTTTATGTACAAATGAATGAAAGAATTTACATAAATTTAGAAATGTCTGCATAAGTGACCTTCAAGGATTTCAAGTACTCATTCTATCCTCTCAGGAAACAATCTAAAACATTTATTAAGGCACTAAACATATATGCATGATTTTCAATGCCTTCGAGATCTGATGGCATCGGTTTACCTAAAGCACTAACTACATCCCACTGATCTCCAAGTAAGGTGTCCATCTAGAGAGTGATAAGACTTCTTAGTTCTCCCACTCTGCTTAACAATTTCTCTTTTTCCTTATTCAAGCCCTTTATTTTGTTAGTGAGATGCATTATTTGAGCTTCAAGGGAACTTGGAAAAAATGAATGAGGGGCAAATGAATGACCAATACTTGCTAGTTTCTCTTTAAGATCTCTTATTTGCTTATAAATATCTGCAGTATACTTGGGAAAAAAGAGACATGATTTGAATATTTTGCTGCCTTCATCTAATGCATCTTCTACACTATTCAAAATAGTTCCTAGACTTATTATGTCTCTCTCAACCATCTTCAAAGTTTGATGCAACTGCATCTCATTAAACCTCTTCTAAACTAATTCATCTACATCCTTTTCTAATGATTCAAAATGAGTCTCAACAACAGCACTTAGCATATTCTTTAGCTTTCCAGATGGTGAAGCACTAGAATCCTATCTAAAATCTGGTAAAATCTTCCTTAAAAATTTTGTGGCTAAAGAGATAACTTATCTTTCCTTAGATTGTGATTTCAATAGGTCCTCACTTGCCTTGATATGTGTGAGAGTGGCAATGTGCTTAAAGAGGGGACGAGGTGCTCAGATCTACTATACCATGAGAACCATCCTCAACATCTGTAATTTTCTTACCTTTATCAAGAACAGTGACTGTTATTGTTGGCAATATGTTGGATTTGGTTAGTGTTGTCATTGATGTGAAAACTGTATCCCAGTTGGACCTATCTTGGTTAGTCTTGGTGATCATCTTGGTTTTGGCTATGATTCTGATACGATATGATCAGATCTCTAGAATCAATTTTGAATTCTTACTCTAGATGGTTATATGCTTGATATATTCTATTGGTTCATGAATTGGTGCTTTGACTGTTATTGCTTTTGGTATTTACTGGTGCTGGCTAGCTTCTAGCTTTCCCAGTTAGCTTTACCACTAAGTGATATTTGGTGTTTTTGTTAGACAATATTGGTTCAACTTATGGAATCAGTTTCTATCATGTTGAAGGTGCTTCTTGATTATATTTAGAGTGTTTGGTGACTTTTCATTGGCTGGCATGCTATTATTGTGGTCCTATTTGGATTTGGTTAGACTCTCTGTGTTACTTCACTAAGGGTTTCTACCGATTGGTGAAACATCTTGGATTTTGGTCTTAGCAGAATTTTGGAAGATGGAATTGTTTGATTACTTGATTTAAGTCCATGATATGTAGTATAAATCATAATATTGGTCTGGTGATATCATGTAATGTATTTTTTGTTATTATGGGTTTATGGGTTTAGGGTTTAGTCGACCTTGTCAATAAGGTTGATGATCTGTATTTATAGGTGACTTATTAATGTAATTTGAATATAGATAATTATTTCTACATTATCAGAGGAAGGTTTATGCTCGAACAAGTGATATATCATTTAGTGAAGGTTTTTTTATTATAGGTTAGACATAAGTGCTTAACCAGAACTGTATCAAGCATTAGGAGATGCTACTTTCATAGTTCATTATTTCTATATTGTATTCCGATGTTTTGTAAGTTAGTGAGACTTATTTTTGTAATGAGGAATGTGCTCTAGGTTGTTGGCCTTTCTACAAGTGCAGGCCCCATTGCAATTGTTCACAATATTACTGCAAAGTATTATCTGATTATGGGTAGGGTTTCACACCATGGTTTTTACCTTTATTGGGTTTTCCACATCAAATATTGGTGTTGTATGTACTGATATTTTTAATTCTATTCTTCATTGTTTTGATTCCTTTGTGCTCCCATTTAATGGTTTTAATATGCATTAAGTTCTGAGATCTGATAGTAAACTGATTCACCCCCCTCTCAGTTTACTCCCAGTATCAGATCTGTCTAATAGTTATCATGGTTGTTGGAGACTTGTAAGTTTCATCTTCACCCTTCTCCTTCCCAACTTATTAATTCTTATCCTTTTCACCCTCTTTTCCATCATCTTTCTTCTTTCCTGCATCACCCATCTCCTCAGTTGGCATCTCTGCTATGATCTTAATCTCTGGAGGATTCAAAGTAGCATCATCAAAGTTGTTGATTTCCTGATTTGCAATGGGATCATCAACAACTTCCTATCCAACTTGATCTACAAATGGGTGGTCTTGTTGTCCACCAAGAACATCTATAGGAACATCTGGGATATATGGAGTGTCCTTAGGCTCAGAGATTGTTTCATGTTCTTCTAAAAGAGAATTTTCCTGAGAAGATTCTTCTAGAATCACTTCTATGCCCTATTATATCAAAAAAATTCTCAAAATTGTTTTGAATTCCTTTATGACTTCATCCTTTTTGTTGATCATAAGCCTAATAACTCTCCTCTTTCTCTGGAACCTATCCTTTGCAAGCTTTATTAGATCAATGGCTTCTTCCTTAGAAATACTATGAGATCGACTTACCAGTACATATTCTTTTACTCTCTCATCCTCAAGTGAATTTGTATGTCTCCTTGCATCCAAAATATCATAAATTCTCTTGGGGATCATAGATTATCCATATACTATACAATGGCTTCTTCTACAACTCACTGATCTTTATCCTCAAAATTCTCATAATATATAGAAACATTTTTCAAATTTCCATCTTCCAAAATCTCATTAATTAACTACTGCAAAGTCATAGGAGGCACAATTTTATATGGGCCTTCAAGCTTACCAAACTTAAGGGCTTCATCTATCTCATATTTCTTCTTTCATGCCCGTGTCCTTCTGGATGACTCTCCTTGTGACTTAGCTTTCTTGGCAGGAGGAGCATCACCGCATGTAGGTTTCTAGATTACCCTTGCATAGGTGGAAAACTTCTTTACTTACCTCACCTCTTCATCCAACTCTATTTCCTCTTATTCTACAACATATTACCTTTTATATTTATCCTTCTTCCTCTTCTCAGCTCCATCAGTAGATGCTACTGGTTTAGGCTTTGTTGGAGGTATTAATTTTTTCTTATTAGAGGTAGGTGCATATCTATTAGGTTTGGCCTTGAGTTGCTTCAAAGGTGGATATACTGGTTTGAGTTGTGGCTTCACCATATCCTCTTCCTTTAATATATTTTGTGCTCTGGCCCTTTGCACAACTTCTCTTTTAATCCCCTTCTACTCTACAACTACTTCAACTTCTTTCCTTATTTTCCTTCTCCTTGTTGATTTAGTGAATTTCTTGTACATGTCCACATCCTTCTCCTTAAATGTGCCAAATCTTAGTTCTTTCTAGTCCACCAGTTGGCTCAACATGTGTTGAGAATATCCATCAAGCATGTCAACATCAATCTCATACCCCATGGGCATGATCCACATACTTCTTGGCTCAACTTCCTCCATCGGTCATTGATCCTTGTCTACCATAAAACAAATAGTTTTCTCATATTTCTCTACTATGGTCTTAGGAATTCTCTGCATGTCTTTCATAGTGGCTTGGAAGTTCTTTAAAAAGCCCCATTAGGTAGATATTCTCATTACATTGTCACCTATACCCAACAATTCTTCCTTAATTTGCATAGCCAGTAGTTTGTCATAAGCCCATTGGACTTTTCCTATACAGGGGATCTCATTCATGAATTATAATGCTAAATAGACAATAAGGGATCCAAAATTGAAGGTATGTTTCTTATCTTGCTTTATTTTCTTCAAGTTTTTCATCAATTCACTTAGGAGTACTGAACAAAGATCATACCGTTTATCCTCCTTGAGCATCAGATATGATGTGAATATGGTAGTACCAAAGACTGAGTTCTGCCTACTAGATTGATATACCTTGTATCCCACCACCATTGAGGAAAATCTTACATCATTCTCGACTATGTTTCTGATTGTCATCGACCAGTTGTCATATTGGGAACTAGTAACAACTGCCACAATGGTGTTATGTACTTCCTTAGACTAGGGATCTCACTAGTTGCACTCAAGCATGTGACTGCTTGAATGGCCTACTTTGTAATCTTATGAGGTCTATCCAGCCATATGAAGTCATCATGAACCCTACTCAAAATGTACTAGACCCATTCCGCTTCATCAAATACTGGAAAATGGATAAATTGTATGAAACCCTTGTCATGAAGAATCTTGTATTCTGGCTTCAGATTTTCCAGACTATCCACCATATGCTTTTTATAGAGTGTAAACATGTCTACATTGCCAAGTTATTTAATATCACAATGAATGTGTGCCATGATATCTTCATTGTGAAGAACGTTGTATGAGATAGAAGAAAATGCTCCTTCCAGATCATCTCCAATAGATTTGAAAGGATGCTTTTTAAAAATGGTCCTTTCTCTATCAAAAGTTTCAACTACCAGAGGTATAGCAATACCAGATGCAGATTCTATTGACGAATTTAGGGTTTAAAAAGATAGCTCGTGAATGGATAAATACCTTTTGATTCACAAATGGGTTAAAGAAATCATTGAATGATCTCTTCAAGCTCAATTTTTGCTATCAAATCTCTTTCACTCTATTGATCTGCTCTTTTCTCTCATTCACATTGTGAAGAATAAAATTTTGAAATGCCCTTTTAACCTTTGAAAACCTAATTTTGAGTTGTAATAAATGTTCATCCTTAAAGCTTTTGGTTATCTTAATTTTCATGAAATCCGCTACTAGAGTCTAAAATCTCCATGAAATCTTTCAGATATTATGTACATGCTTGATCTAGATCTTTTGCAACCTTCCAAAACCGGTTATAGATCTGGGAAGAGGGGCTTCTATTGATTTTCATGAAAAACTCCCACTAAGGCCAAAAAGCCCTAGTTACCTGATGAGGTTCCATCACCAGATTCAAGTGTGAAGCCATTCTACACATTTTGATCTTCTTTATTAACCCACATCTTCTTATGTTGATCCCCAATTTCATCTACCTTTTCTTTGCCTTTCTCACCATATTTATTCTTATTCACTGAACCATTGTTCCTGCTTTTGTAATAGTTTGCAATATGTCCATGTTTGTTGAAAGCATGGCAAACAAAATTTATTTGCATTGGTCAAAAAATCATTTGATTTTGTCTCATCCTGCATTGGTTAGATATATGTCCAAACTTTCCACAAGCATAACATATCTTATTCTGAAAAATTGTTCATCATTCTGCACATATTTGACTTGTGACCAAAGTTGTTGCATTTGAAACATTGATCGGTAAAGGTATGATCATTATTCATCACATTATTCATCATACCATTATTCATCCTACTTCTGCATTGATTTTCCATATGACCAAATGTATTTCAAGTAAATCATATACCATTGAATTTATAGGCATTAGGTTGTCTTACCAGAGGTTTCTTGTTCTGTTGATGATTAGATTTTGCATTTCTCTGTCTAGAACCAGAGGATTCTCCTTTCTCATATCCAAGTCCTCTTGTGTGTTTTCCATGTCTCTGACTATCCATAATATCATCAAGCCTTGCTAAGATAGCATTAAATTTGCCTTTGTACTCATTAGCAGTAGCAAGTTCATCTCTCAAAGCAACAATCTGTCTTTCAAGTTCTTGTCTATCATTCTTTGATTGCATCAACTCAAGCTTCAACTGGTCATTCTCATAGGTTATTCTGCTACATTCATTTGATATTTCCTTCAATGTTTGAGTTAGGGTTTCTTCATTCTTCTTTCAGTCTTCAATTTCCTTTCTCAGCTTAATCACAATGGATTGCATCTCATTCTTCAATACTGCATTCTCTCAAGCAAGCTTTTCACATTCATCTGTCTTATCTTGTATAATTTGATTGTCAATACTTTGTTCTTCTTTTTCCTTTAGCTTGTCCATCAACTCCTTTCTCTTTTCCCAAGAAGTGTTCAATTGATCTTTCAAGGTTTCAATAAAGTCTTCAGCTGAATTCATATTTCTTTTCAAGCTACTATTTTCCTTCATTGCTGGATCAAGATCTTCAAGTATCACACTAAGCTATCTCTACAAATCAAAGTCCATTGATTCAATCTTCCAGATCTTCCTCAGGTTGTTAGGATTTCATAGAGGAACTAGTGTCTGATACCAATTGTTAGTGTTGGCATATTTTTGATAATGATGTTGTGATTGTCATTGATGGACACACACTTTCTTTGAGATCACTTTTTGTATGTATAAGTTATGCTCAACTAGTATTTGTTCCAACCGGTATTATATATTATAGTCTTTAGACTATCGACGTTTTGCAGAAAGTGTTTACTGATCCAAAGTGGTATGAAGACCCAAAGTGGTATGAAGACCCAAAATGGTATGAAGACCTCAAGCGGTTTGAGGATCTCAAGTGGTACGAAGGAACTAAAGTAGCAGTTATCATTTACCCAATCTTCATTTTTGACAATTGGTGATCGGTTAAATGTATGAACCGGTATTACTCTGTGATGAGTTACCAACCAGTATTTTTGTGATGAGTTATCATCCACTGACACTTTGGTGGTGATTCTATGTTGTGTTACCAACCTAGGAACTTGCAATCTAATCCTATTGGACCGACATGAAATCAAATTCCTTTATAAGGACATCATGTCTAGGGTTTTAGTAGGAGTTAGGGTTTTAGGTGGTTGATGAGGTTTTTGTATGTGCAATCATAGTAGAGAAGACAAGGTTTGTATGAAGAAGAAGAGTGTGGAGATATTGAAGACTGAATTAATGCTGAAATGCATTAACAATGAGCTATTAAGGATCTAACCAAGCAGACTGTGCTATTTGCTAGATCACTCACTTGTTGATTACTCACATCTTCTGCAAGTCTGAAACCCTTAACCAGGTAGGTCCAGAAAAGCCTTTGTAAATCCTCTAACAAGTTGGTTCACAACTATGGATCTAAACTCCTCTCACAAGATAGTCTTTAATCGGACTTATCTCCTAACAGAGATTGAGATTACTAATAGGATCTGTTCTAGTGAAGAACATTGTATGACCTTAACTGGTCTGGTTTCTATTCTGCAGATAGTTAATTGTGAGTTTTAGCTCATCGTGGTTTTTCCCATTTGGGTTTCCACGTCAAAACCTCTTGTGCTATGGTGATTGTGCTCCTATAGGTGAATGCCTTATTTGTTGTTTGGTTTGCATTTGTTTTAACCGGTTTGTTAGTAAATGTGCTATACCGGTTTACTGCTAAACTATTTAAGTGTTTGAGTTCAGTATTTTTTGGTATACTAATTCACCCCCTCTTAGTATTCATCAGTTAGAATCAATGAATACTAAGAGGAGGGGGTGAATCAATGTTTTGTAGTTATCAAATTTGTTAACTTGATTCTTTATCCACCAGATGCGCAAGCTAGACACTCAAATGTAGAAACATAGAGCAAATAAGTAGATAACCATAAAACCAATATTTTAACATGGAAACCCAGAAAGGGAAAAAACATAGTGGGATTTTAACCCACAATATTATTATGCTATGGCCAGTAGTAGAGCAATGTTACATGAGGGAAATGTACATGCATTCAAGCACACTGCCTAGAGCTCACTGCTCAATTACAAAAGGGCTACAACCCAGAGGAAGGCTCACTGTCTTACAGACTAATACAAAATGATTACAATGAGTAATGGACTGAACAAAAGTATCTAACAATTCCAAATGATAGTTCAGTTAGGCACAAAGTGATCCACTATTGTTGTTCTGATAAATTGCTCTGTTCTACTATGCTACTGATTACTAGATCAATAAAACTTAAGATGTGCACATGAAACTATGCTCAATCACTCCCAAAGTCATCATATATCATATCATCACACAAAAACATTATCCAAGTCGATATTATATATCTACACTAACCAAATTGATCTCCCACAAGTCGACTTCTCAAAATATCAAAATATGAAATGTGTAGCTTCAAGTCTACTCAAATCTTAACAAAACCATATTTTGGATCCAAAACATATGATCACACACTTCCCATAAGTTAGTCCAGTTACCTCAAACTTACCAACAACCACCAAAATCACCTCAAAGAATCTGGTCCACACGTTACACCACCAATTATGAAGATAGCCCTGTTTTACTGCTCTACCAGATACTGGACCTTCTAATATGCTTAAGAAACAACATCAAAGGATGGGATTACGTGATAATTTGCTTGTCATACTCAATCAACTTAACTTTGTTCATCAAGATATTTGGATATCCCAAACTCTATACGAGATAAAATCAATAGGCTAAGTTGCCATCAATGACAACTCCTAATAAATCTCATGCACCAGACATCATTAATATTCACTGGAGCATCACCAAAATAGTGTAATATGCCAACATAGATAACCACTACATCATAAGCACATATAGTCATTAATCAAATAACATCATCATAGATCTTCTAATCATATATAAGCATGACATTATAGAAATAACAACATCATAAATCATCACATCATAGATCACATAAGCATTTTTGTATATAAGTATGGTAGAATAATCATCGTCATAGAACCATCATCATAATAGTATCATCATCATTAAAATATCATAAAATAAGACATCTAGAAAATATAGAATCAAACATGCATCCACCAATAACATACATAATCTCTCGCCAATCGCATATCATATAGCTTATAAAAAAAAATAGTGTCCAAGTGTACAATGATATCATAAATAAAAAAGATACATCCCAAGTCAACTAAAGTCTACATATTAAAAATGATGTATACATGTCTCTATATCTAAAAAGAGCTACCCTTGAATGTTGTCGGTCTCTATTGAGAACTATCTGATGGACCTGCTCTTTGTTGAGCCCCTGGTGGTTCTCGTGGAAAAGGTGGCCCCATCAGGTCGACACTCTCTTTTTGAGCCTGCGTAGACCTCGTATGTGAACTCTATGTGTAGCTACTTGCCCTCTGCTCTAGAGGAACCACTTTCTCATATAAAGATCACCAATAATTAATCTCCTTAACAACATGAAGCATGACCATCATACTATCCCTATGGGTACCCTGGGCTCCAACCTATTGCATATGCTTAATAAGGCTTTTTACCCTCCCATATCTCTTTATGTGTCATGCCCAAAATTTAGGGCAAGAACGGGATTATTTTTATTTTTTTTAAATCACAACTGAAACCTTAATTTGACAAATATGAAATGCTAAAACATATTTTGTCTTAACTAGAGTTAACTCTATCTACTAGCTCAAGTATTCAAAAATATTTAAAATTAAATGCGGAATTCTAAGTTAATAGTTTTATTGTCTACTCGAATTTAATCAATCAACTAATTTAGATAATTAATTAGCGCATGCAAAATCAATCTCTGATAGCCATTAATTGATTTTAGAAATCTAATTAAAATTATTCTTCTAGCATTCATTTTAATCCATAATTAAAATGTGCTTAAATTAAATTAACTAAGGTACAATTAGGTCCATGACGAAAAACGTCCTATAAGGTTTAATTCCAAAATCCTATATCCAAGTATGTTAATTAAATCTCAACTTCATTTTTATTTTTTAAAGAAATACCCTTAGGTTGATTAAAAATCAATGTTTGCCCACTTGATTTTATATACTCATAAGAATACTAAATAAAATGTTAAAATCTAAAAAATTGCTTTATTCTTTAATGTCCACAACTTCCTATATATATATATATATATATTTAGCCATATATTTAAATTATATAACAATTTTCCCAAATTTATAAAAGCAAAACCATGCAAACCCTAACTAGGAATTTGCATTATAAAATACTCACTATTTTTTTATAATATACCATTTCTTATTACTACCCTAGCCCTACCCGAGCTAGGGTTTTATATTTTCTTTTTGATTAAGGAATCGTGTAGGGCCGAATGGGGACCTTGGCAGTGATAATGGAAGATGGGTGGAGGCATTGTTTTTTTAGAGGGGGGGGGGGGGGAACGGCGGTCTCTCCCAGCTGTCGCCGCCCACTATGTGACCACACAGTGGCGATGTCATGGGCGCCGCCCACTATATGCTCACACAGTGGCAGTGCCAAGGGTGCCACCCACTATGTGAAAACACAGTAGGGTTCGGCCCGACCCGTCCTCTATTTCTTTTTCTTTGCTTTTTTTTTAATATGTTTTTTTTTTATTTTAAAAAAAAAAATATAATTATATATATTTATATATATATATATATACATTTTTATATGTATATAAGTATATATATATATATATATTTATTTTTGCAGTTATTTATATAAATATATTTTATATACATATATAAGTATATACATGAAATATGCATGTATATAATTATATATATATATATATAACAGAAATTATATAATGAATAGACCATGGTATTTTGATTTCAGGTATGTATTCGAATAGAATACTGAAGTATTACATTGTTTTCTTTCGATTTATTTATTTTCATAAATTTCCTAGATGCAAAGATAAAATAGATGGATTATTTAAATCCTAATTTAATTATAGCAAAAGTAAAGTAATTTTGTTATTTCATTTAAACTATTTAACTGTAGATTTTATTTTTTGTATATAAATAATGACAGTATTTAATAAATTCTAACATCAACTATATAAATGACTAAATTTAATAAATTTACTAGCAGCTAAACAAATCTAGATTTTATTAAAATAAAACTATAATAAATTATGATTTTTATTTTCTGCAATAAACAAAATGACAGACTTTGATAATTCTACAGCAACTATTTAAATGACAAATTTTAATAAAATTAACAACAACTAAATATAGCTATAATTTATTAATCTAAACCCTTAGAGATGGCTATAAAATCTTTGCTCTTATTTTCTGCAAATAAAAAAAATAAAATCACAGATAAAATAAAATCACAGAATTAAATAAAATGACTGTTACATTTCCATGAATTGATCTAAATGCTTTTATTTTCAGCCTCCTACATGCATGCAAATCAAATTCATTTCTTTTGAAATAAATTGTTTTCAGATGCGTATGGGAAATAACAATGTTCTTCCTTTTCAAAATGTCATATACACACAAATATTTATTTCCAAAACTATAGTAACTACTTTCAGAAAAAAACATTTTCTTTTCTACACTACAACTTAAATGACTATTACAAATATTCAAATCTTATCTCCAAGATACTCTTGTCACTTTAAGATTAGGACTCTCATTTCTAATAAATGAGGAAAGTAATAAATACATATCCAAATCTTTTCTTTTTTTCTGCAACAACTAAATCTAACCACATCTACTTGTCCTGCTATTTTTTTCTAACAACCTACAATTAAATCAAGAACTATGACCATGGAGAGCTCACCTCCCAGCCTAGGCTAACTGGTAGCCACCCCCGAGCTCGGAGAACCAAGCCCTAAATAGGTAGCACACATGCAAACACAAAAGACAAGGGGATACACAAACTCAAACACAACCCCAAGCCAGGCTACACTGCATCACAAATTTGTGGTGTCTTTTCAAGGGTGGTAGTGGACCAAGTACCCTAAGGAGACTGCAAGTATGGTAAACAATATAGCCACCTCATGGAAAACCAAATACATCAAGTATAACAACCCCATATTCCTTATGCCCCCCAAGGCATTCATTCCTTATTTCCCTCCATATGACCCTCAATGCATAAACAAGCCATGCAGCAAGGGTCACATAAAACCCCATGTGATCACTCTCATAATGAGAGCCTCTCACTCGAGGGCTATCACTTCTACCACCCACAAGACCATCCTCTCTCCCAAGAGTAGGAGGTCTTGATTACTTCCCAAAACACATACATTGCATAAGCACAAAACACCAAATAAATTTCCAAGAAATACATGCAAGAAAACTAGTCTATTACACAAGCATTTCTTTCAAAACAACATGCAATAAGAAAAACGTTACAAGAAAAGTAGAACCAACCTTAAACTGCGAAAAGGTATGCTAGTTTTGTTGAGGATGAGCAGCCCAATTCCACAAGTCTTTTCTTTCTACCCTTAGCCAAATTCTCCAATCTCAAATCTATCTTTTTCTTTTCAAAAATTCTTTTCTCTCCCAAAACTGGAGAGTGGGTGATTACCCACTAATTTTCTAATTCTTGCTTAAGAAGCCCTTTGTGAGAGTTCTCACAAGTTTCTAAAAACTAAAAAGGAAGGTAAGGTAAAATGGGAAAGGGAACTCTCATTCGAAAAGGAAGGTTTACAACTTAGTTCAAGCCTTCTAATTTCAATTTTCGCACAACTTAGAAAAGTCACTTTTTAGGGTGTCTAAAAGGTCACATGGGAGTAGAAACTTGCCTAAAATTACCCCTAACCCTTAGGTATACCTTATGGGCTTTAGGAAACCCTATTAAACTACCCCTAGGTATCCATTTAACCCCTTTTTAACCCCTCTAAAGTTTATTTTCGGGTCAAACCTATGTTGACCATCCCAAAGATTCTTTACCCAAGGCATTTATGGAATCACATTACATTAATTGAAAAAGCTATAGTTAAACAATTCCCTCCAAGGGACAAATTTAAAAACTCAAACATAAATCCACACGTGTCAAGTGACACAAAGAAAATACTTTTACAAAATTATACATGAAATCGTGTCTCTTGTTGGATTTAAATAAATCAATTAAATAACATTTAACATGCATGTATCATTTACTATTACAAATAAAATATGACACAAATAGGTGTTGTCTCTCCAAATAGACAAACCCTGGTTTTACAAACATACATAGGTCTAGGTTTGGTTCTCCGTAATATTTCCATGGTCACATGGATAACTTCCTGCACATCTCAATTACACATTAGTAACTTCAAATAACCTCATATAATATAAAACACAAGAATAATAATACACATCAAACACTTGCATACAGTTTACATTTGAACAATTTAATACATCTTATATCCAAGTAATTTCATATAAGCAATTATCCTAATTCTCATAATTTTGATCCACACATAAAACATACATCCTATTTCTATCATCATAGTAAAGTCCTGCAAATCCAATAATGACATATATCACCGCAAATTCATGCTATTCAAAAATCATGTAGAGTTCTATATCATAAAGCATATAAATGAAGCATCAACCTATAGCAATGTTATCCAAATCATGGAATCATATAAGTTCTAAATCCATAATCCATAAAAATAAAGCATCCATAATAGTCTCAACATAAAAACCACTGAAATGCCAAATGTAGTCAGGGTGGGGCCTCACATCCTCCCCCTTTAGGCATGAACTTCCTCCTGGAGTTCATCAAAAAGGTGGGGGTACTCTAATCTCATACATGTTGCGTCCTCCCATGAAGCTGTAACCTCATCATAGAAATCCCACTAGACCCTAACCTGGTCCATCTCTTGACCTCAAAGGGCCAGTGTTCGGTGTGCCAAAATGTGAATGGGCTCCAAAGCTAGCTTCCCGTCTGACTCCACTTGCAAGGCATCCCAATCTAAAATATGAGACTCATCATACATATATTTCCTCAAAACTGATACATGAAACACATCGTGGATGTGTGACAGGCTAGGTGGCAATGCTAAACGGTAGGCAACTAGGCCTATCCTCCCAAGGATCTCAAAAGGTCCTACAAAGTGAGGTGTGAGCTTAGAACCCTTTCTGTAATGGATTGGACTCTTATGTGGCCGCACTCTCAAAAAGACTCTTTCTCCAACCAAGTAGCTACGATCTATCCTCTTCACATTAGCATATTTCTTCTGTCTATCCTGAGCCTCTCTAAGATGCTACCTAATCAAATCCACCTACTATTCCATATCCTAAACTATCTCAGGACCAATAGCAACTCTGTCCTCTATGTGGTCCCAACTCAATGGTGTCCTGCAAGGCCTGCCATATAATGCCTGATAGGGTGGCATCCCCAAAGAAGTGTGATGCCCATTGTTATAGGAAAACTCCACTAAGGGAAGGTACTCTTCCCATCTAGTCTGATGATCCATGATGTACATGCGAAGCATATCCTCTAACACCTGATTAACCCTCTCTGTCTGACCATCCGTTTTCGGGTGATAGGCTGTACTGAAATTGAGCTTAGTGCCCATAGCTGCCTATAATGCCTTCCAAAAGGAAGAAGTGAAGAGGGAATCTCTATCAGAAATAATCTTGCATGGAACGCCATGAAGTCTGACAATGTCTCGCAAGAACACCTGTGCTACCGCTGGTGCTGTGAAAGTAGTCCGAACTGGTTAAAAGTGAGCCACTTTGGTCAACTTGTCAACTATCACCAAGATGGCATCATGGCGATGAGAAGACATAGGAAGACCAATGATGAAATCCATGCATATAGTATCCCACTTCCACTCTGGTATAGCATGAGACTGGAGCAACCCACTTGGATGGTGGTTCTCCGCCTTTACTCTCTGACACTCAAGGCCTCAGGCTACTAACTCAATAATGAGCTGCCACATTCCTGGCTAATGATATAACTGCCTCCAGTCAGCATGCATCTTTTTAACTCCAGGATGCACTACGTAAGGAGCTCTATGAGCCTCCATGACATAATTCCCCAGAGGAAGGTACATAGATGCGGCCTTTATGACATAATAGTCCATCGGACTCCAAAGAATAAACCACATATTTCCCCTCTAGAGTATCCTCAGACCATAACACCTAACAAACCTCCAAATACCATCCATCCTCTAGAAAATGCTACAATATATGGTCTCTCAAATCTGTGCCTATAGATATGGTGTATACCTCATGACATCTCCTACTCAAAGCATCTGCAACTACGTTTTCCTTTCCTTTGACATAGTGAACGTCAAAATCATATTCACACAAGAACTCCATCCATCTCCTCTGACGTGCATTAAGGTTCGGCTGAGTGAAAATGTACTGAAGACTCTGATGATTTGAATGCAGCTCGAAGTGATGACCCAAAAGGAAGTGTCTCCACCTCACAAGTGCATGCACTACTACTGGGAGCTCAAGGTCATGAGTAGGGTAATTAAGTTCATGTGTCTTAAGTTTCTCAGACTTGAAAGCTATAGCCCTACCATCCTGCATAACAACTGCTCCTAAACCCTCTAGTGAAGCATCTGTACAAACCATGAAGTTGGCTGAGCGATCTGGTACTACAAGGATAGGTGCGCTAGTAAGTGCCTTCTTGAGTTCCTGAAAGGCCTTCTTGCACTTCTTTGTCCACTCAAACTTCTTCCCTTTACACTAAACAGAAGTAATAGGATGTGCGACTCTGGAGAATCCCTCAACAAAATGTCGGTAATAACCTGCTAAGCCCATGAAGCTCCTGACCTCTATCACACTGGTTGGCACTGGCCAATCCATAATAGCCCTAATCTTTGATGGGTCAACTGAGATCCCATCGCTGGAAATAATGTGCCCAAGGTACTTGGCCTCTAATCGAAAGAAAGCACGCTTTGACAAACTGCCAAACAACTGATTATCCCACAAACACTGCAATACTTGTTTCAGGTACTCCTCATGCTCCTTCTCATTCCGAGAATATATCATTATATCATCGAGGAACACAATCACAAAGTGGTCCAAAAACATGCAGAATACCCCATTCATGAGGCTCATGAAAATGGCTGGAGCATTCATAAGACTGAATGGAACCATGGTGAACTCATAGTGACCATATCTAGTGCGAAATGCAGTCTTGTGGATATCACTTTCCACTATTCTCAACTGATGGTATCTTGACTTCAGATCAATTTTGGAAAAGACTTTGGCACCCTGAAGTTGGTCAAATAAATCATCAATTTTGGGCAAAGGATATCAGTTCTTGATGGTTAATTTATTTAACTGTCGATAATCCATATATAATCAGAGAGATTCGTCCTTCTTCTTAACGAAGATGACTAGTGCACCCCAAGGGGATACGCTAGGATGAATATGACCCTTCTCAAGGAGTTCCTAAAGTTGTCTTTTGAGCTCATTAAGCTCATTTGTGGTCATCCTATAAGGTGCTCTGGAAACTGGCTCAGCTCCTGGTACAAGGTCTATATGAAAGTCAATCTCTCTACGGGGCGGCATTCTAGGTAGCTCTGAAGGAAACACATCTGAATATCCCTTAAGGATAGGATGGTCATCAAGCAATGTTTCATTTTCTTCCTCTTCTCCTCTATCACTGATAGTGATAGCAAAAAGCTAGCATCCCTTTCGCATGCTCCACTTAAGTTGCATTGCGGAGATCATACAAAGAGACAGGGGCCTCTGAATCCCAGTGATAACTATGGGCGAACCATGATCATCCTCACACTCGATCTTTTTTAGGTGGAAATCCATCTTGGCTCTATGGGCATAAAGCCAATCCATGCCAAGTATGATTCTGTAAGATCCAAGTGGGGTCACTCTAAGGTCTACTAAAGTGGTGGTCTTGCCAATCTACAACTGACATGCCCTAACCTCTGATTCCACTGACACTCTAGCCCCTGAAGCTAATTCCACTTCCCAACTGACACCCTATTTAGTTGCCACTAGCCCGCAACGCTCCACCACCAATGGAGATATAAAGGAGTTAGTAGCTCCAAAATCAAATAAAATAGATACATTGTTACCTTTGATCATACCTGTAGCCTCGATGACCGTGGCCTAGTGCTCAGCCTGGCAATTGTCAACCACTGTGAATACTCTATGGGACTTGCCCATATCACCAACTATCAGCTCTGAAGCGGCCATCCACTAATTCCCTGCCATCTGACCCTGAGGACAATCCCTCGCCATATGCCCCATGGCTCCACATGTAAAGCAAACACCCCATGCCTGAAACTAGGCGCCCTGAGGCCTAGAGAAAGCCTGTCCTCCTGTCCTACTAGATCCGCTGTACCCACTCCTGGAGGAGTGCTGAGTCCTCGTCGGAGATGTGTAAGGCACCTACGCTCTCTAATCTTGCCTCTGACCCTCAGACTCCCATTGCTTGGGCTTTGTGCCCTATTGATACTGTGGAGGCTTCTGCCTCTGGTTCGGTTGTGTCTGTTGTGGAGGACGGGGTTTGGAGAACCCCTATGAGTTTCAGTTATTTTCCTTCCAATGGGGTTTCTGGAATCCATAATTTTGGGGTGTAGGGTTTCAATTCTGAAACCGATCCCTAGTGTCCTATGGTCTGACTTGAATCTCCTCTGCTATCAGTGCCTTCTCCATGGCAACCCGAAGGCTCTCTAGAGCGGACATCCTCACTGGCCCAGCTATACCGGCATTCAACCATCTAATGAAGCGGTTGACGAGAAGTTTCTCGTCCTTTAGATAATCCACGTAAGGCAAGAGCTCAAAGAATTTTCTCTCGTATTGGGTCACAGATAAGCCCTTTTTATTGGAGGTCACGAAACTTGTCTATCCAACGCTACCTGAAATGTTTTGATAGGTACCTCTCCCTGAACCTCTCTGTAAATATCTCCCAAGTGAGAGTATTAGGAACTAATCTACACTTGTACTCCTCCTGTCTCCACCATGTGGAGGTCATTCCTCTCAACAGATGGACTGTGACATGTGCTTTTAGATTACTCTCGTAAGAGAGGAATGCAAAGCACCTCTGAAAGCTCAAAAGCCATGCCTCAGCCTCTACCTCATCGGTAGAACCCCCAAAAGATGGTGGCTGGAGGCACATAACCTCCCTGATAAGATCCCCTAGATCCTGATGAGCTCTCTCAAAATAAACTGGCTCCACCACTGGAGGTGGTCTTGGTAGGTGCATAGACTCTGGCTCACTACACGAATAGTCGGTGGACTCTTGCTCCATTCCCTATCAGCTGATCTATGACTCCCAGAGTTCTGATTTCTAACATGAGGGTCCTCTGCTAGAATCCTTTCCTGAACTATACCAATTAGGTTTTGGATTGCTTCTAAGAGGTTTCGGTCAGGATCATTTGGCTGTTCGGGAGGAGCTTCTAAGTTCTCTTTCGGAACCGATTCCTCCCTAGTGACCTCTTCATGTGCTATGCATACACGCCTAAGACCCCTTTCGCGCTTGTGATCTTGTCGTGTAGTCAAAGGCATCCTAAGAGAAAAATAAAACAAATTAAATAACTAATTTCTTTTGGAAAAATATTTAATTAATTAAATTTAAATATCCTAGAAAATCAATATAATAAAATTAATTAAATAATCTAAAGTGAAACGTAATGGAGAAAGGTTCCTAGTGTTGGAAACCGTGCTCTGATACCAAAATGTCATGCCCAAAATTTAAGGCAAGAACGGGATAATTTTTATTTTTTTTAAATCACAACTTAAACCTTAATTTGACAAATATGAAATGCTAAAACATATTTTGTCTTAACTATGTTTAGAGTTAACTCTATCTACTAGCTCAAGTATTCAAAAATATTTAAAATTAAATGCGGAATTCTAAGTGAATAATTTTATTGTCTACTCGAATTTAATCAATCAACTAATTTAGATAATTAATTGGCGCATGCAAAATTAATCTCTGATAGCCATTAATTGATTTTAGAAATCTAATTAAAATTATTCTTCTAGCATTCATTTTAATCCATAATTAAAATGTGCTTAAATTAAATTAACTAAGGTACAATTGGGTCCATGACGAAAAACGTCCTATAAGGTTTAATTCCAAAAACCTATATCCAAGTATGTTAATTAAATCTCAACTTCATTGTTTTTTAAAAAGAAATACCCTTAGGTTGATTAAAAATCAATGTTTGCCCACTTGATTTTATATACTCATAAGAATACTAAATAAAATGTTAAAATCTAAAAAATTGCTTTATTCTTTAATGTCCACAACTTTCTATATATATATTTTCATGTATATATATATATATATATAAATATGTATATTTATATATAAATATATATATATATATATATATATATATATATATATATATATATATATATATATATATATATATATATATATATATATATATATATAATTATATGTAAATATATATATTTATATTTAGCCATACATTTAAATTATATAACAATTTTCCCAAATTTATAAAAGCATAACCATGCAAACCCTAACTAGGAATTTGCATTATAAAATACTCCTTATTTTTTATAATATAGCATTTCTTATTACTACCCTAGCCCTACCCGGGCTAGGGTTTTATATATTTTTTTTAATAAGGAATCGTGTAGGGCCAAATGGGGACCTCAGTGGTGGCCATGGTAGATGGGCGGAGGCATTGTTTTTTTGATTGGGGGGGGAGCGGCGGTCTCTCCCGCCTAGCATCGCCCACTGTGTGACCACACAGTGGCGGTGCCGCGGGCGTCGCTCACTATGTGTTCACATAGTGGCAGTGCCAAGGGCGCCGCCGAGTGTGTGTTCACATAGTGGTGGTGCCAAGGGCACCGCCGAGTGTGTGTTCACACAGTGGCGGTGCCTTGGGCGCCACCCACTGTGTGAAAACACAGTAGGGTTCGGCTCGACCCGCCCTCTCTTTTTTTTTCTTTGCTAATTTTTTTTTATGTTTTTTTTTTTTAATTTAAAAAATAAAATAAAATATAATTATATATATATATATATATACATTTTTATATGTATATAAGTATATATATATTTATTTTCATAGGTATTTATATAAATATATTTTATATACATATATAATTATATACATGAAATTTGTATGTATATAATTATATATTTATATATATATATATATATATTTTATATAACAGAAATTATATAATGAATAGACCATGGTATTTTGATTTCAGGTATGTATTCGAACAGAATACTGAAGTATTACGTTGTTTTATTTTGATTTATTTCTTTTCATAAATTTCCTAGATGCAAAGATAAAATAGATGGATTATTTAAATCCTGATTTAATTACAGCAAAAGTAAAGTAATTTTGTTATTTCATTTAAACTGTTTAACTGCAGATTTTATTTTCTGTATATAAATAATGGCAGTATTTAATAAATTCTAACATCAACTATATAAATGACTAAATTTAATAAATTTACTAGCAGCTAAATAAATCTAAATTTTATTAAAATAAAACTATAATAAATTATGATTTTTATTTTCTGCAATAAACAAAATGAAAGACTTTGATAATTCTACAGCAACTATTTAAATGACAAATTTTAATAAAATTAATAGCAACTAAATATAGCTATAATTTATTAATCTAAATCCTTAAAGATGGCTATAAAATCTTTTCTCTTATTTTCTGCAAATAAAAAAAATAAAATCACAGATAAAATAAAATCACAGAATTAAATAAAATGACTTTTACATTTCCATGAATTGATCTAAATGCTTTTATTTTTAGCCTCCTACATGCATGCAAATAAAATTCATTTATTTTCAAATAAATTGTTTTCAAATGCGTACAGGAAATAACATGTTCTTCCTTTTCAAAATATCCTATACACACAAATATTTATTTCAAAACTTTAGGAACTACTTTCAAAAATAATCATTTTTTTTTGTGCAATACAACTTAAATGACTATTACAAATATTCAAATCTTATTTCCAAGATACTCTTGTCACTTTACAATTAGGACTCTCATTTCTAATAAATGAGGAAAGTAATAAATACATATCCAAATCTTTTCTTTCTTTCTTCAACAACTAAATCCAGCCACACCTACTTGTCCTGCTATTTTCTTCTAACAACTTGCAATTAAATCAAGAACTATGACCATGGAGAGCTCACCTCATAGCCTAGGCTAACTGGTAGCCACCCCCGAGCTTGGAGAACCAAGCCCTAAATAGGTAACACACATGCAAACACAAAAGACAAGGGGATACACAAACTCAAACACAACCCCAAGCCAGGCTACACTACATCACACATTTGTGGTGTCTTTTCAAGGGTGGTAGTGGACCAAGTACCTTGAGGAGACTATAAGTATGGTAAAACATATAGCCACCTCATGGCAAACCAAATACATCAAGTATAACAACCCCATATTCCTTATGCCCCCCAAGGCATTCATGCCTTATTTCCCTCCTTATGACCCCCAATGCATAAACAAGCCATGCAGCAAGGGTCACATAAAATCCCTTGTGATCACTCTCATAATGAGAGCCTCTCACTCGAGGGTTGTCACTTCTACCACTCACAATACCATCCTCTCTCCCAAGAGTAGGAGGTCTTGATTACTTCCCAAAACACATACATTGCATAAGCACAAAACACCAAATAAATTTTCAAGAAATACATCAAGAAAACTAGTCTTTTACACAAGCATTTCTTTCAAAACAACATGCAATAAGAAAAACGTTACAAGAAAAGTAGAACCAACCTTAAACTACGCAAAGGTATGCTAGTTTTGTTAAGGATGAGTAGCCCAATTTCACAAGTCTTTTCTTTCTACCCTTAGCCAAATTTTCTAATCCCAAATCTATCTTTTTCTTTTCAAAAATTCTTTTGTCTCCCAAAAATGCAGAGTGGGTGATTACCCACTAATTTTCTAATTCTTGCTTAAGAAGCCCTTTGTGAGAGTTCTCACAAGTTTCTAAAAACTAAAAAGGAAGGTAAGGTAAAATGGGAAAGGGAACTCTCATTCGAAAAGGAAGGTTTACAACTTAGTTCAAGCCTTCTAATTTCAATTTTCGCACAACTTAGAAAAGTCACTTTTTAGGGTGTCTAAAAGGTCACATGGGAGTAGAAACTTGCCTAAAATTACCCCTAACCCTTAGGTATACCTTATGGGCTTTAGGAAACCCTATTAAACTACCCCTAGGTGTCCATTTAACCCTTTTTTAACCCCTCTGAAGTTTATTTTCGGGTCAAACCTATGTTGACCATCCTAAAGATTCTTTACCCAAGGCATTTATGGAGTCACATTACATTAATTGAAAAAGCTATAGTTAAACAATTCCCTCCAAGAGACAAATTTAAAAACTCAAACATAAATCTACACATGTGTCAAGTGACACAAAGAAAATACTTTTACAAGATTATACGTGAAATCATGTCTCTTGTTGGATTTAAATAAATCAAATAAATAACATTTAACACACATACATCATTTACTATTATGAATAAAATATGACACAAACGGGGTGTTGTCTCTCCAAATAGACAAACCCTGGTTTTACGAACATACATAGGTCTAGGTTTGGCTCTCTGTAATATTTCCATGGTCACATGGATAACTTCCTGTGCATCTCAATTACACATTAGTAACTTCAAATAACCTCATATAATATAAAACACAAGAATAATAATACACATCAAACACTTGCATACAATTTACATTTGAACAATTTAATACATCTTATATCCAAGTAATTTCACATAAGCAATTATCCTAATTCTCATAATTTTGATCCACACATAAAAAATACATCCTATTTCCATCATCATAGTAAAGTCTTGCAAATCCAATAACGACATATATCACCTCAAATTCATCCTATTCAAAAATCATGTAGAGTTCTATATCATAAAGCATATAAATGAAGCATCAACCTATAGAAATGTTATCCAAATCATGGAATCATATAAGTTATTAATCCATAATGCATAAAAATAAAGCATCCATAATAGTCTCAACATATAAACCACTGAAATGCTAGACTGAGTCAGGGTGGGGCCTCACATTATGGTAGTATCCCTCTCCATTTTCAGTCCCGTAATCTACTCCTGATATTGGGCTACATGTGGATGTAACTAAGAAACCTAGGATAATAAGGCTTCTATGTCTCACTCACCCTAAATAGGTACATGTGCTTGTGCCTCAACCTATCTAACAGGTTCCCAAATCTGTACCTATCCCTCAACCTATGGAGGTTGTACCTATGGCTCATCCTATGACTGAACGTGTGGCTATACTATTCACTATACATATACCTATGCATGATCTCTAACAAGTATCCTCCTCCTCTTCATTAGTCTCTCTCCTCATCTATCATCTCCACCATCACCACCTCTTGCTCCTCTACCTCTCTCCTCTCATCTATCCCCACCTCAAACACCTCTACTACCTCACCTACTTCACTTCCTCAATGTCTCCTCCTCTTCATCTTCATCATCTAATCTTGGTGGTGTCTCACCAAGACCTATCAATTGAGGGAATGGATGATCTATGAAATACTAGGCATACTCCTCTATCATCCTTGCATCAACAATATGTGTCCTCATATCCCATGCTCGATATAGAATAGAAAGAATATTTTCTCATGCCACTTCAAATAAAATGATGGGACTTCACTATGGCCCCTTATTGTATGTCTAAGCATACTCAACAGTTCCTTGAGGCATCCCCTAGACCCTACCGAACTATTGAAGTACATGAGTGATAATGTGCTTCTCAATAATATAGGATGTTCTACCAATAAGAAACCATGTTTGGAAAATATAAGGTATGTTTGCATCATCATTGTCCCATGGATTTTAGTCTAAATAGGGTTATCACACAAATTAATTCATACTATCTAATACATGTCTCCAATACTCTAGCTTACCCAACTTAGGTTGTTATAGCATACCATGATAAGCATACAGATATGGCTAACCTTCTCCTTTGAATCTCATGCACATTGGTTGAGTCACTACTATATGTTCCCATGCCCAAATGTGCAATAAGGTAAGACCAATTGACAAACTAGTTGATCCATCACACACAAAATGATAAAAATCATGGTATCACTGAGCTAAAAAGTATATGTCTTAGGTGAAGAATGTATCTACTATAAACATACTCTCCAATGTCACACCCCAACTGATGAAATAGGTATGATAACTGACATACAATGGAGATGGGGGTGTGAATCAGTTATCTCAAAAACTCACACAAATTAAACTTAATTTCAGATTTGATAATTAAGCATGAAATCATAAATTAGCAACACATCATGAACACATATAAGACCAAGATTTTTTGACATGGAAAACTTGGTCAAGGGAAAAACCATGGTGGGAGCCTACCCACAATATGATAATATTTTGTTAGAACTATATGAATATTACAATGGGGAATGCACATGCATTCAAGCACACTATCTAGAGCTCACTTCTCAAAAAAATAAAGGGTTACAACCCAAGGAAGACTCGTTGTCTTACAAACAGGTTTAGATCACATCTTGAAGATCACGAACTGAAATAATAACATCTCCTAATGCCTAGTTCCAGTTCCAGTTAAGTACATAACAACTTCTCACACTTCTTCTCTACCTCCAGAAGATGTATACATTTTTCACTCATATACTTCTGATTCTCATCCATACACTTTTACAATTACAGAGATATTACATTTATTTATACATGACATCAACCTCACCAAGGTTGCCTCAACACATATTACCTAATTACAAAATAAATCATACATGCTATAAAAACATATGTGGACCAAGCAATGTTGGCTAAGACATAGCTTAGATTAATATCACATGCCTTGAATATGAAACACTTCCAAGAATTATGCATCAAAAATTTACAACATGCTACAAGTAGCCGGTCAGCCAAAATAATGAAGAACACTATCATACTAGAGAAAATTATGAAATATACGCACAATGATCAAAAAGTCACATGATCTAGAAACATCCACAAGTATCATGAATTATCACTACAACATCCACAACAACTCAGATTACTAGAATCACATCATTATTATACCAAACTTCAAGAACACTAATTGGAATGACTATCAACCTAGAAAAATAACTTGTCTTGCTTCAAACCATGAACCATTTGAACTGAAGACACACATCAACATCCCAAACATTCCTCCAAATCTCCAAATCAAGATATTGAAATGTGGAGCAATGCAGATCAAATAATGACAATCTGACATCACTAAATAATAGAGAAACTAGCCACAACACAAATAACCATGACCCACTCAAATATTCATGCGGACCTCTGAAAAAATTGCATTGAATCATCTAAACACAATCCTCTACAAACCCTTTAATCAACAAACACTGATCATCAACATGTTAAACAAACTCATAGACCACCACTACAATACTATCATAGGCATAGAAATATGTTGAAATCAACGACAACACATCTCTCAAATATCATTAAAGAACATATTTGCAGAAATCTCTCCAAACAACCAACAATCTCCCCCTTTGGCATTGATGGAAACATATGATGTGAAAAACAATCAATGACAAAGAAATCAATGGCTCTCTTAAATAACTCACTCCCTCTTACAAATATTCTCTCCCCTTGAAATCGCTATACAATTTTTCACATGAATCTCTTCCCCTTTTACATTAATGGAAAAGGTACATTTTTGCACCACAAAGCACAAAGCTAACTCACAAAATTGACTTACTAACTACTCCCCTTGAGTAGCAACCTCCACTCATCAATTTGGATCACAAGATATGACTATGAAATACATCAGACTAATGCGTGCTAATGCATCTTAGATCTTATCAGGAGGGGCAGTCACCCCTAGCTTCTCTTTGAGATAATCAAAAATATCTTTAGGAAAAGGCTTTGTAAAAATGTATGTAGTCTATTCCTTTGTAGGAACATACTCTAATCTATCTTCCTTCTCATTTACCTTGTCCCTCAAAAAGTGAAAATTGATAGATATATGCTTAGTCTTTGAATGTAATACCGAATTCTTAGAAATTTTAATTACACTTGAATTGTCATAACTAATAGAAATACACTACTCTGATATCTTTCAACATCTTCTTCATCCACACAAACTAAGTACTATTGTTAGCAGTAGAAATATATGTTGCCTTTGTAGTAGATAAATAAATGGAATTCTGCTTTTTACTCAACCAAGAAACCAATCTCTTTCTCAAGAAAAATGCACAATCACTAGTAATCTTTCTATCATCCACATCACTTGCCCAATCAGCATCAGTAAAAAAACTCAAAGTAAAATCATCATCTTTAGGATACCATAAACCAAAATCAATAGTTCCTTTCAAGTATCTAAAGATTCTTGTAATAAAAACAACATGAGATTCCTTAGGATCAACTTCAAATCTAGCAACAAGATAAACAACATTCATGATATCCAGTCTAGTTTGAGTCAAATATAGAAATCCACCAATCATTGACCTATATCTGGTTTGATTTTCTTAAGGGAAATCATCATCCTTAGTCAAATATAGAAATCCACCAATCATAGATCTATATGTGGTCTGATTTTGTATCCTCTAGACCAAACTTCTTCAATAATTCCTTCACATACTTGGACCGAGATATAAAAATCCCTTTTTTTGACTGTGAAATTTGCAATCCTAGAAATAATTTCATCTCTCCAATCATAGACATCTGAAATTGATTATGCATCTCATTAGAAAACTCTTTGCACAAACTATCATTTCCTCCAAAAATAATATCATCAATAAAAACTTCAACAATCAAAATGTTATCATGATCAATCTAGAAATACAGATTACTATCAATAGTACCTTTGTTAAATCCAAGCTTTAGTAGATACTTATCCAATATGGCATACCAAGGTCTTGGTTCTTTCTTCAATCCATACAATTCTTTCTTCAACTGGCACATCATATCTCTTTGATCGATCAATAGAGATCCATCTGATTTCTCTATGTACACCTCTTCTTCCATTTAACCATTGAGGAATGCTGAATTGAAATCCATTTGATAGACTTTGAAATCTTTGTAAGTAGCATAAGCAATAAATAGTCTAACTTCAATCCTTTCCACATGAGAAAAAGTCTCCTCAAAATCAATTCCTTCCATTTGAGAATATCCTTTATAAACAAGTCTAGCTTTGTTTCTAACAACTTCATCTTGCTCATTCAATTTATTCTGGAAACCCATTTAGTTCCAATTACATTTTTGTCCTTAGGTCTAGGAATAAGAATCCATGTATTGTTCTTTTCAATTTGACTCAATTCTTCTTCCATCTCTTTTACCTAATGTTCATCTTTACATGCTTCATTCACATCCTTAGGTTAAATCTTAGAAATCAAACAATATTCAACCTGATCTTCTGCAATTCTTCTTCTAGTCTAAACAACTTTATTTATATCTCCTATGATCTCATTTTCTAAATGATTCAATCTTACATACTTGGGAATCTTAGGATTTTCTTGAATTTTAGATTCTTGAGCTCTTTGTTCTGCACGTGCACTAGTTCCTTCACCTTAATTTTTTGGATACATCAGAATAATCTAAACTTGATTCTGGGTCTATAGTTGTTTTCCTTTATTTTCACTATCACTCTGATTATTTGGATCATATATGTAAGATCTGTACTAATTCTCATTATCTTCATCAACCCAAATATTAGCACTCTCAACTATCTCCATTAGTCTCTTGTTATAACATTGGTAGGCCTTTCTTTTAATAGAATAACCAAGAAATATTCCTTCATCACATCTAGCATCAAACTTTCCTAGATCTTCATCTCTTCTAATATAACATTTACTTCTAAAAATTCAGAAATATTTAACACTATGAGCATGACCAAACCACAATTCATAAGGATTCTTACTAGTATCACCTTTGATATGCACCCAATTAAGAGTGTAATTAGTAGTAATCACAACTTCTCTCCAATAGACATAAATAACATTTCCTTAAATCATAATTGTTCTTGAAGCTTCCTAAATGCTTATGTTCTTCCTTTCCACAACTCCATTTTGTTGAGGGGTTCTCGAAGAAGACAAATTTCTTCTTATCCCAAGCTCTTCATAGAATGCATTAAACTCACCGGAAGTGAATTCACCACTTCTGTTAGATCTTAGACACTTCAGCTTCAAACCTATCTCAGTCTCAACCATATCTTTGAAAATCTTAAACTTTTCCAATGCTTCAGACTTATCCCTTAAGAAAGTAGCCCACATCATCCTTGAATAATCATCAATTAGCAACATGAAATATCTATCTCCTTGTAAGATTCTAACTCTAGAAGGTCCACACAAATTAGTATGCACAAGATCTAATAATCCATTAGAAAAAATCTTCTTACTCTCGAAAGATATTCTAGTTTTCTTCCCTAACTGACATTCCTTGCACATAGGGTTAGAAAGTTTCATCAACTTAGGAAGATCTCTCACAGCCTGAGTAGAACTTATCTTAATAATGTTATAAAAATTCACATGACACATCCTTCTATGCCACAATCAAACACCTTTTACCAACATTATTCAAGTGAAAGATATTACCTTTAGTCTTTGTTCCTGATGCAATCTCTATTCTAGAGCTACCCAAGATTCTAAATTTGTCATTCTTGAACCAAAGATCATATCCCTTGTCAACCATCTATCCAACACTCAAAATATTATGCTTTAGGCCTTCCACATACAAGGCATCATCAGTATTGTGCTTACCATCAAGAGAAATAGGACCTCTCCCATGGATTATACTATCTTTGTCATCACAAAATCTTACAGGTCCACCTTCATACTTCTCCAAGCTCACAAACTTACTCTTAGCACTTGTCATATGATGAGAGCATCCATTGTCAATCACCCATTCATCTTTATCTTCAACTTGTGCGGCCAAGGCTCCTTACACATTCTTCCAGCTAATAGAATCAACAGTTATTGGATCATCTTCCTTGATAGCAATAAACAACCTTCATTATCACTTGTATTTCCTTTATCTGATTCATCATCTAAAACACCTTCATCAGAAACATAATAACATCTCTTTTGAAATTTACACTTGTAAGTTTTCTTAGGAACCCTTTCCGAATATCTTGAGGCAAAATGTGCTATCTTATTACATGAAAAATATTTAAGAGGTAACTTTCCTTCATAGTTATTGGCTCCTTTAGGTAGTCTCTTGGAAATCAATGCTTTGAGTGATGAATACTAAGAGGGGGGGTGAATTAGTATGACAAAAATCTTCACAGTTAAACACTTTACAAGACTGACAGTAAACCGGTAAAACAGTTTAGCAGACAAACTGGTTAGCACACATGCAAACCAAATAGAAAATAATGCATTCACCCACAGAAGCACAAACACCATAACACATGAGATTTTGACGTGGAAACCCAAATGGGAAAAACCACAGTGAGATGGAACTCACAAGTAACTATCTGCAAAATAGGAACCAGACCAGTTAAGGTCTTACAATGTTCTTTACCAGAATAGATCCTGTTAGGAATCTCAATCTCTGTTAGGAGATAAGTCTGATTAAAGACTACCTTGCTAGAGGATTTTAGATCCATAGATGTGAACCACCTTGTTAGAGGATTTACAAAAGGCTTTTGGGCCTACCCAGTTAAGGGCTACAGACTTGTCAAAGATGTGAGTAATCAACAAGTGTTTGATCTAGCTAGTAGCATAGACTGCTTGGTTAGATCCTTGGTAGCTCGTTCCTAATGCACTCCAGCATTAATTCAGTCTTCTACACATTCATATTCTCTCCAACTCCTCAATCACCTTAAACCCTAGCAACAACATAAACTTTTGCTATTTCCACATCAACAACCTAATAGACATGATGTCCTTATAAAGGAATCTGATTTCATGTCAGTCCAATAGGATTACATTACAATTTCCTAGGTTCAATGAACCTAGACATACTTGGTAACACGACACAAAAAGGAACCGTTTAGGTGTCACCACCATCAAACAATCGGTGGATGGTAACTCATCGCAAAATGTTGGTTGGTAACTCATCACAGAGTATTACCGATTCATACAAAATGTCGGTTGCTGATTTGACAAAAATGAAGACTGGTAATAATGTGTTATGCTACTTTAATCCCTCGTACCGCTTGGTATCCATGAACCGCTTGGGGTCAACATGCCGCTTTAGACTAGGAAACACATTCTGCAAAACACCAATAGTCTAAATACTATAATACAACATACTGATTTGAACAAATACTGGTTGTGCTCTAACTCATACATATAAAGGAGATCTCAATGCTAGTGTGTGTCCATCAATGACAATCACAACATAAACATCAAAAATGCCAACAATCTCCCCCTTTGGCATTGATGGCAACACTTAGGAAAATAAATTTTTGACATCAAAGTGTTTTACAAAAAAATCATGCCATTAGCAAAATTGCTCCCCCTAAGCATATACACTATCCCTTTAACAATACAATGTATAACACTTCTGCATATAGAGCATTAACATTGAGATATTCAGAGCATATATCAAAATTTTGATAATCAGATACTTTTCTCAAATAGAATTCTTCTCCCCCTTCGCCAACAATGACAAAGTACAGCTGAACAATCTTGTTTTCAAAATAATAAAAGTTTATGACAATAAGGAATAATACTTGTTAAAAACATATTTAAAATCCTGCAAGAATTGTTTCATCGATAAAGACTAGGACTCGAGTAGGGAGGTGGTTACTTCCTTTTCTGTCTGCATCTGGGAGACATGTTCTTCCATGGCATCAATTATTCTCATCTCCTGTGTAACAGTCAAGGCATCCAAGTTCAAATAGCACTTCTAAAGAATTTGCAATCGTGGGAGTAGAACTAGTTGTAGCTCCTACAAATCTCTAGACCAGGTGTTGATCTCTTGCTCCATTTTTGTTGACTGGATGTGAAACCGGTGAATGGTTTGCCCATAAGTTTTAAAGGAATCATAAGGTGGCTTGAATGTACTCATGTAGGACTGCAAGTCCATTTGAAGCTTTTGCTTCTGAGTTAGCACATCATCATAGAACAGATGGGGTTGGCAAATCTTGCTGAGTAGCAGATTCCCCTCATCCAGAGCATCCCTTATATCTTTTTGTTCTTTCTTTAGTTCAGATAAGAGCTCATTCAACTTCTTCACTAGAGCTATATTAAGAGCTTTTTGATGCTCCTTTTTGACATTTGGCTCTACTGCTACTTTAATCCCTCGTACCGCTTGGTATTCAGTGTTATGCTACTTTAATCCCTCGTACCGCTTGGTATCCATGAACCGCTTGGGGTCAACATGCCGCTTTAGACTAGGAAACACATTCTGCAAAACACCAATAGTCTAAATACTATAATACAACATACTGATTTGAACAAATACTGGTTGTGCTCTAACTCATACATATAAAGGAGATCTCAATGCTAGTGTGTGTCCATCAATGACAATCACAACATAAACATCAAAAATGCCAACAATCTCCCCCTTTGGCATTGATGGCAACACTTAGGAAAATAAATTTTTGACATCAAAGTGTTTTACAAAAAAATCATGCCATTAGCAAAATTGCTCCCCCTAAGCATATACACTATCCCTTTAACAATACAATGTATAACACTTCTGCATATAGAGCATTAACATTGAGATATTCAGAGCATATATCAAAATTTTGATAATCAGATACTTTTCTCAAATAGAATTCTTCTCCCCCTTCGCCAACAATGACAAAGTACAGCTGAACAATCTTGTTTTCAAAATAATAAAAGTTTATGACAATAAGGAATAATACTTGTTAAAAACATATTTAAAATCCTGCAAGAATTGTTTCATCGATAAAGACTAGGACTCGAGTAGGGAGGTGGTTACTTCCTTTTCTGTCTGCATCTGGGAGACATGTTCTTCCATGGCATCAATTATTCTCATCTCCTGTGTAACAGTCAAGGCATCCAAGTTCAAATAGCACTTCTAAAGAATTTGCAATCGTGGGAGTAGAACTAGTTGTAGCTCCTACAAATCTCTAGACCAGGTGTTGATCTCTTGCTCCATTTTTGTTGACTGGATGTGAAACCGGTGAATGGTTTGCCCATAAGTTTTAAAGGAATCATAAGGTGGCTTGAATGTACTCATGTAGGACTGCAAGTCCATTTGAAGCTTTTGCTTCTGAGTTAGCACATCATCATAGAACAGATGGGGTTGGCAAATCTTGCTGAGTAGCAGATTCCCCTCATCCAGAGCATCCCTTATATCTTTTTGTTCTTTCTTTAGTTCAGATAAGAGCTCATTCAACTTCTTCACTAGAGCTATATTAAGAGCTTTTTGATGCTCCTTTTTGACATTTGGCTCTACTGCCTCTTCTAGGCTCTACACTTGATCATCCACTACTATGCATAGGAGCTCAAGTTTAGCTAGTGATGAGTTGGTGTTGGGAAGATTTGTACCGGGTATCAAACTAGTAAGAGTGTCCATAGCCACTTCAATTACATCTTGTTCCTTCTTCCTTTGAATAATTTCAAGGTGCTCTTGAGAAACCTTGATGCTTTGCATTAGCTCCATTTCACTTGTAGACTAGAGATCGATAGGACTAGTGAGATCAGCCAGTTTGGCTTGACTCTCGGTTGCCTTTAGAGTTTCCATCTGGGTACTCTTCTCCACTTCTCCTGCCTTGTCCACTTCTGCTTCTCTCCTCTTCTCCACTTCCTTTTCCTCCTCATCCTTTTTCTTTTCTGCTTCCTTCTTCTTCTCCTATTCCTTATCTTCCTCTTCTTTCTTCTTCCTCTCTGCATCCTTCTTTTTCTCCTGTTCCTTATCTTCTTCATCCTTCTTCTTCTCATCTTCATCTTTCTTCTTCTTCTCTTCTTCATCATTTTTCTTCTTCTCTTCTTCATCCTTTTTCTTCTTCTCCTCTTCATATTTCTTCTTCTTCTCCTCTTCATCCTTTTTCTTCTTCTCTTCTTCATCCTTTTTCTTCTTCTCTTCTTCTTCCTTTTTCCACTTCTCTTCTTCATCCTTTTTCCTCTGCTCGGCCTCTTCCTTTGCCGCTTCCTGTCTATCCTTGGCTTGCTTATCAACCTATTTAGCCTGTTGCTCCTGTCTTGTTGCCTCAGATGGTGTTTCCTAAGTAACATCCTCTACGTCCAGAGCATCGACGTCAATAGTGTTGATTAGTTCAACAACCAGATTTCCTTCATCATCAAATACTTCATTCAGTTTGGATGTAACCTGTTCTTTTTCAGCTTTCTGATTGGCTAGACGCACTTTGTGAGACTGGATAGTAGTTATCATATAGTGATGAGTGTCTTTTTCTACATCATCAACTCTACCTTCTAATAGCCAGAGTATTCTTCTTCTAGTGAAGAAGAGTTCTTTATTTTGGTCAACAATATCAAATAATTCAGAATTTGACAAGTCGGGAAAGTATTGTGCAAACACTTTCTCCCTAATTTCCTATTCCTTTTCTATGGCAATGCGCCATCTATTATCTAATGACATATATAAAGAATCTGATGTCTGAGATTTAATCTCTGAGGGCGATCAGTCATTAACACATAAATACTGAATTATTTCCTTTTCAACCGCTTCCTTTTCATCATCATTAAAGTCATCAAAACACTCAATTAACTCATGCAACACTTTTCTCCTAATATTCTTTATTGTTCTTTGACAATGTGTCAAAGGTCTATAGGAAGAGATTTCTATATTTACTGGTGCAGATGATGCCGGTTCATTCTTTGTCTTTCTCTTTGCTTGATGTGTTTTCTTTGGCTTTTCCTTAGACAAAGTTTCTTTTGAGTCTGGAGAGGTATTCCTTGTTTTCCTCTTTCTCTCTAACACTTTAGCCGATTCTACTTCCAGTTTCTTCTTGGCTGGTGACCGCTTGGTCACTTTTGGAGTTGCAGTAGTAACTAGTGTAGATGTTGCAGGCACTACCTTTGCCTTCTTCACTATAGGTTCTTTTCCTTTCTTTGTAGAGGGTTCCTCAACTAGTGTAACCCTTTCCAGATAGATTCCAGTCCTCTTTGCCTTAGGATCAAGAGGTGAGGCAATAAGGGTAGAGGCATACCCTTCCAGCATATCGTACATCACTTCATAGCCCATTGGCTCCACTTCTTCCTGTCTAGGCTCAATAGCCTTCATTATGCATTGATCCACCTTAATGGTGAAACATATATCGTCCTCATATTTCTTGATGATGTCACCAGATATTCTCATTCTTTGGCTCATTTTCTGTCTGAACTCATCAAAATAATTGTTCAGAACATCAGGGTAACTAGTTCCAATTGCTTCAATGCTTTCCTTGATTTGCTTGGTCACTGGTTGGTCAGCAGACCACTGGACATCTCCTACTCCTGGAAAGTAGCCTTGGATATAGAAGAACAACCCAACCAGTAGTTGCCCAAACTTGAACCTTAGTGCATTATCCTATTTGATCGACTTTAGATTCAATAGGAGTTGTCTCTGCATATCGGTGCACAGATCAAATGATGCATCCTCCTTTATCATCCGGTAAGCGGCATTTACCACTAGAGTTAATTATGCTGGCTAAGAATGTCTGGTATCCAATCACCATACATGCATACTTCACTAGATTTTCCTTGATAGAATTGACTGTCATGCCTCATGAGTCACTCACTAAACTGGTGAGCTTGGACATTTCAGTTTTTCTTACCGTCCTTAGGGCTAGCACTTCCCCTGTGTTGTAGAATCTGGTAACTGCATGAATTTCCTATGGTGTGATGTCATGTGTTCTCTCCAGGTACATTTTGTCACCATGGACTCTGCTCAGAATGATCCTTATATGATCCTCTATGAAGTCCTCTAGGAAGTAAACTGCATTGTGGAGCTTCTTCTTCTCCAAAATATTATACTTCAGTTTGATCTTCTTATCCTTTCCACAAAATAAACCTAACTAGGAGTGGATGGCTAGAGACCCTAGGTCTTCAATCTTGCAATCTATGTAGTTAAAAATTCCCTCTTCTACTATCACACCAGCTGGGACTTGTGATAGGGCATTATACTTAGCCTTTCGTTGAATAAAACTTGCAGACTCGACAGATGCACTAGAACTGGTATGAGATGTGGAAGCCATGATAGAAATTTCAAGAACTCAAGAAATACCTTTTGAAACACTTGAATTTAGGGCTTGCCGATTCTCCTTCACTTCACACTCCGTCGATTGCTGAATCACCGCTTTGTGTTCTCCACTTGACCATTTGCAGTTTGAATTTGAATCTCCTTCGTGGTTTCTCAATTTCTCAAAATCTCAACTCAAATCGCATTTTCGTCGCTCTGCTCTTTGAAAAATGTTTCTTCGCTCGAAAACTGATAGTGAGAAATGATTTGAAAAATCCTTTCAAATATGTTTCTCACCTACCCTCATTAATGCTCCTCCATTAGGGTGTAAACCCTAATTTGCCTTTTATTGTTTTAGGTATCACATACCGATTAAGGTCTTTTATTGGTGAAAACCGGGGGTTCAAAACATTTCACCGTTTGCTCCCCCTAAGCTTTTCTGAAGCTTAGTTTGTCAGTTCCATGATTTCCACACTAGGTGCAGAAACCGGTTCCTCTTGTAGCACTATTGGTTTCTTCTTCCAGGTTTTGTTCATGTCCGCTTGAACAGTGTCAACATCAATGTTTCCTTCTGGAGTGACTAGTATATCATCAGATATGTCCTTTCTTGATCTACAAAATCTGGCAATGTGACCCGGTTTGTTGCAGTGATAGCAGACCAATCTAGGTGCTCTCCAAGGTCCATTGTTCATGTTTCCATTCTTTCTTCTGCATGTTGCAGCAGTTTGACCATGACCATGACATACCATATATTTTTCTCTCCATCCGGTTGTCGCTTGATAGGCACCACTTTGCTGATGATTGAAGGCATTAAACTAGTTGTGATTCCAGTTCACAAAAGGTTTAGGACCAACTCCTTGGGTCCTCTGAGGATATCTTCTAGTGTTATTCATAACAGACCCACATTCAGATGATCTATGCCCATACTTATTGCATGCATAACAGTTACCATCAAATCTATAGGATCTAGGCTTATCATTTAGGAAATAAGGAAAATTGTTGTAAGCCTTACTCCTACACACATTTTTAGTATGTCCTTCTTTAAGACAGTTAAAGCAAACAGGTTTAAACTTTTGCTTACCTTTATCCTTTGATGCCAATTGTTTCTTTGATGTTCCAACATTTGTACCAGAGGTCTCACTTTCCTCATGACTGGAATAACCAAGTCCATTGGTATTCTTGACCAATTTGGCAGATTCAAGCTTTTGCTCTAGCTTGACAGTGCTCTTGTTGAACTTAGCAAGTATTTCCTTTGACTCAGAGATTTCTTTGGAAATAGCAGCATTTGTTTCCAACGACTTTTTATTCTTAGAGATGGCAATGTTTAGTTCTCCTTGCATGTCTTCCTTTTCCACTTTGCTTGCATGGAGTTGAGCAGTTAGGGCATTGATCTCTTGTTTCATCTTAGAGATCTCATGATCTCTTTCTCTCACCAGATCTTCAGCATTCCTCTGGTTCTCAAGCTCTTGACACATCCAGATAGTCAGTCCTTCCAATTCCTTTCTCAAGTTGGAGTTTGATTCATTCAACTTGTTTAATTTTGCAATTAGGGCTTCCATGTCTGCTTCATCTGAAGAACTATTTTCAAATAGCTCCATCATCTTTTCTGCATGTTCTCTCCTTTTTGCTTGACATGCCTTGTATTTGACCATAAGATCATCATAGGCTTTCTCAGACTGAGTGAGCTAACGAGTAAGTTCCCTTATAGAGTATTCCCCCATATCTCTTTCCAAGCGGTTAAACTTATAGAAAGGTAGGCTCTGATAGCAATTGATGAATACTCAGAGGGGGGGGTGAATTAGTATGCTAAAAATCTTTGCACTTAAACACTTTACAAGACTGATAGCAAATTGGTAAAATAGTTTAGTAGACAAACCGGTTAGCACACATGCAAACCAAATAGAAAATAATGCATTCACCCATAGAAGAAAAAACACCATAACACATGAGATTTTGACATGGAAACCCAAATGGGAAAAACCACGGTGAGATGGAACTCACAAGTAACTATCTGTAGAATAGGAACTAGACCGGTTAAGGTCTTACAATGTTCTTTACCAGAATAGATCCTGTTAGGAATCTCAATCTCTGTTAGGAGATAAGTCTGATTAAAGACTACCTTACTAGAGGATTTTAGATCCACAGATGTGAACCACCTTGTTAGAGGATTTACAAAAGGCTTTTGGGCCTACCCAGTTAAGGGATACAAACTTGTCAAAGATGTGAGTAATCAACAAGTGTTTGATCTAGCTAGTAGCACAGACTGCTTGGTTAGATCCTTGGTAGCTCGTTCCTAATGCACTCCAGCATTACTTCAATCTTCTACACATTCATATTCTCTCCAACTCCTCAATCACCTTAAACCCTAGCAACAACATAAACTTTCTCTATTTCTACATCAACAACCTAAAACCCTAGACATGATGTCCTTATAAAGGAATTTGATTTCATGTTGGCCCAATAGGATTACATTACAATTTCCTAGGTTCAATGAACCTGGACATACTTGGTAACACAACACAAAAAGGCACCGTTTAGGTGTCGGCACTGTCAAATAATCGGTGGATGGTAACTCATCACAAAATGTCGGTTGGTAACTCATCACAGAGTATTACCGGTTCATACAAAATGCCAATTGTCGGTTTGACAAAAATGAAGACTAGTAAAAATGCGTTATGCCGCTTTAATCACTCGTACCTCTTGGTATCCACGAATCGCTTGGGGTCAACATGCCACTTCAGATTGGGAAACACATTCTACAAATCACCAATAGTCTAAAGACTATAATACAACATACCGGTTGAACAAATAACTATTGTGCTCTAACTCATACATATAAAGGAGATCTCAATGCTAGTGTTTGTCCATCAATGACAATCACAACATAAACATCAAAAATGCAAACATCAAGCTCCTCAATCTCTCACTCTTCTTATTCCATTTCCTTCATCCCCTTCTTATATCTTGATATCCTCCTTGAAGAAATTTCTCCTAGATCATATCTTTGCTTATCATTTTCAAAAATAGTGGCTTTGAATGCAGATTATGTCTTAAAAAGGGAATCACCAAACTCACTCAACTGAAAGGTTGATAAACTACCAATCAACATATCTCTAGTCACATCAGTCATAGTCAACTTTATGTTTATAGGATGTAGGTAAAGACCTGAGCATTTTAGCAATAATCTCTTATTCTTTCAATTTTACACTAGCACATCTGATATTGCATACTAATTAATTCACCTTTTGCATAAAAGAAGCGATGTTCTCATCTTCTCCCATCCTTAACATCTCATACTTTCTTTTTTAGGCTCTGCAACTTAGCAATCTTCACATAACTGTCTCCTTCATACATAGCTTCCAACTTCTTCCAAATCTCGTGAGCCATCTACAATTCCATAACATTTTTCATTTCAAAATCTATCAAGGAACTCAACAATGCTTCCTTAGCTTTAATATTTCATTTAGCTTCCTTAATATCACCTAGAGTTGAAGGTCCATTAGCAAGAATAGTATACTTATTCTTTGTAATAGTCTAGTAAGCTTCTCCAATGCATATGAGATGACATTCCATGCAGCTCTTCCAAAGAGAGTAGTTAGTACCATCAAATCTCAAACTATCCTTCTTGTAAGTCACCATCCTAGATCACCTCAAGTGGTTAAGCTTCTCTGGAGGAACCTTCTTTGATACCAATTAATTATTGGCATAGTGTTGTCATTGATGTCAACTAGTATAGGATGGCAACTGGTATGGGAGATTGATGGGTAGTGTTGTCATTGATACATACTAGAAATGGTGTCTTTGATGTCATCCTACATTATGTTCAGTGGAGTCACCGATACACAAGCTAGTATTGGCTTGTGTTGAAGATATAAGGACTAGAGACCGGTATGGTATAACCACTAGTGTTGTGACATGTTGATTGTGATGAAGAGACAAACTGTTACAAAAATCACATCAACACTGAAGGGGAAGTATGTGCAAGCCACCAGTATGTTTTTGGATGTCAATTTGCAGGACTCCCACAAGGTTAAGAGAAGTCTAACAATGAGTGGGCTCAATCAGATCATGTGTGTCTAATTGAAGATGTATATGATAAATTTCAGCTAAGGCATGTTAGTGCAATGCCGAAAGTAGAATGAGTGATAAGGATCCTCTCCCACTGGTAAGTGGTAATACTAAGCTTATCCCCCAGTATGCATGGAATGCAACATATATCTTTGAGATAAGACAAAATAATTAAATGCAGGTGATTGAAGGCTCACAATAGATCAACCAATGAAACACTAAGTTTCCTTAGGTTCATGATATCAGAGATATAAACCAGATCAACCAGGTAGACATGATGAGTTGCTAGTACCGAGAAGGAAGGATATGTTTGTCACTTTAACAAACTAGTTGATAGGAGAACTAGTCAATTAATAAAGAAGGAAAGGTTGAGAAATTATAGATAGAGAGTGCAACCAGATTGAAGATGGAGAAAGGTGTTTCCATAGATGTAGACAGATGAATATTGGTGAAGGTTGATGACATGGTGTCATCAAGGTGATTACCGGTAAGTATGTCCACTAGTAAAGCTAACAAGGTGTAAAAGTGAAAGGATCCCATTTGTTGAAGATGTGCAAGAGGTAGGTTGGCAAGTGTGTTGACCAGTTTAGGTGTTCCACTAGAAGAGAATCAAACTGAAAGGTTGAAGACAAATCGGTTAGGGTATAACTGACAACGTTTATGAACCAATAGATTAACCTGGTTATGTGGTTGGTCAGTGATCTTGTCTAGACCATCACAAAAGACTTAGAAGAGGTGGATGTAGACTATGATGACATGTAGGAGATGGGTGGCATGCATATGGTGGTTAGTGAAGAGTTGTCAGTGAGGTAGGTGGTGACTGGTCGACATTAATGTTGATAGTGTGTTTTACAGGTCAAGAGCAGAAGAGTGCAACTTGAGACTGATTAGAGGACAAAGATTTGACTTAGTGGCTTCATGATCAAGGTCGAGTGTACAGATACTGATCAAGGTAGGTGAATCTATCTGTGTGATCAGTTCTTAGGTGTTTGACAAGTGCAGACCGAAAGAAGTGTTGTGTTTGCCAAATATGGCAAATATGTTTTAGATGTTACATGATTGGCGATGATAGGTGATCCATTGTAGGTGGTTGATCTCTAAGGAGATATATAATTTGATCTTATTATATTTGGTTTTCCTCAAGATCAATGAAGGAACCCTAGCGCGCTAGAAGTTTGAATATCGATGATGGTGAGAAACTCAAGTAAAAATATGCAGATCGAAGACCAGATTTGTGGCTGCTACCTAAGAGAGTGAGGCTACTAAAGAGAGAAAAATCATTAAGTTCTCAACATAAATCAAAGAAGAGATTGAGTGTGTGAGAGAGAACTGGTCTAAAGAGTTCAATCAACAAGAGTGAGACAATCAGTAGCCTACCATTAAGTTTGATAGAGTACACTAGTGGTGACTGAACCGACAAAGAAGAGCCACAAAATATTGTAGAGAAGAGTGTAGTGAAGTACAAGTAAGTTGTGAAGTGATAGTAATCAGATAGTATATATTTGACTGAGTGAAGAAGACTGGTGGTGGCTAGCAGCATTGTGATAGAGAGAAAAGAGAATCGACAGAGCGGTGTACTAGCAAAGAAGAAGAGAGGTTGAACCAGTATGATTGTAGTAGAGAGTGACTTGCAGTAGCAGACAAGGTTGTAGCAGTGAGAAGGTGAGCATAGAACTGGTTGAGATACCTGGATAAGAGTTACAAAGTTCTTTTGTAACAAAGAGATTACTTTTGTTTTTATGATATGATCTTATAATCACTAAGTTGGAGCTCGATGCAGGGGTTGGTGCTCCTTGGGTTGGTGCCCTAAAATTAGGGGTTGGTGCTTCTTGGTTTGGTTCCCTAAAGCAAGAGTGGTACTCCTTGGTTTGGTGCCCTAAATGTTGTAACCAAGGTTTTCGTTGTGAGGCTGGATTGGAGCAGTAGTCTCCAACAACATTTCTCACTGAGGTTTTTCCCATCTTGGGTTTTCCTTGTACATCTTTTGTTATGAGATTTCTCTTTTATGTGTGATTGCTTTTGTGTTATCCTCCCATCTAACTGGTATTCTTGGTTTATGTTAGATCATTTAACTGGTATATACTCATAGGATAGAAAAGGGAAAAGATTTGGAAACCACTAATTCACCCCCCCTCTCAATGATATCTAGTGTTCAACATTAATGAAATAGGTCTAATAATGGTAGACAACTAAGAGGGGGGGTGAATCAGTTGTCTTAAAAACTCACATAAATTAAACTTAATCTCAGATATGATAATTAAGAATAAATCAACAATACATCATGAACACACATAACAAGATTTTTAATTTGGAAACCCAATCAAGGGAAAAAACATGGTGGCAACCTACCCACAATATGATGATACTCTGTTAGAAGTATAAGAAATATTACAATGGGAAATGTGCATGCATTCAGGCACACTACCTAGACCTCACTGCTAAAAAACAATAAAGGGAGCTAAAACCTAGGAAAGACCCACTATCTTACAAACAGGTTTGAATCACATCCAAAAGATCATGAACTGATAGAATATCATCTCCTAATTCATGACTATAGTTTTGGTTAAGCACATAAAATCTTATTCTCACACTTCTTCTCTGCCTTTGGAAGATGTATACATTATTCTTCATATACTTCTGATTCTCATCCATACACTTTTACAATTACAAAGATATTATATTTATTTATACATGACATCAGCCTCACCAAGGTCAACTCAGCATATATTACCTAATTGCAAAATAAACTATGTATGCTACCAAAACATAAGCGGACTAAGCAATATTGGCTAAGACATAGAATAGACCAATATCGCATGCCTCAAATATGAAACACCTCCAAGAATTATGCATCAAACATCCACAACACACTATAAGCATCTGGTCATCCAAAGTAATGAAGAACACTATCATATTGGAGAAAATCATCAATTATGTGCACAATGATTGAAAATGAACTTGATCCAGAAACATCCACAAGCATCATAAAGTATTACCACAACAACTCAAAATAGTAGAATCATATCATCATTATACCAAACTTCAAGAACACTAACTGGAATGACTGTCAACCTAGAAAAATAACTTGCAGGCTCCAAACCATGAACCATTGAATTGAAGACACATATCAATGTCCCAAACATTCCTCCAAATCCGCAAATCAAGATATTGCAATGCGGAGCAATGTAGATCAAATTACTTACAATCTGGCATCACTGAATAATAGAGAAACTAGCAAAAACACATATAACCATTAATCACTCAAATATTCATGCGAACCTCTAAAAAATTGCACTAAATCATCTAAACACAATCCTCTACAAACCCTTTAACATGCAAACATTGATCAACAACATGCTAAACAAACTAACTTACTGACCACCACTCTAACATTATCATAGGTAGAGAAATATGTTGACATCAATGAGAACACATCTGTCAGATATCATTAAAGCACATATTTGGAGTAATATCTATAAACAACCAACACCAACCTAGTGCCAAACCATGTGACCTACTGTTTGGATAGATTAATCTTCTTATGAATCCTACTTGAATTGAAGGTAGTCGCTAATACATGTCTATCGTATCATCCTAGCTAATATCCCCATCAATATCCTCATCATATAACTCTCTATGTTATCTCTCCCATGTGGATCATAGGTCACCAACTCCTAGGAATTAGAATCCTAAGTATCAAATACACATCCTCTAGTATCATTGAAATCTCACTAGTGGTAAAATGAAAGGTGTTATAATCACTGTGCCATCTCTCAACCAATGTTGTCAACATACCGAGATTCACTCAAATCTCAAGCATATATAAGGCATGAGATACACTAGTTGAACCAATAACATATCTCTCCATCACAGTCAACAATGCTTGCATCCTCTAGGTAGCGGTATATCACTCTCGCAACATCATCACATCTAAATCCTCCCGCAAACATCAAAACACGGGAATTAATCAAAACCCTAAAACTAAACGTCTATCAACTATCAACATTTTCCTATCCTCTCTGGTGAGATTCTATAAATCCCCAAACCATCAATCAGTTGACTTGCATCAATCATGTAGCCAACTTATCCAAATATTTAACAAACTAAGCTCTAACTAATATGTTTAGCATCATCACTTATATGCACAAAAATATGATCTATAAGCGCATTTATAACATATGCACAAATATAAGAGGTATATGCATCATTTTATTCCACATGCCCAACATCAAGACATGGATGCACAAAAATGAATGTATGCACAGTTTAACGAGGTAAATGTGCATAAAACACATATGTGAAATATCAATTAACAAAAGCACAATTGCAGAACAAAAGAACAACATAAAAGAGAATATGAGTTAAATTGATACATTTACAAAATTCAATTTTTCCCTAGAATTTGAGCATATTAAATGTAAGTAAAAAGTCAAATGATAGGGTACTTATTGGGGGAATGTTGTCAACATACCGAGATTCACTCAAATCTCAAGCATATATAAGGCATGAGATACACTAGTTGAACCAATAACATATCTCTCCATCATAGTCAACAATGCTTGCATCCTCTAGGTAGCAGTATATCACTCTCGCAACACCATCACATCTAAATCCTCTTGCAAACATCAAAACACAAGCATTAATCAAAACCCTAACACTAAATGTCTATCAACTATCAACATTTTCCTATCCTCTCTGGTGAGATTCTATCAATCCCCAAACCATCAATCAGTTGACTTGCATCAATCATGTAGCCAACTTATCCAAATATTTAACAAACTAAGCTCTAACTAATATGTTCAGCTTCATCACTTATATGAACAAAAATAAGAGGTATATGCATCGTTTTATTCCACATGCCCAACATCAAGACGTGGATGCACAAAAATGAATGTATGCATGGTTTAAGGAGGTAAATGTGCATAAAACACATATGCACAATATCAATTAACAGAAGCACAATTGCGGAACAAAAGAACAACATAAAAGAGAATATGAGTTGAAAGATTAAAATGACACATTTACAAAATTCAATTTTTCCCTAGAATTTGAGCATATTAAATGTAAGTAAAAATTCAAATGATAGGGTACTTATCAGGGGATCATAATCCTCGAGTTGTTTGAAGTGACAAACTCACTCAAATGGTATCGATCATATGGAATCACCATTTTTACTAGGGACACTTTTCTCTGCTTCACTCTCCTTCTCTCCATAGCCAATCAACTAAAGTGACATGTACAAATGAGGTGGATGGGCACTCTAGTCACTATTTATAGCTAAATAAACCCTAATTGGACATGTATGGGGAATGTACACTGGACATGTAAAAATAAATCTCCCGAGGCATTGTTGCATCAAATTTCTATCAAACCAGGCTTATCATTATCATGAAACAGTCTTCTCTTCAAATTTTCCAAATTTATTATTTACCGTCCAATATACTAAGGGGGCATATGACCGACACAAAACCTATACCAGGGGGGATAAATCAATGCTTGATTTTTTATTCTTTGAAACAACATGATAAAACACATTATCTCAAATAGGGGCAAAATGTATACACCTAAAATAGGCTTGAGATAAATTAATAAAAATATAAATTATTTAATTAATGCCTATTCTTCAATCACTAAAAAAATTATTTAATTTATTTATGTGATTCACGTTATCCTATTCTTCTCAAGGTCAAATAAATGTTAATTTATTTAATTAAGTCCTAAGTCTTCTAAAGTCTCCATTAATTAAATAATTTTAAATTATTTAATTATTTCTCCAAAGACAGTCAATTCCCAAAAAATCCACCTCTTCCACATCACCTTTACACCTCACCTACCATCTCATTCTCATGTGGCTAGAAAAATTTAATATTTTAATATTTAATTACCTAATTATCTTCAACACCCTTTCCTAGTCAATAGGAGGTGGAGACTTATGTGTCATCCCATTTCCTATTCATTCTCCAACTTCCCTATTCTCGGGAGTTTTGTCTCTCCACCTCATCATGGTCAAAGGTGACCCATGAGATAAATGTCTTATGAGGCCTACCTTCTCTCTCACATTCCAACAACTTGGAATTTTTCTTCCTCTTATTCATCATGGTCATTGAGAGAACTATGACATGTGGTATCTCCTCCCACCTTAGCCTCCACCTTGTCAATGTAGGAGGAACATCCTCCTTCTTTCTCTCTCACAACTCAACCAACTCAATCTTAGCCATCCATTGCTTGAAGACCAATTCTCATCCATTAATATTTTCCACCTAGGATCAAAGCCATGGATTTAATATGAAAGGAGACCTCTAATCCTCATTTTGGATAATAACAAATAGTGAATATCAAGCGATTTTTATGATTTCAAGAGATTATAGTAATTTCCAAAAGTGTATCATTGGATTAAATCATTAGAAATTAGCTTAGTATCATATTATCATTTTAGCTTCATTATCATTATAGCTTCATTTCCACATCATTTCCATATCATTTCATCATTGCTATTTTAGCTTTGTATTGTAGAGTCACTCCACTTTTCATTCCAATTACCACAACTCATTCTCATTAAATTCATCTTGGAATAATTTGTGCAAAAGTTTTTTGAGCAAGATATTGACAACAACATGTCAAGGGATAGAGCACAATGGGACTAAAGAAGGAATCCAATATTTTTGAGGTATAATCTTTGTTTTTATTCATTTTTAAATAGTTTCATTGGTGTACTTGTGAAAAGTAGGATTTATAGTTTATTATGGTATAATAGTAGGCTTTCCATTGTTTTATATTTCCAATCTCACAGTGGATAGGGGTATGCCTAAGCAAAACCTTGGTTTAGAATTAACCATGATTGAAATAAAAATTAAACTCAAATTGAATTGGAAAGCTTATCTTTTGAGGGAAAGGATAAATCTAGAATTTGAATGCTTAAATGTGGATGATTATCCTTCAATAGGTGGTGAAATTCTCTTAGGATAAGTCCTCCATTGTTGAACACTACCAGAAGCTGAGGGGGAGGAAGTTAATAAACATTCATAAAAACTTTCTCATATTAAGTTATTTGAACAACAACAATTATCCCAATATGTGTGCATGAAAGTAAACAACACAATCATCAAAACACTCTCAGAAGAACACCAATATTTTTACATTGAAAACCCAAATTGGAAAAAACCATGGTGAGATTCAAACTCACAATTTATATAATAATTATTTAACATAAACAAGGCTTCTTGCCAAAAGAGCTCACTATTTAGAACTTCCTGATTTAGGCACACTACTACAGGCAATATTCAATTAGGGACTTGCTCAACTGAAGCTCACTTCTTTAGGGCAAGATACAAAACCACTCTTACAATACAATAGAAATAGTTGATGGAGCTATATACAGATAATAGTTCACAATGTATACTCATCTGTCTTCTCAATACATCTTTGAATCTTTGCATTTCCTTTATGACACAAACTTCACATCCTCCACTTACATACACACACATTCTTATACTTTAATGTCTTACATATTTACTATGATATATTCATCATGCTTCATCCATATTTATGTATGTATGCATGCATGTATGTATGTATGTATGTATGTATGTATGTATGTATGTATGTATGTGTGTGTGTGTGTGTGTATAAAACTTCCTTATTTCCATATATTTTGTCAATATTATTCCATATATGTTTCCAAAATATTCCAAAATCTTATCTCGCACATTTCCTTCCTTATACAGCCTCCTAATACCTTTTCATAATGCCTTTCCATCACATCCCTTCATAATAACTCTTAATTATCTTATTCCCACACATTTGCCTTTAATTATATAACATCTCACTAATTTATAGCCTATTTAGGCATATTAGAGGTGTTTTGAGGCTATTTAAGGGGTATATAATGGATATATAGATCTATAAATGACCAAAATGACATTTGTGGTTCCTCGCAACTCTATTTCCTACAAATATTCACCCTAGGACTAAAATTTTGTCTTGTCTTCAAGACAACTTGGTAAAGTCACGTGTATCCTTCATTGTTACCTTTATTTCCATGATTCTAATAGTTCTGATACTTAATATAAGTACAGATCCAATAGCCAACAAGATGAGAGGGGGGGGGGTGAATCATACAAACTTATTCATCCATAAAAACATCAGATTCAACCTCGGTAACATATATATCAGTAATATAACCAAAATTGTTAAACATGCAAACTCAAAAGCATATGAACAATATAAACCTCATAACACTAGATTTAATGTGGAATCCCAAATAGGGAAAAACCACTGTGGGATTTTGAACCCACTATGAAATATACTCTTCTAGAGTATGCTTGGTTAAAAGCAAATCCTGTTAAAGATTGCAAACACATTGCTAGATGTGACCCAGTTAAGGGATTTCCCTCAGGTCTATTAGGATCTTCACTTTGTTAGAAGTGAACTTGTTAAAGGATTTCAAACATTCAATCAGAATGTCACCTTGCTAGAGGGTTTACATATAAGACTATTAAGTCCACTCGGTTAAGAGATTTTCTGTCACTTTCACAAAATAACAGTAATAAAAATCTATTTGCAACTTCACATCTAAAATGCTAAAGCAGATTCCTATGTGTTCAATACAATCTAGACATAGAACTAATCTTGTCTATCTATTGGGCTTCTATACTATGTTATTCTAACAGGTCTTCAAGCTTTTGTGCTGGGTAATCACTATGTAGCATCCCTGTGCATACACTTGCCTGCATGCATTGTTTATCAACAGTTTCCTATTTATAAACAATTAGGTAACCACTTAATCTCCTTGATCACATTTCCCATGATCAATCATAGCCATCAGATCTTCAATCTTATCCAAGTTCAATGCATCTTTCAATCTGAAAATGTTTTACCCCACCTTGGAACTTGCATAATAGTCTTAGAACTTGTGCTAGGGTATTGCGGTTCAATCTGAGTTGTAGATCTTCATGCCGACTTTCCATTTCCTTATAATCGTTAACAAACTTCTTCCACAGCTTACCAATCATTTAATCTGCTCCAGCTCATCAGCTTCCTTCATTAAATACTACATGTAAACATTTAATGCATTTTATTATAGCTCGATTACAACTCGGTAACAACTCGGTAACAACTCAGTGAATACTAAACTCCACTCGATAGACATTCTACCTTCATTAACCGATAGAGATAACCTTAAGGTTTACCGACTAGGTTCCTTAAGGTTTACCGACTAGGTTCTTTGCTTGATAACATAGTATAGTATTAACCTTTACAATTTACAACATATGTATGATGTTAAAACAATCTAAAACATCATGATCTCATCAATGTCTGACTCGGTAGTAGTTGCCCATTGAATACCTTATTCATCCCCTTATTCATCATATTCTTTCCTGTGTCTTTTACCGACATCTTTATAATCTTCATATCATACTTCTCAAGATATGGCAACATCATACTGAATTAGAAAATCAATTTCTTGACATCAATGACAAAATAATAATATCAAGACAATAAAACATCTTTAATCAGTTATATCCATAATCATCAACAACCTTGTCAATATCCTTAAGAAATGCCAACAATCTTTCATTGTCTGTTATAAGGCAATATTGCCAACAATCTCCCCCTTTGGCATTGATGGAAAAACCAATTGATTTGACCTTAATAGATTTGAATTGTTGTGATTCTGAAATGCTGAAATGCTCTCCCCCATACATTAGACTTCTCCTCATTTCTTCAGTTTGCTTCCCAATCTGTAGTCTACTCAGTTTTCTCTTAGTCTTCTCCCCTGATAGGTCTTCTCTCAGTCTTCTCCCCCTTTGACAACAATGCCAAAAAAAAGTAAAGAACTAAAACATAATTTCTTTCTGTAAGAAGTGATTTCCTGCTCTTGTGTATCAACTGAGTCTCCGTCAGAGCATTTGTCTTCAATTCTTGTTCCCTGTAATATTTCCTGTATTAATTCCAGTACACTTTTAGAAAACATCCTAAAGTGTATAACTTAGCATCAACTCCCAAAAGATATTCATTAGAGTCATTGGATTGATGCTTTCACCAAACTCGGTCAGTGAGTAGAAGATAGGCGTAGGACCCCTAACTTACTTCTGAGATATTCAAAAGTGTCCTTTGGTAGTGGCTTGGTGAAGATATCTGCTATTTGCTCCTTTGTGCTAACATATTCCAACACCACTTTCTTCTCTTGAGCTTCTTCTCTAAGATAATGATATTTGATAGATATGTGCTTTGTCTTAGAGTGCATAACAGGATTCTTTGAAATATTAATGGCACTAGTATTGTCATAGAATATAGTTACTAGCTTGGTAACTTTCTCATTTATACCTTCCAACAGTTGTTTGATCCATGCAATGTTGGTACAATTCAATGCTGCAGCAACGTATTCAGCTTCTATTGTTGACTGTGAAACACATCCTTGTTTCTTTCTAAGCCAACTCACTAGTCTTTCTCCTAAAAAGAAAGCTCCTCCACTTGTGCTTTTCCTGTCATCAATGTTACCTACCCAATCAGCGTCAGTATAAACTTTTAAATCAAAATCATTTCCTTTCTGATATACTAAGCCATAATCCTTTGTGCCTTTCAAGTATCTAAAAATTCTTTTGATTGTTGTCATGTGTGTTTCCTTAGGATCTATAGAGAATCTTGCAACTATACCTACTACATGTGCTATGTCTAGTCTTCTATGAACAACATATTGTAGTTTTCCAATCATTGATCGGTAGAGTGTCTCACCTATAGATGCAGATTCATCATTCTTAGATAATTTACAATTGGTAGTCATAGGAGTACTTACTGGTTTTGAATCATCCATTCCAAATTTCTTCAAGTTTTCCTTTATGTACTTGGATTGAGTAATGAAAATCTCATTTTTCATTTGCATTATCTATAAACCTATAAAATACTTTATCTCACCGATTAATGACATCTCAAATTCTTTGCTCATTTCATTTCCAAAGTTCTTGCATAAAGAGTCATTTCCACAAAATATAATATCATCAACAAATATGACTGAGATCAGTATTCCATTTTCATCATTCTTCATGTACATGTTGTTGTTCTCACTTGTCCTTATAAAACCAATCTTAATCAAATAAGAGTGCAATCTTTCATACCATGCTCTTGGTGCTTGTTTCAAACCATATAAAGCTTTGTTCAATTTGCATACCCGATCTTTAGTATTGTCTTCAACAAATCCTTCAGGTTGTTCAATGAAAACTTCTTCTTCTAATATTCCATTCAGAAATACAGATTTGACATCCATTTGATATACCTTGAAGTTCTTGAATGCAGCATAGGCCAACACTGTTCTTACTCCTTCAAGTCTAGCAACAGGTGCAAAAGTTTCACCATAATCAATTCCTTCTTCTTGAGCATAACCTTTGAAAACTAGTCTTGCTTTGTTTTGAATGACTTCACCTTTTTCATTTAGCTTGTTTCTGAAAATCCACTTTGTATCAATTACATTTTTGTCCTTTGTTCTTGGGATTAGTGTCCATGTGTCATTCTTCTTGATTTGATCAATCTCTTCTGTCATAGCATTTACCCAATCTTCACTGTTAAATGCCTCTTTCACTATTCTCGGTTCAAATTCAGATGTCAAACATGTGTTCTATCTTAGTTTGTTCCTTGTCATCACTGGATCATCCTTATCTCCTATAATCTGACTTGGTGCATGATGTCTTCTAACTACTTGGCTAATACAGGCTCGGTAGGCTCTGTATGATCTTCTTCATCACTCGGTAACTGGATATTCTCTTCATTTTCTTCAACAGTCTTCTCGGTAGGACTTCTCAGTTGAACATAGACAAATTCATCATAGTCTTTTGGTTCCTTGGAATTTCCTTCATCATTTCTTTCTGCAAATTCATCAATTTTCACATTTGCACTCTCTACTATTTTTTTAGATGATTTGATCAGTATAAATTAGGTTTAGTTGGCAAATAACATTATTAATTTTGAAATCTAATGGCTAAATATAAATTAGGAATTTTGCGTGGGCTCATTTAATTAAATTTTAGATTTAAGATATCCACATCATTATCCAATTAGCTCGGAATAATTTAAATACAATTTAGATATTTAACTTTCCCTTGACTTTAATTAGCAGTAATTTAATTAAGTTAATTAAGTTAACTCATTAAATTGTGAGGACCCTCTCAGGGAATAATTAGCTCTCATTTTTAATGTCACCCTTTTGAGTGAGTTAGTTAATCCAATGTTAGTGAACAATTCTACTTACATCTTAGTTAATACAAAACTCAATTGATTTCATTATAGTGTAGACTATTTTGAGAGTTTATGTGGTTCAAAAAAAAAAAAATTGTTTTTTTGTTTTTGCCCAAAAGTTTGGGCATGACACATTTGGTGACAAGATAACAAGTGGTATCAAAGGAGGAGTTGCATCCAATGAAGACAAAGGGGGAGAAAGTATTTTGTTAAAGACCGGTACATACAAAGAGAAATAATATCCTGACAGTGCCCTTTTCCTTTGTTTTCAAAGGGGAACAAGGATTTTGTAGTATACTGCATACTACATGTGTGTGAATCCATGGATCATAGTAAGAGAAAGAAATACTATGTAGTATCCGAATACTACATGTGTTGACATCAATGCCAAAGGGGGAGATTGTTGGCATTGTGTTGTCATTGATGTCAACTAGTATAGGATGACCACCGGTAGAAGAGTATGTGCAACACTACTATGGAGGAGTACAGGATGTGATATCTTGGGTATCACCTTGTGTTGCAGAATACCGGTAAGGTAAGGAAGATGACCTCAGGAGTCATTAGTACATGAGTTAGTGCGTGACCTCTGTGATGAGTTACAGAGGTGTTTGAGTGGGTGTTTGTGATGAAGAGGTAGAATGTTATATAAATCACATCAACACCAAAAGAGAAGATTGAACAGGTCACTGGTATATTGTGAGGTTGTAGAACAATAGGACTCCCACCGAATGAAGATGCAGTCATCATGAGAAGCAATGACTGACAGTGAATGTGCTCACATCATATCACATGTGCCAGTTTGAAGAGATGTTGCACAAACATGGAAGTCACATGAAGAGAATTGAAGGATGCAAAAGACAAGGTGTTACTCCACCAATTAAGTGGAGCTTATCTCCTATTATGTATCATGTGCATTATAGTTTGGTGAGATAAGAGTGAAGAGGTAAAGGCAAGTAATTGAAGGTTCACATAGGATCTACTGGTGATTAGAGGGAATTCCCTAAGAGCATGAGATTAGGGTTATGTGTTGGACTCACAGAGAAGGCATATTGAGATGCCAGTATAGAGGAAGTGTGAAGTGTTTGTCACTTTGACTAACTATTAGAATGTGAGATACCAGCAAGGTTAGTAAACCAGCAAGAAAGAGGAACCGATAGAGTGTTTTGGTTCAATGATCCTATCTGGACCAACTTAAAGAGCCAAGTCAATAGTTGGTTGATGTGGATGCCACATGGGCTCAAGGTGGCAAGCTCGTAGAGGTTGGTGAAGTGTCCTGTGGAGTTAGGTATCTCAACAGGTGTGCACTGAATATGGATCCTGTGATTTATGGATCAGATCAATAGCATGTGGCTTGAGAGAGAATAAATAATAGAAAAGAATCAAGGAGTGGTTGGTGCTTAGATCAAAGCAAGAAGATCAGATTGTAAGATGACCTCGAGAAGGAAACAATAGATGCATTAATTATGGTTTGACAGATGCGGGTTTGGGTAGAGGATCACGTTTCCTATATTTGGAAAATGTGTATTTGAAGGCATATCAATGGCAAAGATGAACAAATGGATATCAGGGAGATCAGATTGAGAAAGATCTGATTGGATTTGGTTTTCCTCGAGGATGATGAGGAAACCCTAACTGCCTAGATTTTGAATTGGGCTTTGGTGGGAAAACCTGGCTATAAGTATGAAGGCCAAAGAGATTTTTTGTTGTTGTTGTAAAGAAGACCATTGTGCTACTACGAAGTGGGAGACTTTTGCAAGTAAGAGAAAATCAGGCAAGTGCTCAATGAGCATTTGAGAAGAGAGTGGGAGTAAGGGAGAACCTGGTTGAAGCATTCAACCGGTTGGAGAGAAGAACCGGTAGTGTTCATACTAGTAGAGAAGAAGTGAAGGAGGCTACTGAGAAGGTAGATAGAGAACCGAAAGGGAGTAGAACTGGTGAAGAGAAGAGTAGTAAGGAGAAGATTCAGTGAGAGTAGCAAGAAGAGTGAGTCGGTGTAGCAGAGAAGGTATCTCAATGACAGAGCAAAAAATATGATAAGGTTGTAAGACTCACTTGTAACAAGACAATTACTACTTTGTATTTGATGTTTATATTGTGAACACTAAGTTGTAGCTCGGTGCAGGGGTTGTAGCTCCTTGGGTTGGTGCCCTAAAGATAGGGGTTGGTGCTCCTTTGGGTTGTAACCCATAGATCAGGTAGGGGTTGCAACTCCTTGGGTTGGTGCCCTAAATTTAGGGGTTGGTGCTCCTTTGGTTGGTGCCCTAAACTTTGTAATTGTGTTTTCATTATGAGGTTGGATTGGAGCAATAGACTCAGCAGCATTTCTCACCGAGGTTTTTCCCATCTTGGGTTTTCCTCATATATGCTAGTGCTATGTGATGTCCTTTGTGTGATTGCATTTGTGTTGGTCTCCCCACTAACCGTTAAGTCTGCATTGTGTGTGGTCCATAAACTAGTATGCTCACAAAGGATAGATAAAGGGAAAATATTTGAAGACCAATGATTCACCCCCTCCCCCTCTTAGTGGTGCACTATATCTAACAAACAATATCTACTCCAAATAGGAAATTGTGAAGAACAACTTCTCCAAGAATCCATAACAAAAGAACTGAAGAAAAGTAGAAGCATCCATCATGCTCATGAACATCGAATGAAGATGAATCCCAATGGAAGAAGGCATCAAACCACTCAACCATGTGGAACCCAAAATGAACCACCCTTCATTCTTTGGAGAATGATATGTCCCCACACACTCTAAACTTAGATTGATAGCTATCTCCCAAAGAACCAGAAAGTATAAAACAATAACATAAGACATAGGCTTAACCATTAAACAAAGACTAACTAGAGGCTTTTATAAGATAAAGGTTGAGACATAGGATGTACATAGGGGAATGTGTCATCACATTTTGTCATCAAGGTTATCCTTATAGTCTCTCTAGACCTCGATGCTAAGTGACACCCATGCGGAACCAACTCTACCTCTCATGAGGGAAAGGGAGTACAATCATCCCAACAAGGCCTTCCCAATATCAACTTGATCCTAAAATAGCACTCCAACCATCAGTAGGGCACCACAATTATCTCATTAATGTGAAAACTACCCAACCCCTATAATAAATTAATTAAGGTTATCACTTGCTTAACAACACTCCCAATGAGATATCCTAGCAGCCACTTAGGGGCCTCGACAATCACTTGAAATCCACTTCTCCTACCATGTTCCTAAAGTCTAACGATAAAATATAAATCAAAAATCATAAATATATCTCATAACCTTTTGTAAATCATAATCAATTGCTTTCCATACAATAATCTGAACTATCACAGTAAGGGTGATTCTCAACATATTATTCAATAAGATATATCTTATGCAACATCAAGATGCCCAACCAATATACCAAAATGTCAAATACACAAAGAGGAAGGAATATCACATAAAATCATCTTAATCAATAGAATTATACCCTAGAAAATTATCACAGCAAAACACAGACCATAAAAGAAGCCTTTGATCTGACGCAAATTGATCAAAATGGGAATGGGATAGACAGGCCTAGTCTATGCTCCTTGATCCTCTCCTTGGATCACCAGGTGTTTCAACGACACCCTAGGGTCTCTAGGACTTACCTTTCTTGTGGAATCCCTTGACCTTGCCCAATCCACCCACCAACAATCTGTGATACTCCTCCTAAAGTCACCTACTCTCAAGCATCAAAAACCGTCACATAGGCTAATAAGGGTTTAGCTCCTCCTTCACCTTCTTAGGTCCTAGCAAAGTTAGGATAGGTCTTTGACATGGTTATCCATCCATTCATGTTCCCCTAAGAGGTTTTAACCTTCCATTTCATTACTGATCTCACTATTTTGCTTTTTTTTTTTCCTACAAAATAGGGCTACAAGGAATGTGCCCAATTAGGCCTCCATTCCGGACTTTTAGGGCTCCCTCTTGCAAATGATGCACAAACTTGTGAAACTTCCCAAAAGGGATACTAATAATTTGGCAAGGGCTCAAATATTTTCCTATTTTTGGGACTCCAAGTGTCTGTACACTGCCCTAGGTGAATTTTTGGGTTTTTGAGGGTTTTTACAAGGGTTTTAAGGCCTGCCTGGGTCACAGTGATGGTTTACTATCTTTGCCACCTTATCTAGATTGGTGGAATATCCTCCTTCTCACCAATGTTTCTTCACAAATCCCTCTACACCTCCTCCAAAGTTTTCCTCCCTCCTTTTCCTACCTTGCTCTCATGGACCTCTGCAACTTCAACCCTTCCTAGCCTGGCACGGTCTAGTCTCGCCTAGGAGTGGGTCTTTGAAAGAATTTCCTACATCTTCAAGGGCCCTACTTGCTTTGGGATATTGTACAATGTTTTCACTCCTATTCCCCATGTTTTCATGGTGTCTCCACAATGGGGATAGGAGTTATAATTCCATTACACAAAACAGTCCAAAACTGGACAGTGACAGAGTACTTCACAAAATAATTACAAACACACAAAAACCTGCACAAGAACCTACCCTAAGTGCCCAAAATGAAAGGATAAACACAATTCAAGACTCAAAACACCACTTAGTTCACAAAAAAATCCATTATCAGCCTATTAATGCTCCATTTGTGCCGACTGGCAACAAAAACACAGTCATTGTCAAGGTCTTTTCTCTTGGTCGTACAATCTGACATCCAACCCCTCATTTTAGGGTTTGCAACAATTTATAGTGTCTCTAACTTAGTTTGTGTTCCATAGTGAGGGTTTTCAATGCCAAGATAAGGCTATGACCTATTTGGTGGAAAAGTTGCATGACAACTTTGAAAAGTTGTCATGCAACTTTTTACAACTTTTGAGCAACTTCTACAATGTTGCTTTTCTTGGTTTTTGAGCCTACCTTGGGCTATCCTATGGACACAACCATTTCAAAAGGACCCCAAACACATAAAAGGAACACCTACCTTCTACTACACAAGACAACTCAACCTAGACTTAGGAACCTAGGACCTAAACAAAACCAATGAGCTCTTAGCTCTTATTATATTTACATGGTTTCTTAAAGAAGCAAAATTACAACAAAGGTCACATGGAGAAAGACCTTAGAAAGGTTCTCCTACACCATACTCCCCCTCTACACAAAATTAAGGAGCTAGGGGAGAGATGAGAGCTGGGTCAATACCAAATTTCTTGAACCTTCTCTCTTCAACCCAAGTGGCTTCAGACTCAGGTTGACCTGCCCACTTCACCAAGTGTTCCATGTAGACCTGGTGTCTAGTAGACTTCTTCACCCTTGACTCCAAGATCTCTTCTACTATGGGTTGATTCACTTGAGGTAAGGCATTCACATCCAAGTCTTGTAGTACCTTGGCTTGATTCTCAGTTTGACCTGCTATTTCACCCTTGTATAGTATCAAATCAGCAACATTGAAGACTGGTGATATAGCCAAATCTATAGGAAGATCCACCTTGTAGGCATTTTCACCATATTTGGATAGAATTCTACAAGGTCCCACCCTCTTCATTTGTAGCTTAGTAGGCTTGCCACTCTACATTCTAGTTTTGCTCAAATGGACCATCACATAGTCACCCACTTTGAACTGAACCTCTCTCCTTGTTTCATCGACTTTTTCTTTCAGTTTTTAAGTAGACTCTAGGATGGCTCTCTTGACCTATTCTTGTACTTCCTTGATGGTTTGGGTGAAGTCCTCTACTTGCCCACTCTTCATCTCCATGGAACCAAGTTCTCTTAGTTCACACACCCCTCTTGGATGTCTGCCATAGACAACCTCAAAAGGACTCCTTCCAGTGGTCCTATTTACATTGTCATTGTAGGCATACTCAACTTGTGGAATAACTAGATCCCATGTCTGCCCATACTCCTTGGTTAGACACCTCAAAAAGTTGCCTAACACCCTATTAATGACTTCAGTTTGACCATCAATCCATGGATGGTAAGCTGAGCTGAATGACAAATTAGTCCCTAGTATCCTCCATAAGGTTTGCCAAAAATGGCCCATGAACTTGCTATCCCTATCTGAAACAATACTTAATGGGAGTCCATGAATCCTTACAATCTCCTTACAGAAGAGATGTGCAATATAACTAGCATCATGAGTAGTTCTACATGGAATGAAATGGCTCATCTTAGAAAATATGTTTACCACCACATAGATGCTATCCATACCTGTCTTTGTCTTTGGGAGTCCTACCACAAAGTCCATGCTCACACACTCCCAAGGCCTATTTGGGACCAGTAATGGTTGATAGAGGCCTGCATTACTTGATCCTCCTTTTGCCCTTTGACACACGCCACATTGCTCCACATACTTTCTCACATCCCTTGGCAACTTAGGCCAATAGTAGTACCTTTGTACTAGATCCAAAGTTTTATTGACTCCAAAGTGTCCACTTAGACTACCATTGTGTTTCTCTTGCATGAGATTTTCTCTCATGGATCCTCTAGGTACACATAACTAATTGTCTTTGAACAAGAGACCATTTTGGAGAGTGTAATATGCATACTCATCATGAAAATGATTCTCAAACTCCTTGCAGACCTTGTAGGCTGATGAGAAGTCCTCATCTTCTTCATAGAGATCCTTGAAACCTTCTATCCCTATGCTCTGCAATTGTAATTCTTGGATAGTCAACAACTTCCGGCTCAAAGCATCTGCCACCTTGTTAAGCTGCCCCTTTTTATGCTTGATGGTAAAGGTAAAGGATTGGAGGTACTCCATCCACTTCAAATGTCTATTGCTAAGCTTCTCTTGAGTGTTGATATAACTCAAAGCCTGGTTATCTATGAACACCACAAATTCCTTTGGGAGTAGGTAATGCCTCCACTTCTTGAGAGACTAAACTAGTGCATACAACTCTAGATCATATGTTGAATACCTCTACTTTTCCTCATTAAGCTTCTCACTAAAAAATGCCACAGGCCTTCCCTCTTGACTCAATACACCCCCTATTGCAATGCCACTTGCATCACACTCCAATGTGAATAGCTTGTCAAAAGTAGGTAAGAGTAGGATGGGTTTTGTGGCTACTTCTTGTTTCAATAATTGGAATGCTTTATCAACTTGTTCAGTCCATTTGAACTTAGTTTTAAGGCCTCCTTTTATGGTGTCAAGTACTGGTGCACATATGCCACTAAATTTCCTCACAAACTTTCTATAGAATTGGGCTAAAGCATGGAAACTCCTAACTTCAGTCCCTATTTTAGGGGCAAGCCAATTCAAGATTGCCTCCACTTTGCTTGGATCTATCTTCAAGGTTCCCTTAGACACCACAAACCCCAAGTAGACTAACTCTTGCTCCAAAAAGTCACACTTCTCTAAGTTGATTGCCAACTTCTCTTCATGCAACCTCTCTAGGACTAACCTCAAATGTTCAAGGTGCTCCTCTTTGGTTCTGCTATAGATGAGTATGTCATCTAAGTACACCACCACAAATATGCCTATGAAGTCCTTCAACACCTCATTCATCAACCTCATGAAGGTGCTTGGGGAATTGGTAAGTCCAAATGGCATCACAAGCCATTCATACAACCCTTCTGTGGTCTTAAAAGCAGTCTTCCACTCAACACCCTCCTTAATTCTAATCTGATGATAACCACTTTTAAGGTCCAACTTAGAAAAATACATGGTACCTCCTAAACAGCCCATCAAATCCTCTATTCTAGGAATAGGAAATCTATACCTTATGGTGATCCTATTGATTGCCCTTGAATTAGTACAAAGTCTCCACGTGCCTCCCTTCTTTGTTGCTAGTACTACCGGGACTACACATGGGCTGATGCTCTTCTTGATCAGTCCTTGATCCAACAACTCCTGCACTTGCCTTGCCACTTACTTGTTTTGATCAGGTGTAAGCTTGTATGCTACTTTATTGGGTAGGGATGCACCACGTATAAAGTCTATTTGATGGCTAATAGACCTTCTTGGTGGAAGTGTTGCAGGTGCTCCATCACTCACTATATCTTTATACTCTTGGAACATTTGTTTTACCTCCTTAGGTACCTCTATCTGCAACTTATCTTCCTCCTCCTTTGGCTTCACAAAGATGGCCCATCCCACTATCTCCTCTTCATGTAGTAGGTGTAAGAACTCTTTACCAGTATTAAGTAAAGCACTAGGTGTTCTTGAGGTTCCCTCGTCATTCTCTGTTAGAGACTGAATCTTAAAGGTTTTGTTGTCCTTCTTGAAGGAAATGGAGTTATCCTCTCCATCATAGATCATCTTCCTATCAAATTGCTAAGGTCTACCTAGCAGCAGATGACAAACATCCATGGGTAACACATTACAAAGAATCTTGTCCTTGTATCCTCCAATAGAGAACTTCACCCAAGTCTGTTCATTGACAAGCACACTTTGTCCTTGACTCAACCATCTCACCTTGTAAGGGCTAGTGTGGGGTATCTTTGTGAGTTTCAACTTCTTAGCTGCCTCATCTGATATGATGTTATCAGTCGACCCTGAATCAACTATCACCTTACAAACCTTACCAAAGATTTTGCATCTCACCCTAAACAATGCTCTCCTATGCTTAGGTTCATCCTTAACCGGTTGTCTTATCAAGACTCTATTGAACATCAAATTTTCTCCAATCTCTGATTCAATATGGTCCACCTCAGGTGTTTTGTTCCTTGATGTGTCTTCATGGGCATAAGCAACCCTCTTTCCACTGTTTGATGAGGTAGGCTTGTCAGGGCATCTATAGGCTAGGTGTCCCAATTGACCACAGTTGTAGCATTTCATGGTTGCAAAGTAGGAGTTACCCCTGTCGGCACCTCTACCCCTACTTGGACCCCCTTGTGCACCTCTTCCTCTAGAATGGCCTCCTCTGAGATTGGTTTCACTGCTATGTTCAGTCAACTTGGACTCTCCTTGATTCCTTTGCTCATTTGCCTTGCTTTGGTAACCACCTCAGTGATTCATTTGGTCTCTACCTCTAACTCTACCCCTGTCGTTAGAGTCTCCCTTCCTTTTTTTCCTCTCTTCCACCTTGATAGCAAGCTGATGACATTTTTGGATAGTAGTAGGAGTCCATAGGCTTATCTCCTCTTGGATGTTCCACTTTAGGCCACTTAGATACCTAGCCACCTTGATAGATTCCTCCTCTTTGACTTTTGATCTAAGACAAATCTTTTGAAACTCCTCTGTGTAGGAGGTCACATCAAGGTCTTTCTGCTTCAATCCCTATCTCTTCTTATGAATTTGGACTTCATAATCCTCTGGTAAGTAGTTCTCCTTGATCTTACTCACCATGGCCTTCCAGTTGGCTATAGGTAGCTTTCTCATGCTAACTCTCTCTTCTTGCAAGTACTTCCACCATGTCAAGGTTGCTCCCCTTAGTCTTGATTTGGCAACCTTAACCTTTTGAGCTTCTGTCACACCTTCACACTCAAAGTGGTTCTCCATACCCTCAATCCATTCCATGATAGTGTCAATGTCCATCCTTCCACTAAAATGTGGCAATCCTTCAAAAGCTTTTATATTCAAAGCCTTGATGGCCTTTACAAAAGGTTCTTCATTGATTAAGGGATCTGGTTCAGGTATGATGTCATCAAGATCAATTTCTTTCTTGCCTCTATCACTAGTTTCCGCACCCTAGAGTTCTTGTGCTCTCTGATCAACCACTTCTTGCAGCTTGTTCCTTATCTCACTCATAGCATCTTCAAGGAGTTTATTTTTCTCCTTTTTCTCATCTACCTCCCCAGCCAGCTCTATATTAGTGACCATTATGTTCTCCCCTACCGATTCACCAGAATATAGAGACATGCACGGTCCATCAAATCTTTAACTTGCTCTGATACCAATCTGATGCGAATGAAAATAGGATAGACTAGCCTAGTCTATGCTTCTTGATCCTCTCCTTGGATCACCGGGTGTTTCAACCACACCCTAGGGTCTCTAGGACTTCCCTTGCTTGTGGAATGCCCTAACCTTGCCCAATCCACCCACCAACAATCTGTGAATACGAATAGTAGTAATATCTTATCAAGTATTTTTATAATATTATATTATTAACTGTATCACTGAGTTTATTTCTGCATATTGAGTGTTATGTCATGTGCTAAGTGTTATGTTATGTCATGGTTATTCTTTCTACTCCACGCACTTGCTGGTCATGGATTGTCTTGAGTATGAATTCTAATAAATGTGTTACAACCTAATTATCAAATGCTATCGTTGATGATCATTGATGTATGAGTTGTTGTAATTACTTTGTCTTTACACGGTTGTATTACTATTTCTTGACTTCAATATATTGGTCACTTTTCCCTTGTATAATTACTTTGTTTTTATTGCCTATTGTGTCTTTTAGTTAATGTTTTCAATTACGGTGTGGTCATCAAAGACTATGCTCATCATTCCATACTTAATGGTCATTGGCCATCTTTAGATTAGTCTTTAATTGTATTATTATTTATTATTAAATATATAAATTATGTTCACAATATATAATATTCAAGTCATGTTCATAAATAATATTTAATTAATAAATTTTAAATAATCATTCACTGGTAATTATTATATTAATTAATAATAATAATTTCTTCATTTAGGGTCTCTCTCTTTCTCTCTGTATTCTGCACGGTCCATCACCAGAATATGTATATATATATAACGATCCAGGAGGGGACATGACAGTTTGCCCTTCTCAAAATTGCTTGTCCTCAAGCAATTGGCAATTTTCTCAAACTGAGTTATCTCCCAATATGAATCACAAACACGAAGAATACACATAAAAAACATGAAGCATACACGCATTGTTAGATTTTTCTTATTGACTAGAATGATTTATCTTTACCCTACAGGATGGCAGGATCATGGCTCTAATACCATTGTAATGTCCCTTCTAGTTAGAGACCATTGTCCTACAAAATAGATTGTTAGAAATACAACAAATACACATATATAGCTAATCTAATTTTCAATTACTTAATTAATGCTAATCTCAATTCTTATTTAATAAAAAGGATACAAGTGCACTACTGGGACATATCCTTAGGCGGCTGTGAAACTCACCTTCTTGGAACCCATCTTGGTTCCAAGCCATCCAGGAAATCGAAGGTTAATTCGATTCCTATCTTGGATGTAATTTCTTACACCCAAGCCATCCAGAAATTTGAAGGTTAATTCGATTCCTATCTTGGATGTAATTTCTTACACCCAAGCCATCCAGGAAATCAAAGGTTAATTCGATTCTTGTCTTGGATGTAATTTCTTACACCCAAGCCATCTAGGAAATCGAAGGTTAATTTGATTCTTGTCTTGGACATAATTTCTTACACCCAAGCCATACCAAGGAAGACCATCTTATATGATCCATTCCTTGCCTTGGATGATGCATCTCATCATCCAAGTCTACTAGAGGGAACCGGCGAGATCCATCTTTTCTTGGATGAACTCAGTCAACCAAGCCATATATATGCATATAGATATTTAGTATATACTACCTACTAGGGATTATCATGTTCCCTCCATTAGGCTAAGGGAGTTTCCTCCCTATAGCCTCCATCATAATTCATATTTATATTAAATTTTACAATTTATTACTATTTTCCATTTCATAATCTACATTTACAGGTTCTCAACTTAACATGTATTCCATAACGTATATTTAGGAAACATCCATTATCAAATATTCCCATTTATTTATTAACGTATATTCCTAGCTATTCATTAACATATATTTCCACATATTCATTAACATATGTTTACACATATTCCTTAACATCTAAAAACCATTCATTAATGCATATATTAAAATATGCATTAACATATATATTAAATATGCATTAATTACATTCATTAACATATATATTAAATATTCACTCATTAATATATATATATATATAATAAAATATTAATTACTTATATTCATTAACATCTACAGTAAATAAGCATTAAGTTTATTCATTAACATATATTAAAATATTAGTTCCTTACTTACCTGTTCTTAATCCTGCAACGGTAGTTTCCGATCTGTACTTGACTTCGTTGTTCATAGTTTTTTCCTTCACACACTTCCACAACTTATTCTATATGTACATTCATTCCTTCACTGAAACATTGTGTCTTTTGCATTAACCTATGATTCAAGGGTTGTGTCCTAGTGGTGATTTTTGTTTTGACTTAAACACTAACTAACAAAGATAATATTTATTTGATTTAAGGAGAAAACATTTCCTTAAAAAAAATAACACCATGTAGAGGAATATTATCTTTAACAAAGTCAAACCAACACTTTATTATTTCCGACTCTTATTACCCAGTATTGTAAATCGTTTAGCCTCTTCTTAAGGAATCGTATCATTAAAAAATATACATTAATCAACATAGAACTTCAGCAAACCACTAATGATTTATTAGTGAACCATTTCATATTGTATTCGGGGTCCACCACTTTAAGCTTCAAACATTTCTCTCACCATTTCATATTGGGTCCACCACTTTAGCCTTTGAACATTTGTTTGACCCCAATTAGACTTAGGAATTGTATCCATGTCAGATATGGTAGCTTTGGCATCCACCGCAAATATTGTGAATAGAAAATACAAACAGTAGTAATATCTTATCAAGTATTTTTATAATATTATATTATTAACTGTATCACTGAGTTTAGTTCTGCATATATGATGAGTGTTATGTCATGTGTTGAGTGTTATGTTATGTCATGATTATTATTTCTACTCCGCGCACTTGCTGGTCATGGATTGTCTTGAGTATGAATGCTAATAAATGTGTTACAATCTAATTATCAAATTCTATCACTGATGATCATTGATGTATGAGTTGTTGTAATTACTTTGTCTTTACACAGTTGTATTACTATTTCTTGACTTCAATACATTGGTCACTTTTCCCTTGTATAATTACTTTGTTTTAATTGCCTATTGTGTCTTTTAGTTATTGTTGTCAATTACGGTGTGGTCATCAAAGACTATGCTCATCGTTCCATACTTAATGGTCATTGGCCATCTTTAGACTAGTCTTTAATTGTATTATTATTTATTATTGAATATATAAATTATGTTGATAATATATAATATTCAAGTCATGTTCATAAATAATATTTAATTAATGAATTTTAAATAATCATTCAATGGTAATTATTATATTAATTAATAATAATAATTTCTTCATTTAGGGTCTCTCTCTTTCTCTCTGTATATATATATATATAATGACCCAGGAGGGGACATGACAGTCCGCCCTTCTCAAAATTGCTTGTCCTCAAGCAATTGGCAATTTTGTCAAACTGATTTATCTCCCAATATGAATCACAAACACAAAGCATACACATAAAAAACACGAAGCATACACATGGATAATTTCAAACACAAAGCATACACACATTGTCAAATTTTTCGTATTGAATAGAACGATTTATATTTACCCTACAGGATGGCAGGATCATGGCTCTGATACCACTATAATGTCCCTTCTAGTTAGAGACCATTGTCCTGCAAAATAGATTGTTAGAAATACAACAAATACACATATATAGATAATCTAATTTGCAATTACTTAATTAGAGCTAATCTCAATTCTTATTTAATAAAAAGGATACAAGTGCAGTACTAGGACATATCCTTAGGCAGATGTGAAACTCACCTTCTTGGAACCCATCTTGGTTCCAAGCCATCCAGGAAATCGAAGGTTAATTCAATCCTTGTCTTGGATGTAATTTCTTACACCCAAGCCATCCAAGAAATCGCAGGTTAATTCAATTCATGTCTTGGATGTAATTTCTTACACCCAAGCCATCCAGGAAATCGAAGGTTAATTTGATGCCTATCTTGGCTGTAATTTCTTACACCCAAGCCATGCAGGAAATCGAAGGTTAATTTGATTCCTGTCTTGGATGTAATTTCTTACACCCAAGCCATACCAAGGAAGACAATCCTATATGATCCATTCCTTTCCTTGGATGATGCATCTCATCATCCAAGTCTACTAGAGGGGACCGGCCAGATCCGTCTCTTCTTGGATGAACTTAGTCAACCAAGCCATATATATGCATATAGATATTTAGTATATACTACCTACCAGGGATTATCATAATACCTCCATTAGGCTATGGGAGTTTCCTCCCTATAGCCTCCATCATAATTCATATTTATATTACATTTTACAATTTATTACTATTTTCCATTTCATAATCTACATTTACATGTTCCTAACTTAACATGTATTCCATAACGTATATTCAGGAAACATCCATTATCATATATTCACATTTATTTATTAACGTACATTCCTAGCTATTCATTAATATGTATTCATTAACATATATTTCCACATATTCATTAACATATGTTTACACATATTCCTTAACATCTAAAAACAATTCATTAATATATATAATAAAATAATCATTAACATATATATTAAATATGCATTAATTACATTCTTTAACATATATATTAAATATTCATTCATTACTATGTATATTAAAATATTAATTACTTATATTCATTAACATCTACAGTAAATAAGCATTAAGTATATTCATTAACATATATAAAAATATTAATTCCTTACTTACCTATTCTTAATCCCGCAGCAGTAGTTTCTGATCTGTACTTGCCTTTGCTATTCGTAGTTTTTTCCTTCACACACTTCCACATCTTATTCTATATATACATTCATTCCTTCACTGAAACATTGTGTCTTTTGCATTAACCCATGATTGAAGGGTTGTGTCCTAGCGGTGATTTTTGTTTTGACTTAAACACTGACTAACAAAGATAATATTTATTTGATTTAAGGAGAAAATATTTCCTTAAAAAAAATTGCACCATGTAGAGGAATATTATCTCTAACAAAGTCAAACCAACACTTTATTATTTTCGACTCTTATTACCCAGTATTGTAAATCGTTTAGCCTCTTCTTAATGAATCGTATCATTAAAAAATATACATTAATCAACATAGAACTTCAGTGAACCACTAATGATTTATTAGTGAACCGTTTCATATTGTATTCAAGGTCCACCACTTTAAGCTTCAAACATTTCTCTCACCATTTCATATTGGGTCCACCACTTTAGGCTTTGAACATTTGTTTGACCCCAATTAGACTTAGGAATTGTATCCATGTCAGATATGGTAGCTTTTGCATCCACCACAAATATTTTGAAGAGAAAATATGAACAGTAGTAATATCTTATCAAGTATTTTTATAATATTATATTATTAATTGTATCACTGAGTTTATTTCTGCATATGTGTTGAGTGTTATGTCATGTGCTGAGTGTTATGTTATGTCATGGTTATTATTTCTACTCCACGCACTTGCTAGTCATGGATTGTCTTGAGTATGAATGTTAATAAATGTGTTACAACCTAATTATCAAATGTTATCGTTGATGATCATTGATGTATGAGTTGTTGTAATTACTTTGGCTTTACACGGTTGTATTACTATTTCTTGACTTCAATATATTGGTCACTTTTCCCTTGTATAATTACTTTGCTTTAATTTCCTATTGTGTCTTTTAGTTATTCCTGTCAATTACGGTGTGGTCATCAAAGACTATGCTCATCGTTCCATACTTAATGGTCATTGGCTATCTTTAGACTAGTCTTTGTATTATTATTTATTATTGAATATATAAATTATGTTGATAATATATAATATTCAAGTCATGTTCATAAATAACATTTAATTAATGAATTTTAAATAATCATTCATTGGTAATTATTATATTAAATAATAATAATAATTTCTCCATTTAGGGTCTCTCTCTTTCTCTCTGTATATATATATAACAATCTAGGAGCGGACATGACATTGGAAGAGGGGCCCTGAAACTCCTGGGACAAACTCAACAAATTGTCATTCATAATCTAGCAGATATTGAGCTGGTAGTAGACCATCCCCTAGAGCTCTCGAGTAAAGGAATAGTGGAGGAAGAGATGAGCAGGACTTTCCTCATCATTTTTGTAGAGGATGCATCTATTAGGGAATTGGAATCTCCGCTCTACCAAATTGTCTTGGGTCAAAATTTTGTTCAGGAGAGCAGTCCACCAAAAGAAATTAACCTTGGGAATGAGTTGGGGAATCCAGACCTCTTTCCAGATAAAGGTGTAAACATGATCTCTTAGCAAGCTGGTGTAGGCAGTTCTGACAGAGAAGTCTCTAGAAGGGTCCCACTTCCAAATTAATCTATCTTCCCTAGGAAAAAGGGGGAGGAATGTACCAGCCAAACCCTTATGGATCTCTCTAGCAGCAAGGAGGAGGAAGGGATGACCAATGCAATAGTCCTCCAAGGCCCCCCAAGTGCAGTTGTTGAATTAATCACTGACCCTTTCTCCAAAGAATCTTTTGGCGGCATCCTGGAGCCTTCTAAGGGAGGGGAAGAAGCAAGGGGTTTCTCTCCCAACTAGAAATCCTCCCAGAAGAGAATATTCCTTCCATTTCCAATAAGCCACCTCATACCATGGGATAAAGGGCAAGATGTTGTTCCAAATTTTGGAACCCCTGGGAAGGCCCTCCTCTTTTAGAACAAAGGAAAAGTCCCCATTACCCATGTATTTGGTCATGATGATCTTGCTCCAATCCGCATCCTTATTCAAAAGCTTCCAGACAATTTTGGTCATAAGGGCCTTATTGAACCTAGAGAACTTGTGGGTTCCCAACCCACCCATGGCCTTCAAAAGACAAACTCTATCCCAACCCACCAATGAGCCTCTTATTTTCTTCCATTCCCATCCAAAGGAAATTCTTTTGGATATTCTCTAGCTTAGTAGCCATAGCCATAGAAATCTTAAAAAGGGAAAGGAAGTACATAGGGAACCCCTGGAGGGAGGAGGAGAGAAACTACAATTTCCCAGTACTACTGAGGAATCTACCTTTCCAACTAGACAACTTCTTATGCATTCTTTCGAGAATAGAGATCCAGAAGGAATTAGAGACATCTATGATAGTCAAAGGGAGACCAAGGTAGGTGCCAAGGAGGGAGGCCCTTTGACAACCAAGGATTCTATAGACTTTATCTTGGAGTTGGACATGAGTGTAAAAGAAGTAAATGCTGCTCTTCTCATATTTAATGTGTTGGCTAGAGGCCAAAGCATAGGAGTTGAGAAAGGATTTCCAAGCCTTAACTTCCCACACAGAGGAGATACCAAAAAGAATAGTGTCATTGACGAATTGTTGCAGAACATTAGGAGGTGTCGTAGAGGCATGTTTGATGCCTAGGAGATCTCCCCTATGAACCATGGAGTTCAAAGTTGAAGCCAACACTTCAGCGAGTATGATGAAAAGGTAAGGGGAGAGAGGATCCCCTTGTCACAGACCTCTGGAGGCCCTGAACTTCTCTAGGGGGCTCTTGTCGAGAAGCACAGAGTAGGTGATCGTAGATATGCATTCCCTAATAGATTTGATGAGTTTATCTCCAAAACCCATAGTTTTGAGAACTTTGAAAAGGAAGTTCCAGTTGACTCTATCATAAGCCTTGGAGATATCAAGCTTGAGCACCATCCCCAGTTGATGACACTTGTCCATGGAGTGAATAATCTCATGAGTAGAGATGACCGCATCAAGAATATGTCTACTCGGGACAAAACCTTTCTGGGAAGGGCTAATCAGAGAAGCCAAGAAAGGTTTGAGCCTATTAACAAGAACTTTGCTGAATAGTTTATAAATAGTGTTGCAAAGACTAATAGGGCGGAAGTCCTTGAGACTAGATGCCTCCTGAATTTTAGGGACAAGGGCAATGAAGGTGTAATTGAGCTTGTTGAGAAGCCTTCCAGATCTGAAAACATCCCTAGTGGCCAAAACAACATCAAAGCCCACCACATCCAAGAAATCTTGGAAAAAAGTTAGGGGGAACCATCAAGACCCAGGGCTTTGAAGGAACCCATAGCAAAAACAACAGACTTGACTTCCTCCTCAGAAATAGGGGCCAAAATGAGGTTGTTATCTTCCACCGACAGGGGTGATGGGAGGGAGTTGAGGAGATCCTCCCTAGAAGGGACCCCAGTGTCACCATATTCCCTAAACAAAGTGGTAAACTAGTTAGTAGTCAGTCTGCTCAAACTATCCTCATCATTGACCTCTTTATTTTTATCATCCAAGAGGGAGAAGATGTGGTTTCTACGGTTGTTGATAATAGAATATCTGTGAAAGAAATTTGTATTCTTATCACCCTCTTTGAGCCATTGAACCCTAGATTTCTATTTCCAGTAGATTTTTTCTTTGTGGGAGTTGTGTCGACTTGAATTTCATCCTCAAAATACTACCTGCAAGAAGAATTTCATCCTCAAAATACTACCTGCAACAAGTTAGTTTCAAAAAATACAAATGGAAATGCTACAAGAAATCCAAACTCAACAAATGAAACTACATGAAATACATCTGAAATAAAAATACTAATATTACCTTCATGTTTTATGTCTCATTGTGTCCTAACTCCACTGTTCTTGATTGTAGATGGTGTGCTCTCAAACAATGCACTGATAGCTTCCAAGATGGCATATGAAGAATGGACTAATAACTGATAGTTAACAAATGCGATGACATGAAATACTACATGATTATGCTATTTTGCTTCAAGATTAAAACTCATGGATGTATAAGTTTTACAAATGATTAGCTTTGAAAGAAACTTGAAGACCAACTCTCTCTCAACTTAAGCTCTTGGTTTTATAGACCTTGAGAGGATGAGATGATGTGGCTTAGATCAATAGTCATGATTAGATCTACAGATTTGGATGCTATGAGAAAAGGTGAAGGCTAAGAGAAAGGGGGAAGGAGAAGACAAGTGTCACTCATCTCACCTCAACTGGGTTGCTGACTGAGGGAATATAGGGATGGTTAGAGAAGATTTAGGCATGAGGGGACAAGTGGACTCAAGTCCTTCCTAAGATGTAGGGAATGTTGGAGAGAATATAGGAAATGGTTATGAAATATGTGTACGTACACAATATTCATTAAATTTGGAGGTTGAAGATAAATGATGAATTAATATTTAAGAAATATTAATTTCCTTAGCCACATGTTTGATGAGTTGGCAAAGGGAAGATGAAGTGGAGATGGAAGGTGACTTGGAAAAGCGATTTAAATAATTTAAGAAATTATTTAATATTTGAGACTATAGGATAGGAGAATAACCATTAAATATTAGATATTCAATTGATTGAAGGAGATAATTAAATATTAGATATTTAATTAACTTGGTTGGAGGAATAATTAAATATTATATATTTAATTATTTTAGAGGAATACAATAGATGAATTAATTAATTAATTATTAATTAATAGAAAGACACGAAATTAATTAAATAAATTAATCTTTTCAAATTAATTATTTAATAGAAGAATAATTATTAAATGAATATAAAATATTTATTTAATCGCTCATAGCCATTTTTATGTGTATACATTTTGCCCCTCTTTGAAATGATGTCGAGACAATATTGTTTCAAAGATTAAATCAAGTCTCAATAGTGTGTCTGACGAAGATTAAAAATCCTGATTGTGTGCCCCCTCAGGAGATTGATCGTGAATTTGTTGAAAACTTCGGTTTGAATGATTGATCTCATGATAATTGATAAAAATTCAGTCAATTAAATTCATTTGTAAAAAATAAATTAAATTTCCCCATTGAATAGCATTAATTACTCTTCAAATAGTAAATATAAAATTAACCAAGGTTAATTTTAATTTCATTGTTATTCTTGTCAGCTTGTGAAGAAAAATTTCTTGGTGAGGTGGCGAAATGGTGATTCCTATGGAGAACCATCGATTTGAGCGTGTTCAATGATACCAGTGACCTCCTGAGTATGGGTATCTAGTATGTATCTTATCCTGAGCTCTGTTTTCAACTTGTCGTGCAACTTTTCAAGTTTTAGGTGCGTTTTTTAATTTTTGAATTTTTTTTTTGCGATTTTTGGTATTAGGTTAGTGCTTTTGCATTTAGATTTAGCGCATATGCCATTAGGTTTAGTGCATTTGCATGTGATAGCACATATTCTCATTAGGATAGCACATATTTTAAGGATGTTAGCACATATGCATAAATTAGTGCTTTTGAATTATTTGTCAGTGCATATGCAATTAGGTTTAGCGCATCTACATGTTTCATGCATTCGTGCATAGGGTTAGCGTGTTTGTTGAAAAAGTTACCGCATATGCTTGGTTTTAGCACTTTTTCTTAATAGGATAGCACAAATGCTCAAAATTGATGTGTTTGATAAGTGCAAAAGCTAAAAAAATCACTTTTGATGATTAGATTTAACGTGTTTGATGCGCATGTATGATGAATAGGGACTTGATTGATTGATTTTTTTTTGTTGGATAGATCGATTTGATTGATTGATTCATTCATTCATTCATTTGATTGATCGATTGATTGATTGATTGATTGATTGATTGACTCTAAGAAACTGATTTAGTTTCTGATGCAAGAGCTTAGCAGAGTTTTGATTGAACTCAGTGATTGATAGAAAACCATGATTGATAGCTTTTAAAAAATGATTTGATAGCTTAATTTGCTTCAATTTGATTTGATAGATAGATGATTGATGATTGATTGAATTCTCTTGATAAATAGGAGAAACTTGATGTTCTCCAGTGTCAGGAAAAATTACCGGCAGTACGTCATTTAGTGCCAGAGCTGACATAGGCTAAGGTTAGACATATAGATGCCTATGGTTTACATCATTTGTTGTATATGCCTGAGATTACGCATAATAGAGGATTGTTGACAGCATTAGCTGAGAGATGGCATAGTGAGCATAACACTTTCCACTTGCCCATGGGTGAGATTAGTGTGACGCTCGAGGATGTCTATAGGATTGTACACATCCCAGTGACTGGTGAGTTAGTGCAATATGATTTTCAAGATCGTGTTGGGATAGAGGCTTGCAGAGCCATTTTTGCTGATGATAGTGTCTCTAGAGGAGAGATCTGATGGGAGGATATGGTGATATAGTATGAGAATCTCCCTGTGATTCTTGTTGGTTTGATTGGAGGATTTATTTGTCCTAATAGGCGATTACGAGGTTTTGTTGTTGGATGGGGTAAGATTCTTCTGAGTATGATGGAGCACCGTACTCGATACACTTGGGGTGTTTGTATGTTGGCACATTTATATCAAGATCTTCATTAGGTGGTGTATGATGAGAGTGCTAGTTTGTCTACAAGATGCACTTTATTATAGATCTGGTGTTGGGAGCACATTGTTGTGACTCGGCCTATCCATCACAGAGCTCGTGGAGAGAGACAACCATATGTGTATTTTTATGCAGGTATCCTTACTCAGCATAAGCTAGGTAAGATGGAGTATTGGCGTTGGATGCTTGATTCATTGGATAGCATTACTTGGAGACCATATGTTGATTGTGAGCCATGGATGGATGATGCACGAACATTACCATTTATCATGCAGAGTAGATATCTCATTGGTCGGACTCCTTACATTGTTGAGTGACAGTTGATTAGCGCATTCTTAGACAGTTTGGTATGATACAATCTATGCCTACTAGTGTGACGATATATGCTCGGCGGTACAGAGATAGATGAGATTGGGGACCTTCTTTGTAATTTGAGATTGCTTGCATAGAGTTTCTTGCTACTTTGAGAGTGGCTTATGATATGAGATTGCACATTCTTGATCCTGGGGTTACTGAAGATTATGCTCAGTATATACTAGCTCATCCATTTCCTTTATTACTGATCCAACAAATCCTTCTCCCAGCTTAGGAGATGAGGATGATGATTTAGATGATCTAGGTGTGAGGAGACGCAGATGGAGATGAGAGCTCAGAGCTACTCAGGAGGTCAGGGGAGGTGGAGATGAGGGTGGGGATGGAGGTGGTGGTGGTAGGAGACCTAGACGGAGGGGAGGTCGATTGAGAGTCTGTGGAGGACCGTTTGGACTGGTTGGCAGGATTGGGAGACCATGTTCTATGGGTGGGAGGGATGTTGGATGGATTGGGAGGGAGCATGGCAGAGAAGAGATGAGATCACCGAGAGGGTTTCCATTGATAGGAAGAGGCAGGATGACTGGACTGAATAGGGGTTGCAGGAGAGGCATTGATTTTGGTCAGATTCAGCCAGACCCTAGGGTTATTACAGCTCATGGTGGAGATGATGAGGATCCTGAGGATCATGTTCCACTTATTAGATGATGGGTTCTAAGAGCTACTTGGACTGAGATGCCAGTAGGTGGACAGGGAGGTGGTGAGGAGGGGATTGGGGTTCATGCACCACAACAGGATTTGCCAGAGCAGGATGCACCAGAGCATGATATGCCAGAGCAGGATGCACCAAAGCATGATATGCCAGAGCAGGAGACCATTAATAGTCTTAGAGAATAGATTGATTAGCTTCGAGCACAGATGCAAACTCTCATGGCTGAGAAGGATAGAGCTATTAGGAGACAATACGATACTTAGGGCCTTCTTGATCATATTCAGCAAGTTGGATCAGGTCCTCTCTCAACTGAAACTGTTAGAGCATTAGTTCGGGCCAGGAAGGAGACTTCCCAATGGCGACAATGATATGAGGAGGTGGTTGCAAAGAGCCAGAGAACAGGTAGTTATCATACCAGCGTGTTGATCGATACTAGCAGTGGTGGGTTCATGGGACCTCCTCAAAGGAGTGGTGATCATGGGAGACAGGTATCTAGAGGATCTTTTCACCCACAGCCACAGAGATAGATAGATTCATGTGGTGGTGGTACAGGACAGCTGTGACTTGATTTGGAGGCCCTTGTATTGTTTATCTGATATCATTGTATACTTGGACTTTTTATTTTTTTTATGATGATCTATATGCATAAATGGATTCTATATGATGATGATCTTTATGCTTTGTGTATATGGATGTAGTGATTATATGGATGATGATATTTATGCATGTTACTTTATTTGATGATGATCCTTCATATGATGATGCAATGATAAATGCTTTTGTTGATTTTCGATTTTGATGACCTTGGATGCAAAATGAAAATGATTACTAACTTAAATGATATGTAAATGATACAAAACACAGTGATTGTTGGATTTTGCCAAGCTCAAGAGCTCAATGAAATGTACAAAATAGAGACACAATATAGGACAAGAATAAACTATATTCTCATCAATAGAAATGATCAACAATAATCAACTGGATTCAATAGTTACATACAATGTAGATGAGCCTGCTTATATAGGCAAGGCTAGGGATATGTGAGCACACAAACATGACATGTGGCTCAATAAGAAACAAGTGTATGTAGGAAATAGGTGTGGGTAGGTAGGAGAAATAATATAATAGTCGACATGAGGTGGATCACCCACTGAAGGTGGAATTATCACTCCACAATAAGCGGATATGATAGTGTAATAACAAGATCAACACCATAAAAGGTGGAATTTCTCCTACACACACTATCCCAATGTGGCACAAACACCCAAGTGTCTCATACCCAAACTACTATGAAATGCATTATCCTAAGTAAACTTAAGTAAGTGTAATAATATCCATGATAAATAATTATTTACACCAACACCCCCCCTTAAGTGCAACTTATGGGAAGCACTTAAGTCTACAATGCAACTAAGCAATGCAAGATGGGTCCCAGCTATGAGGCCATGTTAGGTACCCATGTACAAATGCAAATGCATGCAAACCAATGCAATGAAATCTCTCACAAAGTGGGGAAAGAGAGAAAAACCCAATGGGAAAAAACCCTCCCCCAAAAGAGAGATGAAAGCTATACAAGAGAACTCTCATAGAAGAATGTGAGGAACAAAACCCCATTTGAGGAAAAAGTCCCCCCCATATGAGAGAAGAAGAGAAGTCAAACTATGATCCTCCCTCAATGAAGAATCTGCACCAATGGAAGAAGCTCGATGTATGAAGAAACTGCTCCATGAACATTGAACAACATTCCTCCCCTTAGGAAGAAACAAAACCAAAGGTGTATCTATGAAGTCTCCCCAATCATGAAGGGAAGATGTATGAAGAAAACTCATGATGAAAGGAATCTCTGAAAACTGCTCAAGTGTCCCCATGTCGATGCTGAAAGATACCCCCTCCAAAGGTGGTAAACTATCCCACACTGCTGAAAAAGGCACTCCAAGATCTAGTGGAGATGGATGTAGAACATGTCCCAAAGACTCATATGTCTCCTCAAAACATAAAGAGACCTCCTCCAACTACTGTACATAAGTATCCACAATCATGTCAACCTCGAAAGAATGATCATGTAGAGAATGGACAAGAGGGTTAGAGTGTGCCCTCACAACAATTGAAGAAGGATCACCTTCATCAAAGAGAAGATGAATGTCATCAATGATGTCTCCCAAATCTGCAATGTAGGATTCCACAAACAAACCTATAATATCTATCATGTAATCATCCCATGAATCTGAAGCTGGAAGACAATGAATATCCTGTTGCACTGAATCACATGAAGGCAAAACTGTCGCACTATCTGCATCATCAGGTGCAATAGGTGATGTGATATCAATATGAGAAGATGAAATACAAGACTCAAGAACGGGGTCACATGTGAGAATCCCCATGTTCAAGTGTCCAAAGTTCTCCTCAAAATCTAAACCATCACAATAATTGTGATCATCATGTGTAGAATCATCAAATGTGAAATCATCATCAACAACAAAATCTGAAAAGGAGTATAACCGAGATGCATGATCAACCACCCCAGTTGCAATGATAGCTCTAGTCTCCATGTCTCTAATGAAAAATGAGTCAGGTGTGAACTCCACAACTCTCTTAGTTGCACCATGTGTGATTTGATAGATAGAAAGGAGATTGTTTGTCAAGTGGGGTACACACAACACATCATTGAAGGAGTTATCCCCAATGTCAATAGATCCTTTCCCAATCACATCCATGTATGTATGATTGCCCATCAAAATTTGTGGCATAGTGCAAGGCTCAAATGTAGAGAACATAGACTGCGAAGATGCCATATGATGAGAAGCCCCTGAATCTAGAAGCCATCTCTCTGAATCATGACTGATAGTAGCACATAGAGCTTTTCCTTTTCTTGTTCAAAAAGAGTGTCTTCCCACTTGTAGAAGCCATGAATGCTTGCCCTTTTCCTTTTGAATGTGAGGAAGTGGAAGTTGATGAATCATCCTTCTTGTAGACTTTAGGCAAATCAATGTTATGCTTTTTGATGATATGTGTGAGCTCATCAATCTTCTTAGAATAGCAATGATGCTCCTCATGACCAATCTTTTTACAATAAGCACAAGTAGGTCTTTCCCTCTTTGGTGAATTATCTCCCTTGGAAGAGGATGAATCTCCTTGTTGTGGAGAAGATGGTGCTTTTTCTTTAGGCTTTGATTTCCATTTCTTCTTGTTTGAGTTGTCCTTTCCTTGATTTCCTTTGTTCCCTTGATTTGCTACTAATGCTTGAGACTTAGAAGCCTTAAGATTGCCCATGCTTATCAACTTAGTTTGTTCCATCATCAACATTTCATTGAAAGCATCAAATGTAGGCATTGTGTAGCTTGAACCCATTGTCATCCTATGGGTTTGGAAACTAGAAACAAATGCTGCATATTCTTGTGGAAGCTTGCCTATCAAGTTGAATATCAATTGAGTATCCTTTTTATCAATGCCACAATCTTTGAGTTGTGCCCTCAACTCATTTGCCTTAGTGACATAATCTTGTATAGTATCAAAGTTCTTGGGATCTAACATGGTAAGATCACTATCAATTTGATATCCCCTAATCTCATCAACTTGACCATACAAGTCTTGAAACTTTTTCCAAGCATCCTTGATTAGAGTACATTTCTCAATATGAAAAATGAGATCCTTTGATACATAATTTCTTAAGGTACCAATTGTCATGATATTTTTAGTGAGCCAATCTAAGTGACCAACTGGATTAGCCTTAGGATCAGCTAGAGCAACAATAGTTCCATCAATGTAATGAGTGAGTCCTTTTTCCATAAGTTTACTCCATGCATCAATTTTCCAAGTAGCATAATTATGTGGAGTTAAGAGAGGAAACTTAGAAGAACCCATAGTAGCAAAAAAGAAGGAACACAAGAGCACAAATGCACAAGAGACACCCCCCCAAATTCACTCAATCAAAGTACCCCCCCTAAAGTGATGATTTTGACACTTTATACTTAGTGCGATTACAATGAGCCACTTGCAAAACAAGGCAAAGTGGAATTATGATGCAAATTTTACAAATTCTCAAATGAGATACAAGAGACTTCAATCAATAGTGCAATGAATCTAACTGAGATTCAAGCAAATATACAAGTACCAAGAGAGCCAAAAATGGCCAAGATCTGAAAGTACAATTTCTACTTACAATGGCATCAATCTAATAGAATCATGTGAAAGTAGACAAAAAAAATGCACTTTCAAAAAAAACGGCACCTGAAAAGGAGGTCGTATGACCCCAAACGAAGCCTCTGAAGTTGCAAAAACTGGGATTATTCAGGTACAGTCACCAAAAACTGCATTTTTTGAAAAATCCATGCATCAAAATCAAAAAATTTCTTCACCACTATGGAGAACACGAAATTATAGCCCATTTCAAAACAAATTGCACCCAAAAAGGAGCAAAAATGAGCAAGTTATGGCCATTTGAAGTTGAACTACAAAATCAAAAATGCAAATGAGAGGGGCCTACCAAATTTTTGAAAAATGCTGATGTGGTGCTGACATCAGAAAGTCACTGGGTCAAATTTGACAGCCGTATTATCATCGCAAAACTTTGCCCCCTATTGACTGGGCGTCCGTACTGTACGGACAGATGATTGGGCAGGTTGATTCAGATGATGTGGCACTGTGATTGTGTGTACAGAAGTCTGCGTGGCATTGTACGAAAAGCTGATGCGGTGGATGACTTGGCTGTACGGGTTGTACCTGCGGGCCAGTGGCCGCCTGCCACGTGGCGGACGCAGGTTCACTGGTCTCGTGGTTGGTCGGCTATCCGCATGGCGGGGTCTATGGCCGGCGGGTGGTACCAGAGGTCTCGGTCGGCGGCAGTCGGCATCGCCGGAGGCAAAGGTAGTGGGCACCGAAGGTGGTGCTGGGAGGAGAGGCACTCGGGGAGGACCTGTGGCTTCGGTGCCAGAGTCTGCGACGGGCGCGGGACGAGCACCGGGAGGTGGTGGGCGTTGTTGGGAGGAGCCGGTGCCGGTGACTGTGGCGGCCGGTGGGGACAAAATGGCCGGCGGTGGCGGTGACAGAGGCACAACGCGTTGGCAGCAGAGGACGGTGCGAGGAACAACGCGCAGAGAGGTACGCGGCGGGCGCGATTCTCAACGGTCTGCGGCGGGTACAGCGCAGGTACGTGGCCTGCAACCTGCTTTTTGATATATATATATATTTTATTTTTTTTTTGATGATTTTTCAATTTTTTTTTTCAGATTTTTTTATTTTTCTGAAAATTTTTCCGAAAATAAATTTTTTTTTCCGAAAAATATTAAAAAAATTTCAAAATCCGTACAATACGAGCAAAATTGGGGAAAAAAAATTTCTTCACCAAAATAGGCTGACTTTATAACCAAAATTCATGGAAACGGCCTTCTGGACATAATGGGGAGGTCGGATTTGGTCTAGGACGCCTCCAAAAGATGCTACTCCTCAGATCTGCCTCTTGACATCGCAATAATGCCTCTTCAAAACGAATCAATGAAGCCCCAATGGCTCTGATACCATGTTGGATTTTGCCAAGATCAAGAGCTCAATGAAATGTACAAAATAGAGACACAATATAGGACAAGAATAAACTGTATTCTCATCAATAGAAATGATCAACAATAATCAACTGGATTCAATAGTTACATACAATGTAGATGAGCCTGCTTATATAGGCAAGGCTAGGGATATGTGAGCACACAAACATGACATGTGGCTCAATAAGAAACAAGTGTAGGTAGGAAATAGGTGTGGGTAGGTAGGAGAAATAATATAATAGTCGACATGAGGTGGATCACCCACTGAAGGTGGAATTATCACTCCACAATAAGTGGATATGATAGTGTAATAACAAGATCAACACCATAAAAGGTGGAATTTCTCCTACACACACTATCCCAATGTGGCACAAACACCCAAGTGTCTCATACCCAAACTACTATGAAATGCATTATCCTAAGTAAACTTAAGTAAGTGTAATAATATCCATGATGAATAATTATTTACACCAACAGTGATCTATATGGATTTGCAAATGAATGATTGATTTTCTTTTGATTTATGATGATGTAAATGCAAATGGTCTACATGAAATGTTTTTGAGTTTATATGTAATGTTTATAATGATTATGAATCTAAGTGTAAAGATGCAATTAAATGATCGTTAATGGAATGATAATGCAAATAATAATGATGATACACTACATGATGAATGGAATGCACTTAATTGAATGCAAATTATTGCAATGATTTATATACAACTAAATGAAAATGGATAATGATTAAAATGTTTCTAAAAAATGAATGCACCTATAATGATTAAATGCAAATTATTTTTGTTTGACCAAGTATACTCAATCTTTGTTTATGACCGTTGATCTGTTAATGAAATGATATGCTTATAATGTAACTGACAATGAATGCTTATAATGCAGATGAATAATGAGCTAATGAAATGATCTAACTAAAAAAGATACTTCCATTCTTCATATGTTATCTTGTAACGGTACTTGATTTCATCATTGAGCTTTAAAATATTATAAGAAAATACAAGCAACTTGACATAATGATCCAAGATGCCCTGAGTATTTCTTACATGGATTTTGATATAGCAAGTTAATACAAGCAACTTGATATAATGGATCAAGTTGACCTGAGTATTGCTTGCAGAATAGACAAGGATTATCCCCTTTCATGCATGACTTGGAACATCCTCCTTGATCTTTTGTTGATCATATCATGAGACAAGTACATATTGTAGTAAGAGATAAACCACAAACAACAATCAAAGAAAAATAATCATGCCTCATCATAGCTTCTCTAGTCATGGACATCCTTGAGTTGCATAGAGTACATGATTAGCAATAAAATCAAGATATAAACAATGAATCTTGCATGTCATTCACATGTTCTTATGGTCATTAACTAATATAATCATCTTAATGAATGATCTTTGATAATCCTTTATTGCTTGTTGGTTGATTCTTCGGTTTCTAAGTTTCACGATTCAGTTGTTGATGAAATGCCTTGATTTTTTTTGCTTTCTTGCTTGTTATCTATTTCAAAACCCTAAGTGTTTTTGGTTTCTCTAAGTTTTCCGAATGTTTTGGATTTTCAAAGATTCAAAAGATCACCTTAGCAAAAAGGAATTAAGATTTTGCCTCCAGTAGAAACAAAATTATTATGGATGTATGAATTGATCAAGATCCAAACCAAGGATGGATACAAATGCAGATTGATTGCTTCTGATAAGATTTAAGACAGTGACTATGACAAGTATGTCAAAGATTGATAATTGTTGGTAGGCTGCATATTTCTTGCTAATGGTTCATAGCAATGGATGCGAAAGATGGAATGGATAAGCTAGAATATGATGGAAGCGATAGATTGGATATGATAAAGTGGATAGGTACACAAAGCGATCTCATAGATGCAAGAGCTCACTTTTCAGATAGCGTCTGTTTACCAGGTTTTCACCATCTAAATTTATTGCATTTTTTCCATATTTTGTATTTTTGGGGGATTTTTTTTTCTTAGGACTTTATATGCTTTTTATTGATTTTTTCAGGACTTTATATGTTTTTTGTTGATTTTTTAAGGACTTAATATGCTTTTTGTTTTTTTGTTTCAGGACTCTATATGTTTTTGGTTGATTTTTTCCGAACTTTATATGCTTTTTGTTGATTTTTTTCAAGACTTTATATGTTTTTTGTTGATTTTTTTCAGGACTTTATATCTCAAGCATAGAATTTCTTGAGATGGATAGAATTGATAGGTTCATCAAACCAATCAACTTTAGGAGTAGATAACCTGTATGCTCCTTGTATGTAGGAAAAGCGGGTCGATAGAACTCAATATGTGAAAAATGGAGCTCTATGGAGCCTTGCTCACACACTCACATGACTTCTTGGTGCAAGCTATAGAGTAATAAAGTATCAGTCAGCTTCCCAAGGTGGGTCCCATGGTTCTCTATCTTACACGGTCCCTCAAACCAACGTTTTTGCTCTCAGATCACTGAGCAAAATGGTTTAGGGATGGAAAATGCAAGAACGAGGGATGCTTTTGTTCGTTTTAATATGAGATGCATCCTAGGCTATGCATGATTCTAGAAATGCAATAAACTAACTATAAGATGACAAGGTTAGTAAACAAACTATCCTAGCATACTATATTAGTTAATGATTTAAGCTAATGATAAAGAAAGTACTCTAAACATGCATATTTAGACTAATTCCTAGTTAAAAGAGGGGCTAAATGATGAGCATAAATGATATACGAAAGCTTGAATGTATTTGTGCATAAGTGTGATACTACAAACTTGGATTATGAAAAATGGAGGGATGAGAGCTCTATTTATAGCAAAAATAGGGCAATGGATGGTCAGGATTGAAAGCGTTGATCAAGGGTTGAGTTTGAAAGTTGGGAATCCATGCTTGCAATTTGCACCAATGAAATGGTGACAAATGTCAACATAGGGTTGGGTTGAGAGAAGGGATTGGAGGCATTAAATGCCTGAGAAGACCTTATGGTTATCTAGAGATAAGGGTTAAGCTTAAGTTAGGCTTACCCATTGGATTAAGAGTTAATCCAAGGATAAACTCTTGTGCAAATGATTAAGAGATAATCATGGTCAAAGCATTAAAGGCTTGATGAGACCCTTGGGTTGGATGAAGGTTAAGTTAGGCAAAAAGTCTCTAACCATGTAAGAGGATTGAATTAACCATTAATGGTTTGGGAGACTTTGGAAAATTAAGTGGTTGAAGACTTGAAGCCTTTAATGGTTATCAAAGACTTTAAGGTTTTGAGAAGTGACCTCCCCTTGCTTAGGGATGTGACAAAGTTTAGAAGATGGGTTAGGTTAATTTAGAAGTGATTGGAAGGGTCTAGAAGAAATTAGGAAGGGGTTTAGGAAGCAAGTGGGAGATGTAGGAAAATGCAAGTGGATGGAGGGATAATAGGATTTAATTGAAATAAAGTTAATTTAATTCAATTTGGTTGTAATTTGGGGAAATTAAATAAATTAGATTTATTCAATTTAGGATAACTATTTAATTAAATTTGAATTTAATTAAAAGTGAATAGGGGGGGATTTAATTGAATAAAATGATTTATTCATTAAATGGTTATAGTGAATTTAATTGAGTAATTTACTTAATTAAATAGAAGAATGCGGGCAATTTAATTAAATTGGATTTAATTAAATAGAGAAATGAACATAAAATATTCATTTAGGAATATGGTCATTTTTATACGTCTACATTTTGCCCCTCTTTGAAGTGACGTGTGTGCACATGTTATTTCAAAGAAAATGATGTGTTATCGTGATTTATGATCAAATGAAATATTTGTGTCGCTCTTATGATTTGCAAGTTGTGCTCCAGATTTGATTTGATGCATGATGCCCCCTCGGGAGATGAATCAATATTTTGAAAATTTTGATTTTTATTTGGTGATTTGTGTTTGGTGTGTATGATTTTGTCTATGTGAAATGTTTAAATTGATTCATCTCCCGATAATTTACAGATTTTAGGGTATAAGGGAGACCACGAACAAATTACATACCCGATTCCCTAACCCTAATTTCATTTTCCTCCTATAAAAGGGGAAAAGTACTTTGACTTGATTCATTTCTACATTGTTGACTTTGGAGAAGGAGAATTTGGAGAGAAGTCAAAATGCCTATTCCGTATTCCAGGCATCGTTTTGAGTGCATTCGGAGGTACTGAAGACCTGCCACATATGGACCACCAGTAAGTCAACACTTTTGACCCTTTTTTGATTTTTGATTTGGTCATTTTTGGTCATTTTTTTATTTTTGAAATTTGGTTTTAGCGGTTTAGCACATCAAAGTCGCAATTTAGCGCATACGAAAATTTAGGTAGCGCATGAAGCTTATTTTTAGGGCTGCGTCCGAAACAAAATAGTGTAGCGCATAGAAAGTCTAGGTTAGTGCAGGGAGTGAAAATAGTGCATGCCGAATGTAGGGTAGCGTGTCAGGTTAACAAGATAGCACATGAGTAAGACCTAGCACATAGGGGTCACAGGGATTCACATGGGTAAGGGGTTTTAGCGCGTAGGGTAGACCTAGCACATAGGGTCAAATAGGTAGCATCAGCGAGGTATGGGTTAGCGCATAGATAGGTTTTAGTGCATAGGGTAGGTTGGGTGGTGCATGGGGGAAAAAGACTAGCGCGTAGAGGCAGTCTAGTGCATAGGGTAAATAGATTAGTGCAAGGGAAAAACAGCCTAGCACATGGGTAGATTTAGCGCAGCGAGAATCTGTTTTAGCGCATTAGGAAAATCTTGTGTGATGGGGGAAATTGTGAAATTGTTGTGTCTTGCTATCATGGTTTTTATGGATTTGTCCAATATGATTGTTGATATAACTTGTTTTGATTTGCGATATTTCAATTTATGCATAGATATTAATGTGTTGGTTTGATCAAAGCATGATTTGTTTTTGCACTTTGTTTCAAGTTCAATGTGTGAAGCCTAATTTGTGTTACAAGCTGATATGGGTTGGAAACTTGAGTTGTTTTACAAGCTGATATGGGAGGGAAACTTGAGCTATTTTACAAGTTTATGTGATTTGGAGACTTGAGTTGTGTTACAAGTTTTGATGTGGTTTTTGATACCTTGAGTTGTTTTACAAGTTGACATGAAATGATAGAATTTTGAACTTGATGTAGATGAGCAAATTGTTTCAAGTTGTTGATGTGAGTTTGATTTTGATACCTTTGTTTTGATGTGGAAACTGATATTGGACTTGTTGTGCTGGTTGACAGGAGCGATTGGGCGTGGTGTAGTCGCATGAGCAATTTCCTAGGCCTTGGACTCTGATACCACGGTTGACACAGGCCGACCTGGATATCATTGAGAGATGTGGGTTGACGTCCCTGTTGGATATGCCTCGGTTCACTATGAACCGGGGGCTACTTACAGCGCTCGTAGAGAGGTGGCACAGCGACATGAATACCTTCCACTTTGCCACAGGTGAGATGACAGTTAGAGGACTGTTATAGGATTCTACACATACCAGTAGTAAGTGCACTACTACCATATGAGCAGTCGAAGGAGGGTAGCATAGAGGCACTTCACCATATTTTTCATGATGAGACAGTATGCAGATATGAGATCCCGTGGCAGAAGTTCCTAAACTTGGATTATGCACCGCTTCCATCAATACTTGCAGGGTTTATCGATGGATTCCTTTGTCTTGATCGCAGGTCAAAGGGATTCTCTATGGGATGGGAGCTGGTGTTAGAGGACATGGTTACATAGGGCCATAGGTTTGTGTGGGGATCGGCTATGCTATCCCATCTATACAGGGACCTGCATGAGGTGGTATACCTAGTTTACGATAGTTTGTCAACTGGCGTGACACTCTTATAGGTATGGTGCTGAGAGCATATTCCGGCTGCTAGGCTATTAGCAGACAGAGATAGGCTCGTTGGACGTGCCTATGCTTATGGATATAGGGGTCTAGTTGTCCAGCAGAAGCTGGGCAAACTAGAGCATTGGAGGAGAGTTTTGGATGACATTGATACGGTCACATGGCGACCATATACAGGGTGTGAGGTGTGGGTGGAAGATGGGCTAGAGATGCCCTATGTGTTTATGATGAGATACCTGATTGGGAGGACCCCATTTGTTATTGAGAGGTTTGTGGTGACCAGAGGTTTGCGATAGTTTGGTCGACAACAGGGTATACCTCAGGGGGCCTATTTATATGCAGGGCGGAGGCAGGACATATTAGATTGGGGTCCGACAATTGATAGTGCGATAGCCATGGAGGAGTTTGTTGGATTGGCGGGTCAGATATGGGATTATGCCCTAGATATTTTGGATGCGGCCATGACTGATGAGTTTGCGAGACTGTTCACTGCGCGAGCAGTGGCGAGGATTTCAGATCCAGAGGAGATGCAACCGACATTTGATGATGACGATGATGAGGAAGGTGGAGATGATGAGGATGATGGAGATGGTGGAGGAGGTCGATGAGGGAGAGGAGATAGAGGGAGGAGGGGAGATAGAGGGAGGAGAGGAGATAGAGGTTTGGAGAGAGCAGTCAGATGGGCGGTGATGGACAGGGGGAGAGGCGATTTGGCAATTGGAGCCAGTGGAGAGGGGAGGGTGGGGGAGGTTCTAGCTACAGTGGGGGGGATTGACGAGGTGATATAGCCAGTGCAGAGGAGGACGATGAATGTGCTCCCACCTCTAGCACCGAGGACAGGAAGAGTGAGAGGGGATGTCCCTGCGCAGGTACTGCTATGGGTTCGGATCCCTACTCATGTTGAGGATGCACAGATTCAGACCCTACAGGTGATTGTACAGTAGTTGCAGGCATAGGTTTTGACATATCAGTGGCAGATTGTGCAGTTGACCACGGAGCGGGACACAGAGATAGAGCGGAGGGGGCGAGCGGAGGAGCTTACAGCCAGTGTGCAGAGAGCAGCGGCGGGTGGTCTGATGAGAGACACCTTGAGAGAGCTATCTTTGAGAGCTCAGGAGGCGGAGTACTACCGCCTGCACTATGAGGCTGTGGTACCCAGGGATCGTCGAGTACAGAGCTTCACACAATCGAGATCTAGTCGATCTTGAGATACTGGGTCGCAGTCTGAGAGCCGAGGTGTGACAGGGCCATCGAGACAGGATCCCCTTGGGGATCTAGGGGTGGGGACATCTGGAGCTAAACCATCTCCGTCAGGGGATAGCCATACTTGAGAGACGTGGTCTTTGTTGTATTTTTTATCATTGTATTCTTTATACTGGACACAGAGATGATAGATTTTGTACATTTTGATCATTTTTGGAGATATATATATATATATATATATATATATATATATATATATATATATATATATATATATATATATATATATACGGCATCATTATCTTTGATCATGTGGTGTGTTATATAGATGTATGTGCTTATGTGTTCTTTTCTTTATGTGATGATGATTCAATGCTTAAATGTATGATGCAGGATGTATGCTTTTAATATGTTTGTGAGATGTATCTTGAAAATGAAATGTATGATTTTATATGTTGTGAAATGTATCTTTGAGATGTATGATAATGATATGTAACTAAGTGTAAAAATGATATGCAACTAATTGGAAAATGATATGCAACTATATAACTAATTGTAAAATGATATGCAAATATATAAATAATTGTAAAATGATATGCAACTATGTTTTTGGAGCATCCTCATTCTGCATTTGTCATCCCAATACAACCATATGTTGTTTTCTTTCTTTGTAGGTATCATCATTGAGCATTGATTTGTTTAGGATATGTTGAAAATTTATACAAGCACAATGGTATAATTGAACCATAATGACCTGAGAAAAATTTACATGATGTTTGATTTTGCAAGATAGCACAAGCGTCAAGGTATAATTGAACCAGGACGACCTGAGTGCAGATTGCATAAATAGACAAGATTAAATCATTTGTATGCGTGAAGTGGAATCAGACCTTCAGTGATATTCAATGTATCACGTCTCAAGGCAAGTATTCACACAGTACAAGTGATCGCCTCCTAGACAGAAGACTAAGAAAATATTAGAAGTTCCCCATGATCTCTAGCTTTGAAGCATTTAGTGAGAAAAGGAAGAGAATCCAATAATTTTTAAAAAGTTCAAAATGCAAAAATAGTCAAGATTTGTATGCGATAATGCAACATTCAGTACTTCAGAAAATCATCCATCCTTGGTATTTCTATGATTTTTTTGTTTTGTTTTGCGATGAAGCATAGTTTTGGTTGTTGGATGCCATACTGCAGAGTTTTGCTTCCAGTTTTGACATCTTGAATGTTCGCAAGTTTTGACGATTTTAATGCCCCTAGCTGAGTGTGCCTCTTGATGTGAATATGTACAGTGATTTCCAAGCCATGGTGGAATGTGGTAAGAGGATATATATGGATAAACCAGGATAGTGACTACGCTAAGTATGTCCTGAATGGATATGTGCTAAGTGTCGGGTGATGGCCGATAGTGTTTTTAAGGATATGGATAAAATGGTATGGAGATAGATAGAGGAGCTGCTCTTTCACAAGAGCACCTTTTTACTAGGTTTTCACCATTTGTTTTTATTGTACTTTGTTTTTTTTTTGCTTTTTCTAGATTTTTTTATTTTTTTGCTTATTTTGGCTTTTTCCGTGCACTAGTCTACTTAAGTGTAGTACTTTTTCAGATGGATGTTGTTAGTTGGTTCATCGAGCACATCTCCTTCTGAAGTTGTTAGCTGATAGGCACCTGATCCATAGACTGATATGATGACATAGGGACCCAACCAGTTAGGTTCAAATTTCCCTTTCTTTTCTCGATCTTGCTGATTTCTTGGATTTTCTTTGAGGACTAGGTCACCAACTTTGAAGTTGCGAGGGATGATCTTATGATTATAGCTCCTGCACATGCATTGTTGATATGCTTTGAGATGAGTGTAAGCATGCTGGCGTATTTCATCTAGTAGTTCTAGTTCTTGTAGTTGGTTGACTCGATACTCTTCATCTGGGATTAAACCTTTCAAAGAGACTCTAAGAGATGGGATTTCTACTTCTAGGGGTAAAATGGCTTCTGATCCATATACCAATGAATATGGTGTTGCTCCTGTAGGTGTGCAGATGTTGGTTCTGTATGCCCAAAGCACTAGATTAAGTTGTACATGCCAATCTTTACCGGCATCATTCACTATTTTCTTTAGGATCTTTAGTATTGTCTTGTTAGATGCTTCTACTTGACCATTCCCCTGTGGGTAGTATGGTGTAGAGAACCGATGTTGGATTTTAAATTGTTCAAATAATTCTCTGACATCTTGGTTTTTGAATGGGCGCCCATTATTGGTGATTATGGAACTTGGAATGCCATATCTGTAAATCAGATAGTTTAGGATAAAAGAGGCAATTTGTTTCCCAGTCACTATGGTCATGGGAACTGCTTCTATCCATTTGGTAAAGTATTATGTTACCGTTATAATGAACTTGTGTCCATTTGAAGATGAAGGATGAATTTTGCCGACCAAGTCTAGTCCCCACTGACAAAAAGGCCAAGATGTTGTAAATGGCTGCAGTTCCTGTGCTGGTGCATGTATCAGATTACCATGGATCTGGCATTTAGGACATTTTTTGGCGAAGTGATATGAGTCTTTCTCCATTGTAGGCCAGTAGTATCCCATCCTTAGAAGCTTTTTAGCAAGAGTAGTACCACTTGAATGTGTGCCACAAATACCTTCGTGAAGCTCGTGTAAAGCAGAATCAGAATCATTACGATCAAGGCAACGAAGAAGAGTACCATCTAGACCTCGACGATACAAAGTATCAGCGATAAGGGTATAACGGGCAACTTGTTGGATAAAGTTACATTTTTGGTTACGGGATTGGTCAATTGGTAAGATATTGTTCTTGAGGTAGTCGTATATTGGTCCATGTAATGGAGAATCTGAACCAGTCAAGGCATAGATAACATGGGATTCTGAGTGGTCATAGGCGGGGGAGAACAGTTGCTCTACCAAAAACTCATAACGACTCTGTTGCTTTGGAATTTGTAGTAATGAAGCGACAGTAGCCATTGCATCAACTGCTTTGTTGTTCAACCTTAGTATTTGCTCGAAGGTGATGTGCACAAAATACTGTTTGAAGTCATCCACCATTCACTTGTAGGGTAGTAGCTTGTCATCCTTTGTCTGATAGTCATTGTTGATTTGATGGACGACTAGTTGTGAGTCTCCATAGACCTTTAACTTTGTGATTTTCCATTCTACGGCCATTTTGATGCCTATAACCAATGCCTCATATTCAGCCACATTATTTGTGCATGGGAACATAAGCCTATATGATCTTGGTATAGTGTGTCCTTCAAGAGTGATGAATAGAATGCCAGGACCTGAACCATGTTGTGTGTAGGATCCGTCAAAATATAGGGTCCATTGTTTGGTAGAAATAGCAAGAACATCCCTGTCTGGAAATTCAATCTCCATAGTTTGTTTTCCTGGTAGCGGTGCTTCAGCTAGCTGATCTGCAATTGCTTGTCCTTTGATGGCACATCTTTCTATGTATTGAATATCAAATTCACTGAGAATCATGACCCATTTAGCCAATCTACCTATAAGAGTTGCCTTGCTGAGTAGATATTTGAGAGGATCAATTTTTGCCACTAGATTAATTATGTGGGCTAGCATATAATGTCGAAACTTCTGAGATGCGAAGACCACTGTTAGGCAAGCCTTTTCAATGAATGTATAGTTGAGTTCATATTCATTCAATGTCCTACTGATATAGTATATGGCTCGTTCTTTCCCTTGTTGATCTTCTTGTGCCAATAGTGCCCCCAGCGATATATCTGTTGTTGAGATATATAGGATAAGTGGCTTTCCTGCGACTGGTGGTACTAGAACTAGTGGATTCATTAGGTACTGTTTGATTTGATAAAAAGATTCTGTACACTTGGTCTCCCATCTGAATGGTAGATTTTTATGTAGTAAATGGTTAAATGGTAGACTTTTATCTGCTAGCTGAGCGATGAATCGCCTGATTGATTGAAGTCATCCTTGTAGAGATCTGAGTTGACTGATATTCTTTGGTGGTGGCATTTCCATAATGGCTTGTACCTTTGTTGGGTCTACTTCAATACCCTTAGCTGAGACTATGTAGCCTAGTAACTTGCCTAATGTAACCCCGAAGACACACTTATTAGGGTTGAGCCTGACTTGGAATTTCTCCAATCGATCAAAGATCTTTGTTAGGATGCTGAGATGTTCTGCTCTGGTGAAGGATTTAGCTAGTAAATCATCCACATAATCTTCCATAAATGTGTGCATCATATCATGAAAGATTGTTGTCATTGCTCTTTGATAAGTGGCCCTTGCATTCTTTAAGCCAAAAGGCATAACATTCCAATAGTACGTTCCCCAAGGATAGGTGAACATTGTTTCATCTTGATCTTCTGGGGCTATTTTGATTTGATTATAGCCTAAGAATCCGTCCATTAGTGAGAGCATTGCATGTCCTACTGTGAGGTCTACAATTATGTCGATACTAGGCAGAGGAAAGTCATTTTTTGGACAAGCTTTGTTGACATCTCTGAAGTCAGTGCATATTCTGATACTACCATCTGGTTTTGATACTGGAATGATGTTGGAAATCCATTCTGCATAGTCAATGGGTCGAATGAATCCGACATCTAATAGCTTCTTTAGTTCAGTTTTGACCATGAGTGCCACCTATGGATTCATCTTTCATAGCTTTTGCTTGATGAGTTTAACTCCTGAAGAGTTGGACAAGTGATGCTTGATTAAGTGTGGATCGACTCCAGGCATATCGGCATATGACCAAGCAAAGTTAATTTGCTATTCTGTAAAGAAAATGATGAATGCTGATCTTTCCTCCTCTGTCAGAGATTCTGCAAGATGTATGTTTTTGACTGCTTCTATGGTACCAGTGTTGATTGATTGAGTGGGCTCAATCAATATGGGTGATCGCTCATGAAAGTGTTCAAGAAGAGTGTCAAGTCTCCCATCGTTAGGTGCCTTAAAAAGGTTTTCACCCTCAAATGCGTCCTTTATTTTTACTTTTTTGTGATCTAGAGATGCCATTGACTGGTTTTCAACATCAGATCTTTTATTTGGTTTATTTTTGCAACTGAGAGACTTGGCACTCCCTGGTTTGTAGACGTCGTTACTTTGTTCACTGGTAGAGCCTATTTTTGGGTTAATGGTACATAGGTAGTGGATAATAGATTCATCATCTGGAAAAATTGGTATGTCATGGATTTCAGGTTCATCCCAGTCAATGAGGTCAGGAAAGACAAGTGGTAAGGAATCGTTCGGTGGATCAAGTTTTGCTACTATAAGTGTCAATATAGAGGTTTCATCATGACTGTTCTTGGTTTTAAAGAAGTCCAGGATTTCATCGAGGTCTTCGATGGTATTATCTTCCATATAGACTTATTCATAATGTTTCTGTTCGCTTTCCTTGGCGTCATAGATATTCTGTGGTCCAAATTCAAGAGGTCTATCTTCTACATTATGTTCTTCTTGAGAAAGGGATATGGAGTCAGTATTGTCAGTGATATCTGCAGTAGCATTTGAGCAGCTACCCCATTCATATTCATTGGAATCAATCTCAGAGGCAACATCACAGATTCTATCAGTACTGTAAACTAGTATGTTGTATGGTGAAAACAAATCTTTTATGAGGGATACCATTTTGATAGTTTTTGTTGATTCTATGTCAGATCCTGCTTCTACTTTTTGTATTTGTTCATAGAATGTGCCTCCTTGGGGAGAAATAAAGGTATCCAGAGATGATTTTATTGGTTCTTAAAATAGTGGATTCTGAACATGAGCTACTGCTACAGATATGGCCCTTTTGTGGCTTAGAAGTTTTTCCTGATGTAACTTCTAGTCTTGACGTTCCTGTGCCTTGTGGATTGTTTCTGTTGATTCAAAGAGTGCTTCCTGCCAAGATTCTTCTTTGTACTTCTTCTTTACTTTCCATTGAAGTTTTGCAGTTATGTGGGGCGGCTTTCTTAATAGGAAAGTGAACTCACAACCCAATCTTGTTTTATCTCTACTGGGCTGTGAAGGAAGATCTATGGGTTTAGTGACTCCTTCTTTGCATTTCCCAATAGGTCCTTTACCATCATATCCCATTTGCTGCATGATTAAGTATCCTTTTCCATATAGGTGTGTTGGTAGAACAATGTCTAGAGCAGCTGCTCTATTATCTTCTTCCTCATCTGTGTATAACCAACTAAGAATATCCTTGTCTTCTGATTCATGTGCTAGAGTGCCCAATTGGATGAAGGTACCATCAAATTTGGTGATGGGCTTAGTGACCAGATGTGTTGATGTAGTAGACAATCCATGAGATCTGGGTGATGTCGGTAATTTGGCCAAACATAGGGGCTCCAAAGAGTATTCTCCCATACCTTGGTCTTTGATTTGCATTTTCTGCTTGAAATTTCCAGATAATGAGTTGGGCTTTACTGTTTGTAGATCTGATGTTGAAGATCGTTGCTTTTCTCTATTATGAGGAACCAAACTATCTTGGGCTACCCCCATTGCGTTGCAATGTTGAAATGGATTATGATTAGCAGATATCGAGATTTCTTGTCTGTCATAAAGAAATTTGACACACTGGTGATACGTAGAAGGCACTGCTTGCATTTCATGTATCCAGGGTCGCCCTAACAAAATATTGTAGGTGAGATCTATGTCTAAGACCTGACACATGGTATTCTTTTGCACTGGTCCCACTTGAATAGTAACGTCATGGTTCCTTTAGAGGACCTTTCCTCATCATCATATGCCTTTATGGTAATCTTCTTGCAGGGATCAATAGACTCTTCTGAGAAGCCTAATGCATGGATAAGCTTTAAAGTACATATATTAAGTCCGGCTCCTCCATCTATTAAGACTCTTTTTACTTGGTGTTTGCAAACAATGACTTTGATATGGAGAGGAGTGTTATGTGGATGGCTCAAGGAAGCATTGTCATGCTCTGAGAAGGTGAGTTTATGAGGTCCTATCATATGGGCGACCATGGCTTGAAATCTGTTTGTATCCAGATTTTGAGGTACATTGGTTTCCAATAGCGCTTGTTCCAATATGTCTTTGTGCTTCGGTAATAGTTTCAGCAATTCTAGTATAGATATCTGAGCTGGAGTTTTGCGTAGTTGGCTAACCAAGTCATATTGGATTTTTGGTGTAGTAGTTGTAGGTGACGTATGTCCTTTTAAGACATATTTCTGAGTTTGGGTTGTTACATTGACAGATTCATGATCACGCTGATCTCAGATGGTAATGACATTTACTTGATGATCTTTAGCTAATATGTGATTTATGGTGTTGTTGTAGACATGGTTGATACGATCTCCACGTGTATTGTTCGAGGTTGAAGCTCCTTCTTTGTTATAATTTGGAAGAGGATTTTTAAAGGCTCCATGATCACCATTTGTTTTGAGACCATCTACCATTAAGTCACCTCGATCAATCATATCTTGCACCATGTGTTTCAATCTCATGCAATCATTCGTCCGATGACCCTTGTTACGATGGTAATCACAATAGTGTGAATCATTCCACCAAGGTGGTTTGATTTGGGGTTCATAGTTGCTGATTGGAGGCAAAGAAAGAATCTTGTTAGCCAAAAGTTCTTTGAATGCTGATTCTAGTGATTGTCCTAGTGGTGTGAAAACATGCTTTTGGAAATTGTTCGTGTTGTCACAGGAATTGTTGTTAGGTCCTGGATTCGTGTTTTTGCCTTGAGTATCGTTGGTGTTGTTTGCATTGAGTTGTCCTTGATTGATGTTTGGTGCATATGTGTTAGCATTTGGATTAGCACTTTTAGGATTTTTCGTAGCCTGAAAATTTCCAGATAATGCAAGCATTGGTTGCTTAGATTTTGGATCATGCGTTTCATTGTTGCCTTCGTTTTTGTTTCGAGTCCAGAATCGAGACTTGTCCAAGTTGTTGTTGTTCTGGTTATTGTAGTTTGATGAGTTTGTTCCTTCCTTGAAGAATTTGAGTGTTCCCTTTTTGACACACGCTTCCTCTACTTGAATGTCATTTTCAATCAATTTAGCGAAAGACGTTATGCATTGGAGTTTGAGTCTGTAACTCATTTCACCATTCAAGTTGTCGATGAAGATTTCCATTTTCTTCTTTTCAGGAATATCTCGAGGATATCGTGATACCATACGTCACCAGCATTGAAGGAATATCATAAATGTTTCATTGTTCTTTTGTTTGGTGTTGCAGACATCTAGTATGGTTATAGCGTGTTGAATATTATAGGAGTATTGTGTTATGAACTTGTTAACCAATTCATCAAATGATCTGACAGGTGGCATAACTTTGGACAACCATTCCATTGTTTGCCTCCCAAGCTTCTTGGGAATAATCTCATCAGATAAGTGTCATTATGAGCAAACTCAAGACTCATTGTGCAAAATTCTCGAACATGATCACGGGGATCACTTTTTCCATCATATTTGTCAGATTTAGGTACGTCTAAGTTTGGAGGAAAAAGGATCATGTTCAATCTTCTGTCAAATGGATAAGGACATATTTCATTTAAAGAGCACCGTATTGTTGTCCCTTGTTGCATGTCATGTATTTGTCTTTGTAACATTTGCATTTGTTGAGTAAGGGCAGCCAAAGGTACATTGTCTTGTTGAGGGAAAAGTTCTTCCCTTGTATTAGTTCTTAGCTGAAAAGGTGTGTTAAATGGTATATTTTTCTCTGGAGTTTCTAGCTCGAGTATACGCATTTCTAGTATACGTTGTTCTAGAATGTGTTGCTCAGGTATGTGTTGTTCAAGGTGATGAGTTTCTTCTTCTCTTTGTTGTTCTTGATATGCATATTGTCGAGATCCGGTTCTAAAGATGTTTGTGTCTAAATCTTCAGGAAGTTTAACGCCTTTACTTGTGAGCATGAGTAGATACTTTTCTTTGTCATTTTCCATAAGCCTTTCTACAAGCTTTTGGAATGAAGGGTTTTCCTGACATTCCTAAAGAAGTGCTTCAGAAGTGTGGAACTTCAAAAGGATTTGACAACCTTCGATTCATACTAGACTCTGTGTGTGTCTCGCTTTGTTGGTTTCTTTGAGAGCGAGTAACAGGCATTTTAGTAGAAACTTTCAATGATGAAGGGGACAAAATCCTCGTTAATATGTTGCTCGGGGTCGAGGTGTGTTATAAGTGATACACTCGTCAGGCAAGAATGCTGAATTGATCTTTCCTCCGTGATTTATAATTTGATTAAAAGCAAACTTTTGACAGTAGGCTCTTGTCTTTAAGGGTTCTTTGTAAAATTCGTTGGATTTGTTTTGGATATAACGTTCGACGTGATGAAGGAATACCCGATGAGATTTGAAGATTTGACGATTGATGTATAAAAACTTATTTCTCTTGATGAACTTGGAAAAACTAGGTTGTTGTTTCTTTAACGTGATGTTACGATAAAGGTTCTTTCTTCTTAGAATATGGAGATTAGTCATGCATGAGTGATCAATGGTTTCCTTTGATTTGTTTTGATTTAGTTGATCTTGTTTGAAAAATTTCAAATCTTACTCTATCAAAGTGAAGGTTTAGATGCCCCTTCATGACAAAGCATGTCAAATGATATGGATAAAAGCCTCCCGATATGGAGACTTGATTTGACAACTTGAAATTTTTAAACAAGTGTTTTTGAAATAAAATCCGTAAGATGGTAAAGGATTTTGTTGATACTGATGATGAGGTTTCCGGATTATGATAAGATAGATATGTTTTATCATGCGATCAGTTTAGGATTTTTACAATGTTTGTTTTGACACAAATTTAGCTCAAGAAATAGTTTTAACAGTTTGTTTTCACTACTCCGCTTTGATGAAAAATGTTGTTGATAATGAGAGGCTTTTGAAAATGTTTTCAAAATTTTTAAAATTCCTCACTATTTTGCCCTTTGTCTATATGTTTTTGATCACGCGCTAAAACAGGGACGAAATGCGCTACCAAAATTACTCCACGTGCTAAAAGAATGACCACACATGCTAGGCTGCCCCCAGACACGTGCTAAAGATTTGACTATTCAAAAAAATTGTTTTCTACCTATTTAAAAATTCATGCGCTAGCCTGGGTCTGTGACGCGCTAACTTGTGAACTTGATGCACTAATATTTTGCTGTTACGCGCTAAGCTGATGCTTCCATGCACTAGATTGTTTCTCTGATGCGCTAAAGGTTTAACACTGGTTTGATTTTGGGATAAAACACTACTGTTTGGAATAGACGCGCTAACTTAGTGTTTGAATGCGCTAACAAAAGTATTTCATGCGCTAAGAAGTTTCTCTTACATGCTAAACTGCCCTGATTTGTTTTCTTTGGTTGGTTTTTTCTAAATTTTGGATTTTTGTTGTGAATTTTTTAGGTTTGATGGATGATTTTCTGAAGTAGTAAATGCAAGCACGGCACAAAAAGTACAACTATTTTACCTAATCTAACAAAAAGTGTATGTTCTGTGAGGATGTGTTCAAATCCCTAATGTTTTAACAAGTTTGGATACAAATAATATACTTTTGAAAGACTCTTTATTTAAAGGTCATAAATAACATCATAGCCCACTAGTCTCGATACTCCGTCAGCTCAAACAACCATGTCACCCCCTAGAGGGCGCCCGTTTTTTTGCCTTTTGCCAGAAATTAACTCAAAGTGAATCGTTTCATAGTTGAGTAGTTATCTTGAGAGATATATGGTGAGTAATCTTGGGGGCGGATTCTTCCCCACCCTTGCACTATGATGTTATAAATGTCTGGTTACTGACTCAGTTCAAAGATTTTATTTCTATGGTTTATAATCAGGCTTCTTGTTCGGCCGTTAGTGATAAACTCCCTCAAGAGGCTTCCCAACCTTTAGAACAAAGGCTTTATGTATCTCGAAGATACTAGGGGAAGGTTAATCGCTGCACACAACCATTGAAAAGGACTCTCATCACTTTCCACTTTTGATTATAGTGGGTTGGAATACTTGGCATCAAAGCCATTTCCCACTTAGGTCATTCCCTTCACACCAGCCATAAACGGCTTTAAGAGTTGATTTCAACTCCTCGGGAAGGCAGGCCTGCTAAAGGATGTAAAATGCTTTTGAAAGAAAGAAAGCTTTTTAAGAGAGGTCTGGTTTTTTGGATCACCCAATTAAGGGGAGAGCATATATCTTCCTCTTTCGATTCAAGGCAATCACAAATTCTTTTTAAACCTTCAATTCAGTGATTTTCTGACCTCTACTGGAAGATGTTGCTCCAAGAAAAGCATGGTGTTAATTTTACTTCCTCAAAGCAATGATTATTTAATCTAAGGAAATAACCATGTCAACAAAGCAAAAGGTTCGATTTGGTCAACATATAAAAATCGGTAAACAAAAAGGGAATAACTTCTCTCTTTAATTGCAACTAAGCTTTTGAGGTGAGGTTCTTTCCTTTGGAAAATAAAAGTGGATCCTTTTATGCACCAAAGGATGGTGAGGTTCTTTTTAAGCTCTATTTCTGCAAAAAAGAAAATTTTGTGTTGTTCTTTTTAGAGCCCAAATTGAGAAATTTTCTCCTAGGAAAACAAGAAAAGATTTTGATTTGTTGTTCGTTTTACTTGCCCAAACAAAAAAAACAAAAAAAAGTGAGTTCAATTTTATTTAAACAAGAAAAGAAAGAAATTTGAACTTTTGCCTAACTTAGAAAAGTTAGTAAAAATTTAAACTACTTTAACTCTAGCCTAAATAAAATGGATTCAAAACTTGCAGTCAACTATTAGTAACCTGCAGAAAACCTGTCTGTGATGCGCTATAGAACAAATTGTACGTGCTACAATATAACAGCGATGCGCTAAAAGAAGGTTTCAATGCGCTACACTATTTTCGGGATGCGCTACTCTGTGCGCTGAAAGCGCTTCTCTATTTTTCTCCCGCGCTGAGACCTATAGGAAAATTAGTAATCTAATGCGCTGATAGATGTACTTTAAGCGCTAGATTATGGATTCCACGTGCTGAACAGTAAACTGAATGCACTAGGCTATTAACCGGATGCGCTAAATAGTTAACTTAATGCGCTAATTCATTTTTCCTGCGTGCCTGCAAAAGTGGATATATTTCAAAACCGATTAGATATATGGAGTAAGGCCCCACGGTGGGCGCCAGAAATGTATGCGGGAAAAGCAAGTTGATAGAACTCAATATGTGAAAAATGGAGCTCTATGGAGCCTTGCTCACACACTCACAAGACTTCTTGGTGCAAGATATAGAGTAATGAAGTATCACTCAGCTTCCCAAGGTGGGTCCCATGGTTCTCTATCTTACATGGTCCCTCAAACCAACGTTTTTGCTCTCAAATCACTGAACAAAATGGTTTAGGGATGGAAAATGTAAGAACGAGGGATGCTTTTGTTGGTTTTAATATGAGATGCATCCTAGGTTGTGCATGATTCTAGAAATGCAATAAACTAACTATAAGATGACAAGGTTAGTAAAAAAACTATCCTAGCATACTATATTAGTTAATGATTTAAGCTAATGATAAAGAAAGTACTCTAAACATGCATATTTAGACTAATTCCTAGTTAAAAGAGGGGCTAAATGATGAGCATAAATGATATATGAAAGCTTGAATGTATTTGTGCATAAGTGTGATACTACAAACTTGGATTATGAAAAATGGAGGGATGAGAGCTCTATTTATAGCAAAAATAGGGCAATGGATGGTCAGGATTGAAAGAGTTGATCAAGGGTTGAGTTTGAAAGTTGGGAATCCATGTTTGTAATTTGCACCAATGAAATGGTGACAAATGTCAACATAGGGTTGGGTTGAGAGAAAGGGTTGGAGGCATTAAATGCCTGAGAAGACCTTATGGTTATCTAGAGATAAGGGTTAAGCTTAAGTTAGGCTTGCCCATTGGATTAAGAGTTAATCCAAGGATAAACTCTTGTGCAAATGATTAAGAGATAATCATGGTCAAAGCATTAAAGGCTTGATGAGTCCCTTGTGTTGAATGAAGGTTAAGTTAGGCAAAAAGTCTCTAACCATGTAAGAGGGTTGAATTAACCATTAATGGTTTGGGAGACTTTGGAAAATTAAGTGGTTGAAGACTTGAAGCCTTTAATGGTTATCAAAGACTTTAAGGTTTTGAGAAGTGACCTCCCCTTGCTTAAGGATGTGACAAAGTTTAGAAGATGACTTAGGTTAATTTAGAAGTGATTAGAAGGGTCTAAAAGAAATTAGGAAGGGGTTTAGGAAGCAAGTGGGAGATGTAGGAAAATGCAAGTGGATGGAGGGATAATAGGATTTAATTGAAATAAAGTTAATTTAATTCAATTTGGTTGTAATTTGGGGAAATTAAATAATTTAGATTTATTCAATTTAGGATAACTATTTAATTAAATTTGAATTTAATTAAAAGTGAATAGGGGGGGATTTAATTGAATAAAATGATTTATTCATTAAATGGGTATAGTGAATTTAATTGAGTAATTTACTTAATTGAATAGAGGAATGCAGGCAGTTTAATTAAATTGGATTTAATTAAATAGAGAAATGAACATAAAATATTCATTTAGGAATAAGGTCATTTTTATACGTCTACACTCTTAATCCATATACTACTACTATGACAAAAGGTCCTAGCCAATTTGGTTCAAATTTTCCCTTCTTTTCTCGGTCTTGCTGATTTCTTGGATTCTCCCTTAGAACTATATCTCCAGTCTGAAAAATACGCAGCTTGACATTGTGGTTATAGCTTCTTGCCATTCTTTTTTGATATAATTTCAAATGATTTGTTGCATTTTGGGGACGTTCCTGAATCAATTCAAGCTCCTGGAGTTGAGAGACCCGTTGTTCTTCTTCTGGTATAAGACCTTGCAAGGATACTCGTAGAGAAGGTATCTCTATTTCTATAGGTAATATGGCTTCTAATCCATAGACCAAACAATATGGAGTTGCCCCTATTGGAGTGTAGATGCTAGTTCAGTATGCCCAAAGAGCAGGATTTAGTTCAATGTGTCAGTCTTTTCCAGCTTCATTGACTGTTTTCTTCAAAATTTTCAAGATAGTTTTGTTTGATGCCTCACCTTGACAATTTCCTTATGGATAATATGGAGTAGAAAACCTATGTTGGATATGAAATTGTTCACATAGCTCCTTTGCATCTTGATTTTTGAATGGTCTTCCATTATCAATGATAATGCTCATAGGAACTCCATAGCGACAGATTATATAATTCAAAATAAATGATGATATTTGTTTTCATGTCACTGTTGTTAAAGGCACTGCTTCAATCCATTTAGTAAAATATTCAGTAGCAATCAGAATAAACTTATGTCCATTAGAAGATGAGGGATTTATCTTTCCTACCAAATCAAGGCCCCATTGTGAAAATGGCCATGACCCTGTCATAGGATATAGCTCTTGTGCTGGTGCATGAATGAGATTCCCATGGATCTGACATTGTTTGCATTTTCTAGCATATGTGAATGAATCTCTCTCCATAGTAGGCCAAAAGTAACCCATGAAGAAGTTTCTTAGCCAATGTTAAACCACTTGAGTGTGTGCCACAAATACCTACATGAATATCGTTAAGAAATTTCTCAGATTCTTCTTGTTCAAGACATCTCAACAAAGTACCATCTAGACCACGCCTATATAGGATATCGGAAATAATAGTATAGTGAGAGGACTGACGAATAAAATTCCTTCTCTGATTACAAGATAAGTCAAGAGGAAGGATACTATCTTTTAAATACTGATAAGTTTGACCATATGAGGATTGACTAGTTCCTGATAAATGACGAATTCGATAGGTATGCTGGGATTGAATGGTAGGGGTTAAGATATCTTCCACGAGAAATTCATAACGTTGTTGATTCTCCTTATTTTGCAAGAGATATGTTATTGTAGCCATTGCATCTTCTACTTTATTCTCATTTCTTGGAATTTGGGTGAATGATATTTCTTTAAAATGTTCTTTAAACTCCTCTATCAGTTGTTTGTATAGCATAAGCTTATCATCCTTTGTTTGATATTCATCATTTATTTGGTTGATGATAAGTTGTGAATCACCATAGATATGTAGTTATTTGATGTTCCATTCAATGGCCATTTTAAGCCCAATAGCCAATGCTTCATACTCTGCAGTATTATTGGTGCATGGAAACCGCAATCTATATGATTTCAGAATTGTGTGTCCCTGAGGTGTGATGAAAAAGATTCTTGTGCCTGATCCATATTGTGCATAAGAACCATCAAAGTACAATTCCCAAAAGTTTGTACAGACTGTCAAGATATCTGCATCAAGAAATTTGATGTGCAAAGGCATGTCATTTTGTAAAGGTGCATCAACCAATTGATCATCGATGATTTATCCCTTGATAGTTTTTTGGTCAACATACTTTATATCAAATTCACTTAGTATCATAACCCATTTGGCTAGTCTCCCTGTTAATATTGACTTGCTCAACAAATTTTTGAGGGTATCTATCTTTTCTATTAGTTTCATAGAATCAATCTAACATATTGTTAGTGCAAACGAAAGTGCTATTCTAACATATGTGCTATCTTTTCCCTCAAAAGCGCTAATCTATAGAGAAAAAATGCTAATCTAGACTACAAAAGTGCTGCTCTACGGACACAAAAGCATGATTTGTTCAATAAGTGCTCTAACCTAGAGGGCAAAAGTGTTCACCTGTAATGCAAATGCGCATATTTTCAGACAAAAGCGCTAATATACATGGCATATGCGCTAACCTATGATGCAAATGCGCTAACCTAAGATGCAAATGCTCTAACCTGTGATGCAAAAGCGTTGTCAGAATTCACACATGCGTGAATTTGCATTACAAATGCATTAATATTTCTTTTTGTGAGATTTTTAAAGGTATATGTGAGGTCCATGAGCCCCACGATGGGCGCCAAAATGTGTCGACTTGAATTTCATCTTCAGAATGCTACCTGCAACAAGTTAGTTTCACAAAATACAAATGGAAATGCTACAGGAAATCCAAACTCAACCAATGAAATTACATGAAATACATATGAAATAAAAATACTAATATTACCTTCATGTTTTATGTCTCATTGTGTCATAACTCCACTGTTCCTGGTTGCAGATGGTGTGCTCTCAGACAATGCACTGATAGCTTCCAAGATGGCATATGAAGAATGGATTGATAACTGATAGTTAACAAATGCTATGATATGAAATACTACATGATTATGCTAAAATGATTATGTTATTTTGCTTCAAGATTAAAACTCACGGATGTATAAGTTTTACAAATGATTAGCTTTGAAAAGAGATTTGAAGACCAACTCTCTCTCAACTGAAGCTCTTGATTTTATATACCTTGAGAGGATAAGATGATGTATCTTAGATCAACGATCATGATGAGATCTGTAGATTTGGATGGTTGTGAGCAAAGGTGAAGGTTGAGAGAAAGGGGGAAGGAGAAGACAAGTGTCACTCATCTCACCTTGACTAGGTTGCTGAAAGAGGGAATCTAAGGATGGTTAGAGAAGATTTAGGCATGAGAGGACAAGTGGACTCAAGTCCTTCCTAAGATGTAGGGAGTGTTGGAGAGAATATAGGAAATGGTTATGAAATATGTGTACGTACACAATATTCATTAAATTTGGAGGTTGAAGATAAATGATGAATTAATATTTAAGAAATATTAATTTCCTTAGCCACATGTTTGATGAGTTGGCAAAGGGAAGATGAAATGGAGATGGAAGGTGAGTTGGAAAAGGGATTTAAATAATTTAAGAAATTATTTAATATTTGAGACTATAGGATAGGAGAATAACCATTAAATATTATATATTTAATTATTTTTAGAGGAATATAATAGATGAATTAATTAATAGAAAGACACGAAATGAATTAAATAAATTAATCTTTTCAAATTAACTATTTAATAGAAGAATGATTATTAAATAAATATAAAATAAAATATTTATTTAATCGCTCATAGCCATTTTTATGTGTATATAGGAGTTATCCTTCCATTTTTTGCGGAGAGCAACCTCCTCCATATGGGTAGCTTCAAGGGAGTCACCTTGATCAATGCGCTCTTGGATAGCAGTCAGTTTACTATTGAGCTCATTTTTTTGCCTGAAGATATCCCCGAAGGTATATTTATTCCAACCCCAAACGTTCTTTTTGACCAAATCAAGATTTTGGGCAATCCGGAACATAGGCGTGCCAAGGATACAGGTGCTCCACCATCTTTTAATGCAATCCTTGAACTCCGGATGAGAGTTACACATAATTTCATACCTAAAAGGATGATTTTTCCTTGCAGCATTCGTGGTATTCCAAAGGAGCAGGGGGTTGTGGTCAGAGACCGTTCTAGGGAGGGCAATGAGCTTCAAGGAGGGACTAATCCCCCAATTGCCCAAGATGAGAAATATGTCAAGTCTGACCTGAATAAGATCATTTCCCTTCCTAAGATTGGACCAAGTGAATTTTTGCCCCGTTAGTTCCACATCCATTAACCCATTCCTTCCAATGAAGTCAGCAAGATCAGTCATACTATCAGAGTACTCTGGGAGGCCCCCCAACTTCTTAGAGGGGATCAGAGGAGAGTTGAAATCATCCGCAATCAACCAGTGGGAATTGACATTATTTTGTATTAGAGCAGTTATGTCGTTCCAGAGATTCAGTCGACCCAATCTGACATTGGGGGCATAAACATTAACGCGAAGGCAAGAGTCCATCAGGGAAGGGAGTTCAGAGACCAAAAGGTTGGTTGAGGAGGAGAGAAGACTACCAGAAAAATGGGAGGGTCCCACATGGTAACCAAGCCACCGGAGGCTCCAGTAGCATCATTAATAACAAACTTAGCACCAAGCCAAATTTTCTCAACAACAAGGTAAAATGAAGACATAGACATCTTAACTTCTTGGAGGAGAAGGACCATAATTTTATTTTCAAAAATACACTTCTTAAGAGCATATTGCTTTTGGGGGTTGTTGAGGCCCCTCATGTTTTTATGAGAGGACTTTCATTTCTTACCTTTTATGGACATCTCCAAGGTCCGTTGCCTACCATTGACAATGTCCCTTGTTGCTTCCTTTTGTCTCGATAGGCTCTGCGATGGTCGGCCCCCGCTTTAAGGTCTGTCCCCACATCAGGCTTTGCATTCCTGGTTTTGCGTCTTTGAGTAATCCAACCCTCGTCAACATGAGTCATGCAACCATTGGATGACGCACCAGGAGCACCAGGGGAGGGGATACCCTAGTTCGGAGTGGGATGAGATAACACCATCGGGGAGTGTGTCGTCTCTGGGGAAAGAATGGGGTCCCTCGCAATCTCGCCATCTTCCAGTTGATCAACTGGTGAAACCGAGCTAGCCATCCGGGAGATGCACTATTCCTTTAGGGCCAATTTAGAGGCCTCGTCCACATACTTTGCAGGAGATTTGATAAGGTTGATAATACTCTCAGCAAAGGGGTATTCTTCCATAACTGGGTCCTTGACTACAGGGGGAGGCGCGAGCCACAACATGCCCCACAATCAGGCCTTGACGAATAGGAGGAACATTTGGCACATGGCTTTTAACCACGGTCGAGCCCTTAAGCTTAAGAGGCAAGGGAGCCAGAGCTTTACATTGAGAAATAATATGCCTAGTTTTGCGGCATTTTTGACAGAAAAGGGTGGCATTTTCATAAACAAGGGCTTGAGTCCAGCTACCATGCATGGATTTGAGGGTTATAAAGTTGGGGAGATTCATGCTCACAATAGCTTGAACACATAAACGAGCATAGACCAAGCGCGATTTGGTTCTGGTAATTTCATCAACACCAACAAAATGACCAAAGGAATTCCCAATTCATTTAAAGATGGACTCTTCCTAGTATTCAAGGGGGAGCCCCGGGAGCCGAACCCAAACCGAAGTAGTTTGTTGCAAGTTAGCTGCTGGGTCAAAACCAACCTTCCAACGACAAAGGGAAAGATAGTTTTGACCATAGGACTAGCAACCAAAAAGGACATGAGCAACATCCTCCTCAGCAGTGAATTTGAAGAGGAAGAGGGCTACATGCATGGCGCTAACAGAATCACTCCCTTTCAGTTTCCATTTGTCCTTGACCCATTTTCTAACAATCTCCACCGTGGGGCGCAGGGAGAAGAATTTTCCCACCAGAGTATTAGCCATGTTTTGCAAAATGCGGTCAAGAACAATGTCATGGAGCTCTAAAGACGTTCCCTCCTCAATTTGCGAGTAGACGGGGATGATGTTAGGGTCCACAGTCTCAGTGTTTCCGACCAACACGTTTTTCCAGTCTTTGAGATTCGTGTTAACAGTGGGAGGTTCCATGATATTTTGTTTATCATGAACAACCGGCACGTCGGGTATAGGATCAGAAACCATGAGCGTGACTGTATGCTGGAAAAGTGGGCGAATAAAACTTAATATGTGAAAATATGTTAGAATACTAGTCCACACACACACACAGGACTTCTTGATGCAAGCTATGGAGTAACGTAGTGTTACTCAGCTTCCCAAGGAGGGTCCCATGGTTCTCTATCTCACAATGTCCCTCAAACCAACGTTTTTGCTCTCAGATCACTGAGCAAAATGGTTTAGGGATGGCAAATATGAGAACGAGAGATGCTTTTGATTGATTTTAGTATGAGATGTGTTGTAAGCTATGTATGATGCTAAAATGCAATAAACTAAATGATAAGATGACAAGATCAGTATGAATACTATCCTAGCATACTATATTTAGTCTATGATTGAACTAAAATGATAAAGAAAGTAATCTAAGCATGCATATTAGTCTAATTTATGATCTAAAAGAGGCTAAATGATGAGCATAGATGAAATGAAAGCTTGAAAGAATTTGAGCATAAGTGTGATGCTTCAAATTTGAAAGATGATTGTTAAGAATGGAGGAATGAGAGCTCTATTTATAGCCCAAACAGGGCAATGGATGGTCAAGATTGAATGGTTTAATCAAGGGCCAAGTTTGAAAGTTGGGGATCCATGTGCACAATTGGCACCAATAAAATGGTGACAAGTGTCAACATAGGATTGGGTTGAGAGAAGAGGTTGGAGGCATTAAAGGCCTGAGAAGACCTCATGGTTATCTAAAGGCTAAGGGTCAAGTCTAGATTAGGATTACCCATTGGATTAAGAGTTAATCCAAGGATAAACCTTTGTGCAAATGATTAAGAGATAATCATGGTCAAAGCATTAAAGGCCTGATGAGACCTTTGGGTTGGGTAGAGGTTGAGTCAAAACAAATGTTTTAACCATGTGGGAGGGTTTGAGTTAACCATTAATGGTTATTGGAGACTTTGGGGATTAAGTGGTTGAAGGTTGGAAGCCTTCAATGGTTTTCAAAGACTTTGAGGATTTAGTGGTTGAAGGTTGAAAACCTATAATGGTTATCAAAGACTTTAAGGTTTTTGAGAAGTGACTTCCCTTTGCTTAGGGATGTGACAAAGTTTAGAGGAGGGTTAGGTTAATTAGAAGCGATTAGAAGATTCTAGAAGGGATTAGAAAGGGGTTTGGGATTTTGCAAGTGGATGGAGGGATAATAGGATTTAATTGAAATAATTTAATTCAATTTGGTTGCAATTTGGAGAAATTAAATAAATTTGATTTATTCAATTTTAGGATAACTATTTAATTAAATTTGATTTTAATTAAAAGTGGATAGGGGAGATTTAATTGAATAAAATGATTTATTCATTAAATGGGTATAGTGAATTTAATTTAAATAAATTGAGTAATTTACTTAATTAAATAGAGGAATGTGGGTAATTTAATTAAATTGGATTTAATCAAATAGAAAAATGAACATAAAATATTCATTTAGGAATGTGGTCATTTTTATACGTGTACAGTGACCATAGAGCTCTCCGAAGTAGAACCGTCAAGCTGAATCATGGCCGGACCAAAGGAGGGAGGATGCAGCATGGGACTGGGACAGGATGTGACAGACAGTGTCAACATCGCAGAGTCCAAAACAAGGTTCGTAGGTGGTGGGGGAAGATCCCCACTAGCAAAATCGACTTTGAAAACATGCAGAGCGGGAATGTGAAAAGTTTTGTTGAGTGTATGATGTATAGTTCAATAATTGATCCAAAAGACTCTAGATAAAAAAATTTACTTGCCAAAAGATAATTATGCACCTATACGGTAGTTATCTAAACCCTTCCAAATGTCTATAAGAAGTTTTGTTGAATGAAGTTTTGTTAAGTACATGATGTACAGCTCAATAATTGACCAAAAAGACCCCTTCCAAATACCTATTACCCATTAAAATATAATTTCTAAACAGATGATATGGTAAATAAAATAAACTTACAAACAATGGAGAGTAAGAACGGTTCAACCAAAAAGAAAAATACGGTGTGAGATAAAAACAATCCTTAAAGCATAACGAGAATGGAGCTATCGATGGCATAGGATGGCACAATGCATGCATTTAAGCATCTTTTTAACGAGAATGGAGCTATCGATGGCATAGGATGGCACAATGCATGCATTTAAGCATCTTTCAGCAGCTTTAATCAATCAACAATCAATATTGACGTGCTTTAGGAAAAGATCTTTATTATCTAAGTAGATGAACGGCATTTATGAGAAATGGACAATTATAACTTTCCTTTACACAAGATGTGAATTGCCTAGCTGTAAAGAAGATCACATGGTCTAAACAAGACAGATGACCATTGCTCACGACATTAGCATGACGTCCGCCTAGTGACGCCAACAATGGCCGTATCACTCTACTTAGGCACTGCTGTAAAATAGGATTAAAAATTTACGATATCTCTGTAAGATTGACAGTCAAATTGCTTTGTGAAGTACTAAACTTTTGTTATTCAATTTGATAATAATTTCTCTCCTCCTCTCAACTTTCTCTTCTCTGAGTAAATTTGACCTAAATATTTTCAGTACATAATGTCAAATTACTAATCTTTTGGCATTCAATAGACTCTTTTGTTATTGAGTAGTAAGCAATTTGACCTAAATATTTGTGTACTCTTCGATTATCATCATGAAAATTGCTTCACACATGTAAAAGACTGAGTGTCAAATTTAGGATCGGCAATACCTACAGTGCACAGTACGTCAGTGATTGAGCAAAGATAGCTGGCGTTGGCGATAATTATAGAGTGTACTGGTGCAGCAGAAGACTGGTAAATTGTAAAAGCGTTCATAAATATAGCAGCAGAGAAGAAAAATTTGAAACGTACAGTGTGTGAAGTGATGGCTACTCATTTCTCGATTTTCAAACACCACTGTAACCTCTAAATATTCACAAGCTGCCAAAAACCGTACCGTCAAAGTAAGTGACTCGTAGATTTAATTTAATTTTCCCATACCAAATTGACAGTTACCTAAGTAAATCACTTTACAAATAGGGAATTAAGATTATTATCAATTTTCAAATTAATGTCATAATATTTTTTTTATTATTGATGGGGGAAATTTGACAATCACAGGATTATTTAAATTCATAATTAATTTTATAAATATCAATTTAGATTTTATTTGATTAAAGTGACTTATATATAATATATTTTATTAAGAACAATTTGACTGTAATAATTAATTTTCAAGAGACATATTTTCATGCTAATGTAGCTCATAACATCTCATATCCTAATCATGGTATTATTGATTTTTAAAATATTAATACATTTTCCGTCAGCTCATATTAGATCTACATGTGCAAGCTTGACCTAGGTTACTATCACCATCTTAGATGTGAACCTTGTAGCTTGATCATTTACATTTACCTTTAATGTCTTAGATTCCCTCCTACCAAAGATTGTGACTCAAGCTAGCACATGTTTCTTCCATTTGTGTATTTGGTTGTTGTATTTAAAGGCTTTCATTGATTTATTTTGAAATCATCTAGGAATAGGTTGCCCACATCTAAAATTGAAGTTGCAAAAGAGATAGAAGAGAATTTAGCAACATTAATAAAGTGTTGTGTCCTAACTCTAACTTAAAGATTTTTATTATCTAATTTTTTTTGTCCTAGGAAAAAATAATTTGATCTTTACTATATTCTTTTATGAACCCAATACCTCCACCACCCCCATAAGGTTTTCTGTCTTTCATTGGGATTTATAGATTTATTTTTTAATCGCATACCTTATTTTAAATTTCACGAGGGTTTTGACTCCCCCTTTATTTGTGCTTTAGGGGAAGAGCACCAATTACCGTTCATGTTCCAATAACCATTCACTCCTTGCACACCCAACCCCCCAATTACTAACTTTAAAAAAAAAAACAATAAATAACTAAAAGCTCTTTAATAAATTACACATGTACCTATAGACGCTCAATTTTTTAGCTTTTTTGGACTATAATTGACCCATTTGTGCACCTTTTATTGGGCCCCATACCACATGATTGTTGGGGCATTTGTGCATAAGTATTGGCAATTTTAAGTGCATGGTTATTGGGGCATCTTTAAGTAGGTATCGAGAAACACTTATAAAAGTGTACTTTATGACCCTTGTGCGCATAACAGATCCCACAACGTGCAATGTTACTCTAAAAGACAAAACAATAGCTATAAGTAGTTAAGTCGCATGCGGAGACAACAACAAAAAAAATAGTCAAAATCTGATGTTCCGTTTAGAATCTATGGGTGCACGAAGTTAGCTATAATGACTACTGGTATGCTTCACCTATAGCTCTATCTTCATTCAAGGATTTGTGAGTTAGTGTGACATCTTGATTTCACCCAATGTACCCACCCATATCTTCATCTTTAGGGTTTCATTTGTTGATTTATATTCAAATACAAGTGATCACTAAATTTTTATGATTTTAAATCAAACCTTAACTTTCTTCTCTATCATTATTGGAGCTTTAGGCTTTTGTGTGTTGTTTTCATCTAGGATCTCATTCTTATTCTCACATTTTCCTTAAGGTGAATTCATCAATTTAATCCTCACATAGCTTAATCTAGTAAGAATAGTGATCCTAATGATGTTCTCATAAGCACCATCATCACCCCTATTGTTGAAAATGACCTAAATATTATGACCATGAAACACATTTGACACAAATAATTTACACGTGGGCTTCTAGCTTAAATAATATTGATAGTCCTAAAAATTTGGTTCAACTTTTTCATGACTATTACTTACTAGTTACCATTTGGGTGGAAAATATTTCAAGGTATTGGTGCTATAGCTACTCATAGTTCTTTTAACATTGTATTTATGATTGTTAAAATCAATTCAAGCGCTACATGAATGAGTTAGATCTGGGATATCACACATTATACTCATATTAGGAGTTGCTTAGTGAGTTAGACCTCTTGTGGCAAGAGATAATTGAGAAGTGGGAACAATGGATTGTTCGCTTCACATAGAAGAAAAAATTAATAGATGAAAACATAGTCATTATTGTGGTAACTTATATTTTCAAGATGGGGTTTAATGGGATGTTGATAGGTGGTTTGGTTGTTGTTGTTGTCGACATTGATACGGCGTAGTGGTGTGATCAATTTTTACTATAGGTTATGTTTAATGTTTTATATTTCACAAATGATATTTGATTATTCTCTAGTGTCCATGAGAGTTTTTTTATGAGCTAATCTTGTATATGAATTATTATTGTTATATGTGCTCTTATCCTATAGAACTCTTTTTCTTTAAAAATTGTATTTACTCAATGAGTTATTTTTTGGTGGGAGTCTCCTAAATAGGAAAATTCTCCTTGATTTTCCTTTACATTATTTCAATCCAATCTTCTTTCACTTCAAAGCACATTAGTTGTGAAATCCAAGCAAGGAGAAAGGAAGATGTGAGAGAAGCAAGCTTGTTTTGTTTTGTTTAAATATTTGTTGAGTGCCTCATGGAATTACCAAGGGCTTATATTTCTCTTTGTTCTTTTTTTCTTTGATATTTTATGATCATGCAATAATCTAATATAAATGCAATTTCACAAAGCTATGTTTTTGAAAAGAAATATTTAAATGGACGTAGCTATATGACTTTTTTAAAAATACAATCTCTAGGTTTGATTTTGTATGACTTTGGTATATTGCATTGGGAGTGAGGCTTTACAAATGATGCAAACAAGATTAATCCAAACTATTTTAATATAAAGAAATAAATAAATTTCTAATCTATCAAAGCAAGTACAAATCCTATACTAACCAAGAAGAGGTAATAGAGGGTTAATTTTCTTAGGAAATTTTAAAGTTTATTAATAAATATTGAAACATTTTCAAAGTTTAATAAAGTTAAAGGAATACTTTTATGGATCCTGTGTTGGTATATGTGTCCCTAGAGCTCGTCTAACTTATTTTGTATCCCACCCTACTATAACTAGGACCTCCTCTCTCGTAATAATGGAAATAGGAAATATTTAAGTCTAATCAATTGGAGATTACTAGAAAGTAGATGAAGCTCTAAAGCTTCTATGCAAAAAGAGAAAAGTCTCGTGGAGTCCTATAAGAGAATATTGATGTTGTAGGTAGAGGTTGCAATGCAAAACAAGTTGATTCTCCATAGGTGATTCACTATACTTGTGATAGGATTAATGGATTATAGAATGTGAGTTATTACCAAGAACATGGAAAAAAGTGTAGAAAAAACAAATTTTTAAATGCCAAGGATAAAGGAAATATTTATATCTTGAATCACTTCTCAATCGTGGGGAAATGACTATGAGAAGATTGGAGAGATAATGGATGGATGACTAGAGAGTTGATTGAGATTAAAGAGGAGAGGAAAATCTATTAAGGGGAGTAAAAGATCAACCAAGATTGGAAAGAAATCTCAATAACTAGCCAAAACGGTGGATAAATAGTTGAAAATAAAATAATTATTCATGTTTCACAAATGATAGGGTCACCATTTTTAAGGGTATAGGTTGTTAGGTCCCGGAGACAATTGAGAGGGGGGGTGAATCAGTTGTCAAATAAATTCAAACCAAAAACAACTTAACCAACTTAATGCTTAATACCGGTAAACTAGTTAAGTATGTCGGTAGACAGTTTTAACAGTTAATTGCTATACTGGTAAAGATTAGTGCATGAAACATAAACACAAAGTCATCCACAACACATAACACCAATATTTGTACGTGGAAACCCTGTAAGGGAAAAAACCACGATGGGAAACCTTACCCACAATCAGATGATACTACTGCAGATAGTAAGTGTACATAAATGAGGTCTGCACATGCAGAAAGGCCAATAGCCTAGAGCTCATTGCTTAATCACAAAATGAGAGTCACACTGACTACAGTTGGATGGTTAAATCCAATAAGAATGTATTGCACAAAATAGCATCTTCATATGCTGGATTCAGTACCAGTGTAATGCTGATATGCTTTCACAAAAACCTAGCTTCACCTTTAAATGATGTCTACGTGTATAGCTCTACTTAATCTCGCATATACCTTCACACAATCCTTTTTCAAATTCCACATTTGATCTTACAAATAAGATCTTACATTTATACCATAACCTAAGACCAATTTTAGTAGGTCGGCTCTACAAGATATTACAATATAAACATTTTACAAACAATATAATATCCAATGCAATAACCGATTGAACATGTCAGCTTAATGCATTTACAACAATAATTAATCATCCCCATAGCGTGCCATGCTGATCTGGAAAAGATAAACCTGACGGTGTAACCCTAGACCTATTTGCCGGTAACAACAAATATGCAAATATGAATATACCAATGATTAATTCATTAAGACAAGATGTCCACATAATGTCTTTGATATTACCAAGTGTCTTCCATATCATTCTAAGTGCCAGTGATCATTATATCCTGCCGGTGTGCCATACACTGCTAACTGTGCATGAGTCACTTGCTTGCCGGTGAATGTTGTTAGATCTCCAAAGTGCGATCTCCAAAGTGCTAGTGTTTTAGTAGGTGTTGACATCAATGACAAAACATACCAAAATACCAACATAGGTCACCTCTTTTTTCAAGATAACCATCAAAGCAACCCTACAACCTAAGACAAGTTGAACAAGTGACCCTACTTTCTCTTAAGATACCCTTTAGTCTAACGTTTATAAAAGGTTTTGGTGTTGTGGAAGCACATGGAACCTAGTTTAGAGGATAAATAGGATAGGTAAGGAGCTAAGAAGGATAAGGACACTATCATCAAGATAGAAAATACTAAGAGGATGTGCAATTAATAACTTGTGGATCATGAGCTAGACTATCAAATCATAAAAGGATAACCATATCATCTTGCACATAATTGGACACTTATATATTCCCCCTTGTGTGCATTAGTCTACATAGAAAACATGTACCATTCCCAAAGATTGGCATTATAAGACCTATCAACTAGGAAAATGGTTAGAACTGTAGTGTCCCTCCCTGATTTATCTTTTCCTTTTGTGCTTCAATAGACTATTTTGTCATGGCATAGACTATTTTGTGATGTTTGGATTGGACTATTGTATATTTACATGTGATTTAGATGCTTTATCTTGGATATCGGACATATTATATTGCATTTGACATTACTATTCCATGAGGGTGGTGACATTATGGATTGTTATATGGGTTATTATGATGATAAGTGCTCATTTGATGACTTATATGTATCTTGTTCTATGTGTTGTTTATGCTCTTTTACGATGATTTGAGAATATTTTATGATGTGCTAACCCTAATTAATGATGTGAGATTGATTATGATATTGCTTGATTGTTTGTGAGTGTCTTCTATTGTCTTCATGATAGGGATGATGTCACATCACTTATTGTGAGCGGGATGTGCCATTGTGATTCTCTATCACTTGCCTACATTATATATTGTATATGTTGTATCATGGCTTTGTGGATGTCGGGTTTGCAGGTACTAGACATCGACTCTACCTGGCTTCATAGGTCTGAGCGTGTCTTATCCCAATGGCAAGTTGATCGGAGATGACATAAAATCATATTCTACACTCTAGGTTTAAGATTGATTACCCTTGTCAGTCTTGTGTGAGTCGTAGTTCAGTGTTGAGTGATCTCTTGTTGGTATGTTTGGAGTGTTGTATGTATTGATTGGTTTAATTATTAATTTATTAAGTAATTTTTATAGTTTAATAATGCTAAATTAAATTAATATATTTATATAGTTTATAATAATAAAAGAAATAAATATAGTTGGCAATAATAAAATAAATAAATAAATATTTGGTAAATGATTTTATAGCCATTAGATGTTTATTATTTATTATTTTTGGGCTTTTGTATTTGTAATTATTATGCATATTATTATTAATATTGCTTTGTAATAATAAGTCTTTGATATTTAATTAATTAAATAGCCTTTGATTATATTTTATTGTGGCTTTAATTTATTTATAGCCCTTGGTTTATTATATTTATTTATTGGTCTTTATAGTTAATTGTGCCCATAAGTATTAATTTAATTGATTAATTTATTATTTACCTCTTGGGCTGCTCATATATTATTCTACCTACCCCCTCATGTGATTGGCTGAGTTATTGGGAAAGTAAATTAACTATTATTTTATTCATATTAAATACCTTGGAGTTTGATATATGTTGGTAAGGAATATTATTTTGTCTATTATTTTTATTGGCCGACTTATTCTATGGTTTTGTTTTTGGTTTTCTATTTAATTGCTTTCCTGTGATTTCATGGGGGTTGGCTCTAGAAGTATTTTTTTGCGATTTTGGATTTGGATTGCTTGGAGGGATTTGGATTGTGGCTTGTTGGTTTGTCTTCAGAAAATTCTTCCTTTCATTATCAGCTTCTACCATGTCAAAGGATTTCTTACCTTTGCATTTCAGATTTGAAAAAAGATTGTCTTCTCTGTGCTTTCTTGGGAGTTTTGGGGAAATTATTTTATTTATATAGTTTGTAGAGTTGTATAATTATATTTATGAATTTAGTATAAGGTTTAACTAAAGCCAGGGAAAGAAATTATTTATCTGCGTATTGTTCATAGTCGTGTATGACTGACACTGTGAATGTTGTCTGTGTGCTTGTTGGTTCTTGTATGTTAATTATTGCTTAAAGATTAGAGGATTGGTCTTTGTATTTGAGCCTCTATATTGTGTAATAGAAGTCAGGAGTCTGTGTCAATTTATCTATGAGTTTTCATGTCTAGATAATTCTGGGATTTTTTTTCTCAAATTCTTGGTTGAGCCTTATATGCTTGTTATTTGAGCTTGATACTTAGTTCTTTGGGTTTGTATGGAGATTGCGTTCCTCTTGATTATATTTTTGGGTTTTGGTTAAGCCTATGAATTTATTTTATCCCTGTAAGTTTATTGTTTTTGTCTACTTTTATAGCATTTGTGCTATTTCTATAAATGCATTGTTTCCCTTCTCATTTGCATTGTCTTATTTGTCATATGCGTTGTTTTATCTGTCAAAAGCACTATCTTAATCGTCAAATACACTATTTCAGTTTGAAAGCACAAATCTGCATCATACAAGCGATGTTCTATTTGTCATAAGTGCTAAATAGCAAGGTATATGCATTGTTCTATTTGTCATAAGTGCTAAACTGTAGAGTAAAAGTGTTGTTTTGGATTTTGAAGTCTTTTTCAGTTTTTCTAAATTCAGTTTGGATTTTTCTGACTGTTAATCTTTTCTAGGGGTCTATCCAGAGGCTATGTTGGGATATCTGACTACTCTTGGATTTCCGGTGTAAGATTTTGATGCGTTATTTGATCACTTGTATTATTGCAAGAGGAGGGATACCTTGCTATGGATTCTTTTATCTATTATCTTGTGTGGTCTATGTGACCTATGTGGTATACGATATTATTTCTTGTGCTTATATGATGTTCTATCTTGGTTAGTCGAATTTTGTGTTTGTGAGCCTTTTTGTTTGAGTAGGGGGAGTGGGATTCTGTGAGTCTGTCGAGGTCATGAGGAATAGACTGCTAGGATTATTGAGTAAGAGAGTCGGGGTCTAGACTATTTGGATAACTCATTGGAGGTTTCCCATTGTAATTGATAAGTGATAACATAATAGTTAATACTAGGTGGGTTGGGTAGAGTAACTCATCTAAGGAAGATAATAAATGTGCTTGTGGTACCCATATCATGGATCGTAAAATAAGAGTGAGTTGGTAGATATGGTAACCAAGTAAATCGTATTATCTTGATTTCCTCAAAGGTTGAGATGGTTTTGCATGTCTATCCTATGTGGTAGCATGTGATGACACTCTTTCCCTACATGTTGGTCCTAGTTCCTTATGTCTTGTTGATGAGTCACCCTAGAGATTTCTAAGTTGTTTGGTATGTTTTCCTTGGCTGTGTTGGAGCTTTTTCCTCTTTGGTCGATAGGTGTCAGCTTAGATCTAGAGTGTGTGTGGGATCTTCTATCATCTCCTAGCACAGGGGGTGGTTCCTTTGGTTCCACATGGTTGGGTGGTTGGTGCCTTTCTTCCATTGGGATGTTCTTCAGTGGATGCTTTTCTTGGATTCTTTGCATGGATGTGGATCTCTTATCTCTTCAGCTCATGGATAAATATTTATATTAGCTTATTGTTCATGATTCAATAGACATGTATATGTAATTGTATTTGATAGCTATGCTCATTGTTGTAAAGGACATTGTACTCATGTGTCGAGTAGATGCTACTTAGGAAAAATGATGTATCATCTATCTTGGGAATGATTCTTTAATTGGAAATATTGACATTGAAATATGGATGTGTACCTTGTATTTAGATGATGTAATTAGTTCATATTCCTATGGTTATTGAATGGTAATTGGTATTGAAATGTATATTTGATGTTAAAGGAAATGGATGGTTGGGCTTAGGAACATTTGGTATTGGTGCTTAAAGATGAACTTAATTGGATGGTTAGAGTATTCATAAATGGATGTAAATAATCTATGTTAAAGTGACAGATCATGTGTGTATGCATGTAGAGATAGATGATGAGGAGGCAATAGACCAAAAGGAGGATAGCTTGAACCAACCAACCTCTAAGGCTTCCAAATTGAACTGGTAATCCCTAATTCCAAATATACTTACACAACACCAAGTCAAGAAATGGTTCAATGACACCAAACAACACCTTGGAAAACCCTAAGGCTTCACTATGTCCACTTATAGACAACTAACACTTCTCAAGTTCTTGAGTGACTACCCACACCCTTGCATACATGAGTGGACTACTGCTAGGCTTTAGGGTTTGAATGGCCCACTTGACCAGTTCAACACAAGGATCCTTGGAAGGGTGTTCTCACAACACCTTAACACAAATGAAATAGGATTTCATTTTTTGGATCCACCCGAACATTAATTTTGACTCACTCGCCCATAAACTGAGCCGGTTGCTATTAGGCCTCCATTTGAGGGAATCAGGTGATAACTTTTGACACCCTGGGGATCTAGGCAAAACAATTATGTTTTTAGATACCCTTTTGGGAGTTCTCAACAATATCTTAGTTTTAGGTACCGGTCCAACTTGTAGATATCCCAACCAATACTACTCTAGTAGACCTAATAGGGCTATTAGACCTATTTGACTGAATGACTTCCACAAATGGCTTGGTTCTCCTAATGGGTGACCATCACTAACCATGAAATGTTATGTAAACCTCCAAAATACTCTTCTACCACATTTAAACCCTTTTCCAGTGCTCTACCACTCAATTCTCACACATTGCACTCATCAAACTGGTCAGTCACATAGAGATGCCACACCTGTGGTTAGTTCTCCATCCTCTTCACCATGTTGTATTATCTTAATTACTTTTGTAACTAACATATGATATAGTGGCCTATCATCTCCTATAATGACAAAGTGTTCAATTAAGAGTTGATAGGCCAAAACCCATTATTACAGTCAAACCCGAGGGGTTTAAGGGTTTTAGGCTACCCAGTAGAGATTTAGTTATAGAATGGGGAAGAAATCACTTCAAGATTTCAAACTAAAAACAAAAAAAAGGTAACACGATCTAGTTACAGGAACTATGCCATGAGAATTCTTGCCAATCCACCTTGAGTATGCAATCAATAGAAATTAGACGGTTTTTTCGAGTTTCCAATAGTTCTTGATGCTTTGATTTCCTTTCCGAATCAACCAACATACATTCTTTGGTGTTTGGGGCCTTTAAAGGTATCTCCCAAATGGTCACAACCTCCTCCAACTATTTTTCAAACTGACTGACCGTTGGAGAATCACGACTTACAAAAAGTGTAAAATTGTCATGACAACAAATTGACAATATGACAACTTTTGCATAATTCAACCAACTTAGACTCTAGACTATCATAGTCCTCCAAAATGATTAAATTTGTTTCTAAAACATCAAAAATGACTCAAATAGACTTATGGTCACTTGATCCCTCAATTTAGACCATTGTGACCCTTACTGACTCAATTTGCTCTACCAAACTCTAGATGACAATTTGACCCAAACATGGACAAACTTGTCACACTTCTAGGACATTGAATTACAAAAAGGACCCATACGGTCTTATTACATTATTCTATCTAATAGAAAATCATCATGTTCTTGGTTCATGTCTTCATAGGTAGGTGCTCCTGCACCATACACTCCCCGGGTGAAATTTGTCTCAAGTCTTCTTAGAGACCAACTGTTGCAAATCACCACCCTTCTTTTTGATATCTTCCTCCAACATCCAGGTAGCTTTTGAGTAAGGAAGACCATAAAATTTGACTAAGTGCTCAAAATAGGTCATGTGCCTTGTTTTCTTAGCTTCCCTGCTATCCAAAATGCACTCCATCTTAGGTGGCTCCTTAGGTGGTAAGTGTTTTATCCATTCTTCACTTTCCTAAATAGATTCACCTGCACATTCTCCTGCAATAGGACTCCTATACAGTGCTAGACCAGACACATTAAAAATAGGCGAAATAGCAATATCATCAGGGAGTTCAACTTTGTAAGCATTAGGACCATATTTATCCAAAATTTTACAAGGTCCAATCCTTCTCATCATCAACTTTCTATGGCTTCCCTTGGGCAATTGTCCTTGCTAAGATGAACCATTGTTGGTATTATGTGTTGCATTAGTTTTTTCATTGATGTCAACACTTATCCTTCTGGAGATCTAGATTCTTGATTTGGCATTATGGTTATATTGGTTAACCAGCACATTGTGTTCACTGGCAAGTTCAGTGACTTATGCATAGTCACCGGTATATTGCTCACCGACAGGTTATATGGTTCACCAACATAGATGATGACTTGTTATCATCTGGAGATCACTTGATTATGTCGAAGACATGGTTTGGATACTTGGTTTTGGTGTTTTGGTTATTGGTCTAATCGGTCAAGACATATTTGTTGTTACCGGCAGATTGGTCTAGGTTATGGACCAGTATGTGTTATCTATTCCAGATCAGCACCACATGTTATGGAGATGATTTATTGATAGAATATTGTTGTAAATGTATTGAGCCAACATGATACATTACATCAAGACTTATTTATAATTAATTTTAATTGTAATATTCTTAGTGAGCCAACCTACACATTTGGTCTTAGGTTTTGTAGATATGTAAGATCTCACTTGTGAGATGAAATATAGGATATGGTTATGGTATGGTATTGTAACATGGTATGTGCAAATATTGAAGATCATATGAACAAATTATAGAGAAGGTTCAAGGAAGGTTTGAAGGTGTCTATCAGAGCTTAACCGGTACTGAATCCAACATTGGAGATGTTATTTTTAGTTGTACATTATTCTAGGATTTAACCATCCTATTGTAGTCATTGCGAATCCCATTTGAGCAGTGCGCTCTAGCAGACCCCATTTGTATACATACTATCTGCAATAGTATCATCTTTTCCCACCATGGTTTTTCCCCTTACATTGTTTCCATGTCAAAATCTCTATGTTATGTGTTGTGGATGTTGTTTCTCTTTCTGTTTCATGCATTAAGTTTCACTGATATTGATATTAACTGCTAATCTGTTAACCAACAATAAGTTTGGTTTACCGGTATAAAGTATCAAGTTTGATTAAGTTATAATTGGGTTGAAATTCATTGACAACTGATTCACACCCCCCCCCTCTCAGTTGCCTTCCAGTTCCTAAAAATTGGTATCAGAGCTAAGTGCTCTTTTTGCAGAATCCTAACAAATTGAGGAGATCCTATGGCAACAAACATTTTCAGGAAGGACAGTCCTAAACTTGATGGTACTAACTATGGTATATTGAAGATCATAATGGAGACACATTTGAATTGCATTGGAAGAGACATATGGGAAGTTACAAAGAATGGCTATGTTGGTCCTACTCCGAATCAACCTAATCCACCAACATTGGGTAAAGATTAAGAAAATGATTACAAAGCAAGAGAAGCACTTTTGAGCTCATTATCAGATCAACAAATCATGGGATTATCAGACCGACCTACTGCTAAATCTATTTGGGATAAATTGGAAACATTGAATGAAGGAGATACCACTATCAAAATTGCAAAACTGGAATGTTACCAGGTCAGGTATGAAAATTTGAAAATGAAAGAAGATGAAATAATTTCTTCTTTTATGGAAAGAGTTCATGAAACTATTTTAGGAATGCAATGTTGTGGAGGATCCTTAAGTGAAGATGAGATTGTTTTTAGAGTTTTAAGAGATTTGCCACCAGCATACAAAATGAAAGTAATTGCTATTAATGAGTTGAGAACAATGCCTAATACATCAGTATCTAGAGATACCTTGGTTGGAAAACTTTCAGCATTTGAGCTTGAGGAATTTGGTCATGTTGTTACAATTAAGACAAATTTAGCGTTCAGAGCATCATCATCTGCAACATCATCATCATCATTTGAAAAATATGATTGGAAAGCACTATATGCAATAGAACTTGAAGATATCAGAAGGGAAAATGAAGAACTAGAAGAACTTGAAGCACTATTTGCAAGGGAAATGCCTAAAGGTCCAGTTGGAAGTATGAAGGTAAAGCATCGTTTAAATGTTTTAACTACAATAAAGTTGGTCATATAGCATCTAGATGTCCTGATAGACATGCAAGATTGAGAGAGGAAGCTAAAAGAACATGTAAGCCTAACCCTAAATATCAGAGATATAGATTTAAGAAGAACAAAGATAAATCTTGTTACTATGCTGATGAAGGCGTTACAAATGATTCTGATGAAGAACCAACAGACAATGGATGGGATTTTGTTGCAATAAAAGAAGATCAATTGGCACCTATTGTCCCACTAGTAGAGCAGGCCCTGGTAGCTAAAATTGAAGAAAAAGATGAATGGATCATAGATAGTGGATTTTCACATCATATGACTGGTGATACAAGTAAATTCTTATCTTTTCAAGAATATAATAGAGGTCTAGTAAGATTTGGCGATGATAAAGCTTGTTTAATCAAAGGAAAAGGCACTATATCTTTGGATGGTAAGAACAATACTGACAATGTTTATTATGTTGAAGGTTTGAAGCATAATATTTTGAGTGTTGGTCAATTAGTTGAAAAGGGATTTCAGTTACAATTCAAGAATGGTAAATGCAAAATCATGAACAAAACTGGATTAGAGATTGCAACAGGTAATCAGACTAAAGGTAATATCTTTCATTTCAATAACAATGATAAGACATGTTTGATTGCACATATTGATGAAAGTTGGTTATGGCATAAGAGACTTTGTTATGTGAATTTTTATTGCATTGTAAAGATCGGTTCAACTAAGGTAGTAAGGGATTTACCTAAGATTGTGAAACCTCATAATCTGGTATGTAAGAAATGTCAAATGGGAAAGCAAGTTAGAACAACCTTTAAGAGTATTTTTGAGAAATCCAATAATGTTCTTGATTTAATTCATACTGACCTGTGTGGTCCGGAAAGAACAAGAAGTCTATAGGGAGATAGATACTTTATGCTAATTATTGATGATTATTCTAGAATGTGTTAGGTTACTTTTCTCTAGGAGAAATTAGAAGCTTTTGGAAAATTCAAATTATTCAAGGCAATGGTAGAGAATGAAACCGGTATGAAAATCAAATGTTTGAGATCTGATCAAGGAGGAGAATTTACATCTATGGAATTTAATACATTCTATGAAGTGAATGGAATCAAAAGACAACTATCAACACCCCAAACACCTCAGCAGAATGGAATTGTGGAAAGGAAGAACATAACTATTCTAGAAGCAGCTAGAAGCATGATATTGGAAGCAAATCTACCTCATGTGTACTAGAGAGAAGTAGTGAATACAACAGTTTACACTTTCAACAAAGGTCACATCAAAGGTGAAACCGGTAAGACCCCTTATAAACTATGGGTTGGTAATACTCTTACTCTTAAATACTTCAAAATATTTGGAAGCAAATTCTATATTAGGAGAGATGAGTATGCTAGTAAATTTGATCCTAGAAGTGATGAATGAATATTTCTTGGTTATTCATCTAAGATCAAGGCATATAGATGTTTTAATAAAAGATTGCAGAAGATCATTGAAAGTGCTAATGTGAAGATAGATGAACACTTTAGAGGAAATTCAAGGTCTATAGATTCTGAACCGGGAGTTGAGATGATCATAAATGAACCAATACAGAGTGTAGTGGTACAGAATGTGGATCCAATCACACCGACGTCATCAGACAATTCCAGAATGATTGAAGAACAACATGTGAATAAACCCAGGTATGTAAGACTGAATCACTCAGAAAATTAGATAATTGGGAATAAGTATCAAGGTGTTATGACAAGAGGAAAATTGACAAATGAAGAGGTATGCTTAATTTCTCAAATTGAACCAACATTTGTTATTGAAGCATGTCAAGATGAACATTGGATAAAAGAAATGGAAGATGAATTAGAATAAATTAAAAAGAACAATACATAGACATTAGCTCCTCGGCCTAAAGACAAAAATGTAATTGGAACTAAATGGGTATTCAGAAATAAACTTAATGAAGATGGTAAGGTAATCATGAACGAAGCAAGATTAGTGTGTAAAGGATATTCACAGAAATAGGGAACTGATTATAATGAAACATTTGTATCGATAGCTAGAATTGAGGTAGTTAGATTATTTCTTGCATTTGTAGCTCATAAGAACTATAAAGTATATCATATGGATGTAAAATGTGCATTTCTGAATGGTGATCTTTGAGAGGAAGTTTACATTGAACAACCTAATGGATTTTCATTGACAAATATTAAAGATATGGTTTTTATATTAAGGAAAACTTTGTATGGAAGCAAGCTCCTAGAGCTTGGTATGCTAGATTGAAAAAATATCTTTTGAAGCTTGGTTACACTAAAGGTAATGCTAACAACAACCTATATTTCAAAGTGACTAATGATGACATCTTGGTCATTGAAGTTTTTGTTGATGATATCATTTTTGGAGGAGAAGATGGATTGCGTAAGGACTTTGCTAACAAGATGCAGGAAGAATTTGAAATGTCTATGATTGGGGAGATAAAAAAATTTTAGATTTGCAGATTTCACAAACTGATAGAGGTATATTCATATGTCAAACAAAATACTTCAAGGAACTACTAAAGAAATTTGGTATGGAAAACTCTAAATTGATAAGTACTCCTATGACTACAACTGATAAATTGACATTGAAGGATGATTCAACTCTTGCTAATCCGACAAGATACAAATCTATGATTGGAGGTTTACTGTATTTGACACAAACAAGACCTAATATAATGAATGCAATATGTATTGTTTCAAGATTTTGGAGTAATCCTAAAGAAAATTATGAATCAACAGTAAAAATGATTTTCTAGTATCTACAAGGCACAACAAATCTTGATTTATGGTATCCTAAAGATAAAATTTTTGATTTATGTGCATACAACGATGCAAATTGGGTAGGAGATGTAGATGACAAAAAGAGTACCACTAGCAGAGCATTCTTTCTTGGTAGCATATTGATTTCATGGATAAGCAAGAAGCAGAGTTGTACCTACTGCTGGAAAAATATAGATCAGGAAATTGAAAATCATCAAAACAATAATAATTAGGACAACCACAAAACCTAAAGCTGCTACAAAAGCAATCCCAATCCAATCTATGAAGACATAAAGACAAGATATTCAAATCAAATGAAATTGAAACAAACCGACACAGATATCTCCTTCATGTGGCTCCATTGTTCTTCTTTCACCTTCAAACTTGATGTGGATCTCACCTACAAGTGCAAAATGGAAGTGGAAAGCAAGTTGTTGATGAAATTCATAGTATAAGGTTACTCAAAAATGTGATTGATTCCTTCATTGAAGAAAACTCACCCAATTTATAGACAAATTGGAGAGAGGACAAGATTAGCATGAAGAGATTTGAAAGGAAATTCAAATCAAGAATGGAAACATTATGACAAATGACAATTTGCTATGCAAGGAGTATGACAAATTATGACAAATTATGACAAGTTGCTATGAAATAGAAATTAGAAATTAGGAGAAATTAGCAAATTAGAAAATTGAGGAAAAAGATGAAATATAAATTAGGTGAATTAATTAATAGGTTTTTAATTAATTCATGAAAGAGACCTAGGACTAAATAAATAGATTTATTTAACCCACAAAGAAGAAGAAGAGGATTAAATGAACAAATCATAAAACTCTAGAAATAAGAGGACAAGGAATTAGGTCAAGACAACAAGAAATTAATGTAGGTTCGATCATGATTCTGATTGACAAAGAACCAATGTTGATAAATGATTGAGATTGGTTGACAAAAATCAATGACAAATTGACCAAGATTGACAAGGACAAGGATCGATGATGAATCGATCGCAAAATGATGAGATTGACAAGGACAAGGATCGATGACGAATTGATCGCAAAATGACGAGATTGACAAGTTGATAATTGCAAATGATTAATAACAAGCTAAAGATGATTGAAAGATTGACAAGAGGACAAAACCCTAATTCTATCATCGATTAGGATTGACGATGTCCAAAATGTTGATAAATGAGCATGCACCATGATGCGATAGGATAAGATTGACCAAAATCATGACTGAAGATTGCTATTGAAAAGACCTAATTCAAAAGCAATAAAAATGAGAAATGCAGAAGAAGGACTCGATGCTCGCAAATGATAAAGACCAAGTGCGCAACATAGAAGAAATGTTAATGTGATGCAAGAACCCAAAAATAAGGCAATGCGCAAATGTTAAAGTATGACTCCATAAGCGTTGACCATTTTTAGACGTCTACATTTTGCCCCTCTTTGAGACAATGCGATTCTAAGCGTTGTTTCAAAGAACAATAATGAAAATTCCCTAGACAATAACAATGACATATGCATGCCCCCTTGAGGAATTGGCCAGAAAAATCTAGAAAAGAGGCCAAGTGATCGATAAGAATGACAGAAGACGATAGGTTCGAACGGAGCAAAAATCGAAGGTCGGATGCACAAATTACAAGCAGTGGAAGGCGCAAAAGACCGTGACCAAGACAGATGGAAGAAATGTTAGTAAGAAGAAATTAGATAGAGGACAGTTAGAGATGAAGGAAAACTTGCTTTCACAAATGCACATAAGTAGGTGAGAACCTTTATTTATTATAGCAAAGCGGATGCAGAGCATCATGGCATTGAAGGCCAGAGCTGGAACACAACCCCTTTTGCAAAAGATAGACACATTGCACACAAGGAATGAGTGAAGCATCCTAGGGTGCATACATCAAGGGTCAAGGTATGTGCGGCATTCACAAAGCAAACGTACTTATCACAGACACCCAATGATATAGTTGCCCCAGTTTGTGACAAACATTCCACAAACAACAAACACAACAAAAAAAAGGAAAGGGACCATGAACCATCCCGATCACTCTAAATCACTCAGTGACATCATCGAGCAACATAGGAACATGATTGAAGCCAAAGATAAATCAGTAAAAAGATAAGATGCACAAATTCAACCAAGTCAAACAAACAGTCTGATCATCATTGTCAAAAGTGGAAAACAAGAATGATCATGCTGTCTAGTTTCAAGGAATGCGGTACCCCGTCGAAGATAGGACACAGTCTAGTTTTGAGAATACCACACCTTGTATAAGACCCATGATAATGTTGAAAAGGACCAATGGTAATGTTGATGCTATTTGGATTGATGTGACAACTGTGATCAGGTTGAATGCTCGCTTGGTCGAACAGTTCATCTGTTAATGCGTGATTTCATTAAAGCACAATGTTTGATTGATTGTCGTTGGATGTATGCTCAACAATCTGTCGATGTACAAAGGGGACTATTTATTGACAAAATGCAAAATGCCAAAGAAATTGTTTTTGGCTTTTGATGTTTTCCACTTTGTAGGAATTTTGAGTTTTTTACATTTTTTTTGTTCGTTTTTAAGGACTTTATTTGACTTTTTAGGGATTTTTTTCAGGACATTATTTGAATTTTAGGGATTTTTTCAGGACATTATTTGATTTTTAGGGATTTTTTCAAGACATTATATGATTTTTAGGGATTTTTTTTAGGACATTATATGATTTTTTTGAATTTTGACATTTTAGCTGAAAATGAACACATGATTTTTTTGATGTTTTTGAATGTTTTTAGGATTTTTTTCAATTTTTTTGATTATTTCAGGACATTTTTCAATTTTTATGATTTTGCCCCCAGTGTCTAGCAAGGAAAGGAATATGACAAGTGAGTAAATAGGCTTTCTAAAATGATGGTGGATAGAGAGAAGACAAAGGCCTTTTATCATGGAGACAATACAGATGCAATTTTCAAGGGCTATTGCATGATGGGACAAGAGACTAGATATGACAATGTAAAGCAGGAACATGGCATGAGGGACATGTCAAGAGGTTTTTGAAACTATGTTTAAATTTTGCATCCTTATGTCAGATCAAGATCAAGGAATGAAAAAAAGAGTGTATGGATAGTGATAAGATATGGATAGGATAAGCAAGACCAAGAATGGATAAGGGACATGGACTGAAGGTTGGGGTAGGCTAAGGGATAGTGGCAGAAAGTTGCAATAAGCCAGGGAATATGGATGAAAGGTTATAATAAGCAAATGGATAAAGACCAAAAGCTATGATGGACTAAAAGCTGCAAACAAGATGCATGATACTCATGAAGATCCTCAGCCTTGTCAAGATCAAAGGTGGAAAGAGGAAATGGACATGAGAGACAATAGGATATGAAGGGTAATGACATGGTATGATAGGATAATGAAGGGCAATAGGATATGAAGGAGGAAACCTATCCCCAAGTGTGGTGTGCAAGAAGTTCATAGATTACTCATGACGCCTGTTTGCTAGGTTTTCATCACGGTACTTGCCCAAGGTGCCTGTTTGCCAGGTTTTCACTAGTGGACGAGTTATTTTTGCTTTACTTTTTGCTTTTGTCTTTTTTGTTTTTTCTTCACTTTTTTTTTTGTATTTTGACTTTTTCAATAGAAGATGGACACATGATAGGGGATGGAAGAAGGACTCAAGTGTCATTTTTTTTTTTTTTGGATAGTAGCCTTGAAAAAAAAAATGGACCATGACCTTTAAAAGTATGCTCAAAGACGTTGGTAGGATAAGGACATGGAAAAGAGATGAAATTAAGGCAAGGATTTATGCAAAGGATTGGATCAAAGGGATCGAAGGATGAAAAATATGCATTGGATAATGGATAGGGTATTGGAAGAATTGGGCTTTAGTGGATGGAAATGAAGGCAATATCAACATTGGAACACACCTTGACGGGTGGCGGACTGATGGAGGAAAAATGGATCTCAGATTGTGAGATTTGGATGGAGGAATAGCTTGGGATTTTGAGACATAAGGGCCCAAAATAGATGAAGAAGGTGATGGAGGAAAAAATTTGAGAGGGTTGGATGGAGGAATAGAAACTTTGGATGCCAATTTGGATGTTTCTTTAGGCTTTTGTGCTTCAAGGAGTTGCTTAGGGATCCACATGGTTTTTGATTTTTCATGTTTTTGTGGTTCATTGGAGTGCATTGCTTGCATAAGGGATTTAGGAACCCATATACATTTTGACTTTTCTTTATTTTGCTCAGTGGGCCTTTGTGGCCTTTTGGATATTTCTTTTTCTTTATAGATCATATTGTTCTTTGTTTTGACATGTCGATTATATTGGACATGTTGATCCTTGAATACATGTGGATTGCTAGACTTATGACATTTATACTTGGCATCCAAAATGCTTGGAGGGGGAAAGGAATGCATGGATGGATAGGAATGAAATGGAGTTCTTTTGGATTGATGAAATTTACTCAAGGATGTGTGCCTTTGTTGACCTTGCATAGAGGATGAAGGGATATAAGGACCTAAGATGGATGGAAAGTATGATGGGGAAGGTGTATGTTTTGATTTTGACAGAGGGATACCAATGTCTTGAGAGTGAGTTGTGTAGACATGACCCTTAACATTTTCTTTCATATTGAGGAGTTCTTTCCTTTGAAGGTCTACCCCTTGGCCTTTATGAATATCTTGACTTGTAGGATACTCTTTTCTTTTAGAGGAAGAGGCAAGTCCATTATTAGGTGGATATGATATGAGAGAAATAATGAGATCTTGAAGTGGATCGGATTGCACCAAAGTGGAAGAACCCATTATGCATGTCGAGGGTTCATGAACATCTTGCACCAACACGTTAGAATCATGAGGGGGATTAGGATCATGAGGGGGACTAGGATTGTGTAGTGGACATGGTTCAATGGCAGGCTCTTCAAGAGATGGAATGGGAGAAATAATGGGATCATCAAAAGAAATGAGATCTTGGAGTGTATATGGAGCATTAAGACAAGGAGATGGAGGAACAAAAGGATCTTGTGGAGGATTTAAAAGAATAATTTGATCTTGACAAGGAGGAAGATCATTGGAATCCTCTTTAAAGGTGCTTTGCTCTTGACTTTCAATGGGATCATCATAAAGGATGGAAAGGATATCTTGATCTTTCTTAGGAAGTGGAATGCCAATGGGATTTGAAAGGACATTTTTTTCATGAAATGGAAGGGGATCATTTGGGATTGGATGGACTGGGATATCTTGATCTTGCTGGGGAAATGGAGTGTCAATAGGACTTTGGATAGGATGGACAAGAATAGGGGAATCATCATGAGTGTCTAGGAACATGGGGTCTTGGTCAAAAATTGGATGGGATGATAAGGTTTCAGGATCTTGATCTTGATTTTCTTGAGGACTCATTTCTTCGTGCTCTAAATTATCCACTTGACATGAGGTTGGACTTTGGATATGCATGGGGGATTTTGACAAGGAATCAATGTTTTGGCATGAAGGAAATGCACTTTGAACATTTGTGATGGATTCTGGCAAGGAATCAATGCTTGAACATGAGGAAGAGTGACTTCGAATGGGGTCCTCTAAAACAGGTAATGGCAATAAAGTGCATGGTGGCATTGGGTCTTGTATTTCTAAAACATGACAAGGATGTGCATCATGAATTGGATTATCTTGGCAATCAATTATGGATAGCCCTTGGATAATTTCATCCTTGGGTGTATTATTTGATGAGGACAATATGGAAGGTTCTTGTGAAACTTCTAAAGGTGTAGGGATAGATGCCACTGGAGAGTCAATTTGTTTGTGGGGGGATGAGGCATTGCTAGACATAAGTGCATTATCTTGATCTTCCTCAAAGAACTCACTTGGTAATTTCCTTAAGATCCTTGCAATAAGGCCACCTTTCTTTCGAGGTTTTGACATAGTTGTATCTAGAATTTGAACTTGTTTGGTAAGGAGTTGGTTCTGGTCTGATGTCATGTTTTGATTTCAAACTAGATGTTGATCAAATTGGTTTGACATGTTCAAAATTTGGCTTGGTGCATGTTGCAAGTTTTGTTTTTGAATTTGTGATTGTGGTTGTTGACATTGATATGTTGATTGAACTTGTTGATATTCCACCATTGGTTGAACTATTTGTGGACATTGTATAGTTGGTTGGACATATTGTTGAAATTGGACCATTGGTTGTATATGTTGGACCATTGGGTGTGTCTATTGGAAATGTTCAAACTATTGAACAATTGGTTGTGATGGTTGAAAATCTGATTGATAGTAAACACCTTCTTGTTCTTGTTGTGGAGGCACATAATGTTGTTGTCTCTTTTTTTGAAATTGTTTCATCATCTCTATTTGTGAGAGGAGATCTGGTATGTTTGATTGTTTGATAAGAGATCTTACATCAATTGGCTCAATCTTTGGATTTCGACCGGGAAATTTTTGAAACATTTTGGACATTTGTGATCTATTCTTCTCAATGTTTTTCACTTTTTGTTCCAAAATCTCTTTTTCTTGAGCTAGTTTCTCCTCTGGTTTTTGTATTTGGACATTTACATCATCATGATAAGTTTGATCCAAGTTCTGAGACATGTAGAGATTGGATTGGCATGATTGATTTCTCAATTGTGATGACATGGCTTCATAGGAAGGTTGAGACCTCATTTCAACAAACATGTCACTATGCAATGCAACTAATGGGATTGACAAATGCAACCTAAAAGGATGACAATGCAACATAATGTTTTTGAACCTTTTTGAATTTTTGGAGACAAAATTTTGAAATGCAAAGCTAAAGACACAACCTTGGGAAGTTGAAATGAAGCCAAGACCTTAAAGGACATAGGACCAAATGACAATAGGACAAATTGACAATGTCTCACCTATATGCTTGGATACTAAGCTAGGTTTGACAAAAATGATATTAATTAAAGGACAAATTTTAGACAAGGTCAAGACTCCCTAAAAACAACTTAGGGTATCATCCAAAGTTTTGATTTTTTAAGTTTGACAAACCACATTTTTGAGACTAAATGCAAGAAGGCAATGATTATGACAATGACTTAGGATATGACATGAAAATGATCTAAGGATATGATATGACAAGATGAAGCCAAGACAAGATGACAATACAATGATAAGGATATGGGAAGACCAATGACTTGGAATATGCAAAATGCAACCTAGGCAAGACTTAATTTTAGCATGACAAGGATAATGCACGAATGTCACCTAGATGGAAATCTAGCTTGGATATGACAATGAAATGCAAACTTAGGGAAATGATTTTGAACCTAAGTGCAAAATGAGGACGCTTGCAATGAAAACGACTAAAATGAAGGGAAATGACAATATGTCTTAGGACCTAAGTTGGACTATGCAAAACCTAGCCTAAAGTGACATGAATTTTGAAACAAAGACATTCAATGTTTTGACAAGCCATGTTCAAATGTTGGATGAATACTTGGACAAATTTGGACTTTTGTTTGGATTTTGTTTTGAATTGAAGGTTTTTGATTTTTAAAACCCAAGTTGATTATGAGCACTTTTGAAAGTTTGTTTTTTATTTAACTTTTGACAATCACGGAAGACAAAATGTTTGTTTGACTTTGACTCAAGACAATCAAGCACATTCACAACAAATCCTATGGCTGGCAACGGCAATATCTATTGAATCCTCTAACCATAAAATACAACACTTAGCCGGATAGCTAGACACTTGGTAGCACTGGCTCCCCCTCACAGCGCACTCACTTCTCAGGCATACCAAGCTTCGAGTTCAAGGGGCATCACTTCCCAAGAACTTGCTATCTCTAACTGAGGAGTACATGAGACGTCTTCAGCATGCGCGTATCACAACACCTGAGCCAATAGATAGAAGGATTTTGGCATCTTAAAACAAGAGATTCTAGTAAGGGCATCTATTTGGGTGGGTATTGATCCGGCAAATATATCATCACAATACCATTCCAGCACTCGTTGTCTACAACTTTCGTTGCATCCACAGTTATTTAGAGTGGTTTGGAAGAGCTTGGCTTTAGCCCGTCACCACTTTGGGTCGTTCCCTCTCACCAATGCCTATGCGAAGTGCTAGGAAAATTGGGAGGTAGGCCCAATTCTAAGGGTTAAAACATGTAATCAAATTAAAAACAGACAAAGCATGCATTACAAGTGGATCAAAATCTAAGATGCAAGAAAGCTTTACAACTGGAATGCTTGATCTTACAAATGTTCAAAACAATTCTACAATGCAACAAAGTTCATATGTCCCATCAAGTTCAATACGTTTGGCAAATACTCAAGTACCCGTTATGCAAAATGTTGTGACATCATCGAGCAACATAGGAACATGATCGAAGCCAAAGATAAATCAGTAAAAAGATAAGATGCACAAATTCAACCAAGTCAAACAAATAGACTAATCATCATTGTCAAAAGTGGAAAACAAGAATGATCATGCTATCTGGTTTCAAGGAATGTGGTACCCCGTCTAAGATAGGACATAGTCTGGTTTTGAGTATACCACACCCTGTATAAGACCCATGATAATGTTGACAAGGATGAATGGTAATGTTGATGCTATTTTGGTTGACGCGACAACTGTGATCAGGTTGAATGCTTGCTTGGTCGAACAGTTCATCTATTAATGTGTGATTTCATTAAAGCACAATGTTTGATTGATTGTCGTTGGATGTATGCTCAGTGATCTGTCTATGCACAAGGAGATCATTTATTGACAAAATGCAAAATGCCAAAGAATTTGTTTTTGGATTTTGATGTTTTCCACTTTGTAGGAATTTCAAGGTTTTTACATTTTTTTTTGTTCGTTTTTCAGGACTTTATTTGACTTTTTAGGGATTTTTTTTCAGGACATTATTTGATTCTAGGGATTTTTTTAGGACAATATTTGATTTTTAGGGATTTTTTCAAGACATTATTTGATTTTTAGGGATTTGTTCAGGACATTATTTGATTTTTAGGGATTTTTTTAGGACATTATTTGATTTTTAGGGATTTGTTCAGGACATTATTTGATTTTTAGGGATTTTTTCAGGACATTATTTGATTTTTAGGGATTTTTTCAGGACATTATTTGATATGAAAGCTCCAATCCACATGCAGTAATAACTCCAGTAATTGATCATGACAAGGGGCGCCACCCAATGAAAATTTGAAAGACATATACAGTGACCAAGACCAAAACATATGCATAAGGACTGGAAACCTGAGTATGCAAGACAATGATGTTGACCAATCACAGGCCTGGAACAGAACATTGGGTCAGGGCAAGGATAATCATGATAAACCTGCAGGGGGAAAGTACAGCTAGGAGTCATGATAGATAATGAAGCAATAGTCTTTTACACATGGTGCCTGTTTGTCAGGTTTTCACCATGGTACTTGCCCAAAGCCCTTGTTTGCCAAGTTTTCACTAGAGGGCGAATTATTTTTCTTTACTTTTGTTCTTTTCAATTTTTCACTTTTTTTTGATTTTTTTTTTTTTTTTTATATATTTTGAGCTTTTTGATTTTTTTGTATTTTTTTAGGATCATATTTGAAGAACTGCTCATAGAAAAACTATGCCCAGTACTTTTGAAGGTGCATGCTATTTACAAGATCTGACAAAGGTTCACTATCTAGGGTTGCAAGCTGATATGCCCCTGAACCATAGGCTGCAGTAACTATGAAAGGTCCAACCCAATTAGGCTCAAATTTTCCTTTGATGATGTCAGTAGATTGTGTATTCTTTGGGTTCGCCTTTAGGACCAAATCACCCACTTCGAAGTGTCGCCCTTTGACCTTCTTATTATAAGAGTGACAGAGATGGTTTTGATATTCTTGCAAATGTGTCAGGGCTGTCTGACATTTCTCATCTAACATCTCAAGCTGATGCAACTAAGAGACTCTATGCATCTCATCATCAATCAAATGTTGTAGGGAAACATGCAAAGAGGGAATTTCCACTTCCAAGGGTAAAATGGCTTCCACACCATACACCAAGGAATAAGGTGTTGTGCCAGTAGGTGTGCGGATGGAAGTGCGATAAGCCCATAGTGCTGGATTCAACTGTACATGCCAATCTCGACCAAGATCATTGACAACCTTTTTCAGGATCTTAATGATGGTTTTATTTGATGCTTCGACTTGACCATTACTTTGTGGATAGTAAGGACTGGAGAAATGGTGTTGGATGCAAAACTTTTCATAGAGTTCCTTGACATCTTTATTTTTGAATGGATGGCTATTATCTATGACTATTGCAAGGGGAACCCCATACCTGCATATGATATAATTCAGTAGAAACTTTGAAATTTGAACACCAGTGATATAGGTCATAGGGATAGCCTCGATCCATTTGGTAAAGTATTCTATGGCTGTGATGATGAATTTGTGTCCATTGGTAGATGTCGGGTGAATCTTGCCAATAAGATCCAATCCCCATTGAGAAAAGGGCCACAGAGATATGATAGAGTGAAGTTCTTGGGCTGGTGCATGAATGTAATTTTTGTGTATTTGACATTTGTAGCATTTCTTGACAAAATCATGAGCATTCTTTTCCATGGTGGGCCAATAATATCCAGCATGAACCAACTTTTTAGCAAGACTTAGACCATTGAAATGCCCCCCACATATACCATCATGAACCTTGCATAAAGCCGTTTGTGCCTCATCAAAATCCAAACACCTAAGGAGGGTGTGGTCAAAGGAATGATGGTAAAGGGTGTCTGCGATGATGACATATTTGGCAGTTTGGCATATGAAGGCTCGGTGTTGGTTAGAGGAAAGGTTAGGTGGCAAGGTTTGGGATTTCAAATACCGATAGATGTCATTTTACCATGGGGAATTAGGACCAAAAAGAACACACATCACCTCTACTATTGTTATTTCAAAAGAAGGCACCAGCAACTGTTCGACCAAAAATTCACATCTGTCCATATTGTGGGGCATATTTAACATGGAAGCAATAGTTGCCATAGCATCTGCTGACTTGTTTTGAATTCTTGGAACTTGACTGAAATGGATATCAGTAAATTTTGTCTTGAAGAAATCCACCATATGCTTGTAGGGAAGAATATTTTCATCTTTTGTTTCATAGTCATCATTCACTTGATAGATGACTAACTGGGAATCTCCATAGACTTGCAAATGTGTAATGTTCCATTGGATTGCTATTCTGAGTCCTATGACCGAAGCTTTGTATTCTGCAATATTATTGGTGCAATGGAAAGTGATCCTATATGACTTTGGGATAGCATCTCCTTGAGGGGTGACAAACAATATACCTGCTCCTGAGCCATACTTTGTGTGAGATCCATCAAAGTATAATTGCCATTCCTTAGAAGAAGTAAGAGCAAATACTGATTCATCAGGGAAATCTATCAACATTGGATGATCATCATGAATAGGTGCCTCGACAAGTTGATTTGCTATGATTTTTCCTTTTATTGCCTTTCTCTCAATGTACTCAATATCAAACTCACTTAGGATCATAACCCACTTTGCCAGGCGACCTATCAAAGTTGCCCTGCTAAGCAAGTATTTCAGGGGATCAATTTTTGCAACTAACAATGTCTGCTAATTTAACATATAGTGTTGAACCTTCTGTGTTGCAAATACCACTGCTAAACATGCCCTTTCAATAGTTGAATAATTCAGTTCATAGCCCACTAGTGTCTGACTGATATAATAAATAGCCCGTTCTTTGCCTTTCTCATCTTGTTGGGCTAAGAGAGCTCCTAGTGTCATTTCAGTTGCAGAGATATACAATATGAATGGCTTCCCTACTATAGGAGGCATTAGAATAGGTGGCGACATCAGATAATCCTTAAGAGTTTGAAATGTTGATTGACATTGCTCAGTCCATTTAAAAGGGACACCTTTATGCAATAAATGTTGGAAGGGATGACATTTGTCTGCCAAGTGAGCTATAAACCGGCGGATTGGCTGTAACTTCCCTTGCAAACTTCTTAGTTGACGGAGATTGGAAGGAGGAGGCATATCCATTATTGCTTTAACTTTTGTTGGGTCTACTTCTATACCTCTGTGAGAAACAATGTACCCTAATAATTTGCTAGTTGTGACACCAAAGACACATTTCTTTGGGTTGAGTCTGAGCTTGTAGGTTTCCATTCAATCAAAGATTGGGCCAAGGATGGCTAGATGACTATCTCTTGTGACGGATTTACATAATAGGTCATCAACATAGTCTTCCATCAAAGTATGCATAGAATCATGGAAAATTGTTGTCATAGCTCTTTGATATGTTGCTCTAGCATTTTTAAGGCCAAAGGGCATCACATTCCAGCAGTAGGTACCCCAAGCACATGTGAATGCAGTCTTATGTTGATCTTTAGGAGCAATGCGAATTTGATTATATCCGGAAAAACCATCCATCAATGATAGCATCTCATATCTAGTAGTCATGTCAACTATGATGTCTATGTTAGGGTTCCCCCAGATACTAAGAGGGGGGGGATGAATCAGTATATGATCGGTTATGAAGTTTTCTTAAAACTAAATATGCAGAATATAAAGTAATAGTATACCGGTATGCAAGAATTAATGCAAATAATAGAATCAAAAGCATCCACATGAAAAGGACACCATAACACAAGATGTTTTATGAGGAAACTCGGTGTGGGAAAAACCTCGATGGGATTTGTGACCCACAATATTCACTTACTGGCCAATAAGAGAATATTACTTACAATAGGGGCCTGTACATGCAGGAAGGCCAACTGCCTAGAGCTCACTGCTCAACAAGAAGTCACACTGACTTACAATGAGGATTTACATAAATACAATATTCTGTACTACTTTACCATAGCATCTTCAATGCCAGATTTAGTACCGGTTCTTGCTCTATTCTTTACATATACCCTTGACCTACAATTCACACATTAGGTTTGCCTTATAATTTTTTTTTAATCCATGTCCTACAAATGCCTACAATGATCTCTTTTATAGACAAGAGTCATTTTACAATTTTCCAAGTCGGCTTACAATGATAAACAAAATATTACATATCAAAAATCCTATCAGCCTCTGTGCCAGTATACATATTTCCTTCTGTGCCGGTGCTGGTGTAGATTGATTTTGTTGATGCCAGAGCACTATTGTTTGAGTAATGCTTTGCCGACATAATGTCTTGCCGGTGCCATAGGATTGCAAGGTTTCCTGTGTAATGCTTTGCTGGTATAATGTCTTGCCGGTGCCATAGGATTGCAAGGTTGCCTGTGTAATTCTTTGCCAGTATAATGTCTTGCCGGTGCTATAGGATTGCAAGGTTGCCATCAATGACAAAACCTTCGATCACACACAATGTCTCATTGGAGTGTCCATATGCCAACAATCTCCCCCTTTGGCATTGATGGCAACACTCATGAGAAAATTCAAAAAGATATCCAAAAATGTGTATACCAAAAAAATGTTACCAAAAATATGAGGGCTCCCCCTGAGCATGTGATCCTTGTGTTTTGAATTTTCTCATCTACTACTCCCCCTTTGGCATCAATGACAAAGGTTAGTAGATTTGTAGTTGTACCAATTCATAACCTCAACCTTGTAGTTGGGTAGTTAGTATCTGAAGAATATCTCCCAAAATTAAGTTTATACCATCCATAAACTTCTTGCTCTCCTTTATTGCTATCTCAGTTCTGTGTACTGTACCGGTGAGATGCTGCAAGTGTTCTACCGATGTTTTGCTACCCTGTGTTAGTGCCTCTGAGATTTCATTATGCAGAGATGCTAAATAGTCCAATCTTGGACTTAGTTTAGATCTCAAAAATTTTGCCTTGTTTATTATTTTCTCTTTTTCTCTTTCTAATTTGAGCAATTCTTCCCCAAAATTTGTTATCTTTTCCTCAAAAACTGATAATGTATCAGGTGAGTTAGCAAAATTATCAAAAAGTTTATTGATCTCTTCCTGTACCTTGCTCATCTTTTTGTCTACATCCGTGGTCAAAAAGTTTATCTTACAGGTGTCTTTATACAGAGTTTTGTACTCTTTCAATAAATTGCACAGTTCCGGTAGAAGTGTGTCAAATTCCCTGTTACACTTCTTTATTCCTTATTCAAAGAATTTATGTTTCTCTTTTTCTACACTTTCCTTTACAATTTCTACCTTTGTTTGCTCAAAATTTCCAGAAATATATTTACAAAGTGTATCCAACTGGCCTAAAGAATCTTTGTTGGCTATATTACAATTTGGAGCTATTAATTTCAAAACTGGAATTGAATCATCTATTGCTTTATAGGCTTGTGAGCTATAATTAGTTATTTTCTTGATAGATTCAAGCAATACCTCTATTACATTTGATGGTGACCCAGTAAACTGAGTGTCGGTGGAAGGGACCATGCTGGTATTGACCTCTGGTAGGTCTATTTGTGTCTCCATCTCTTTAAGCACAATTTTTCCTACATCATTTCTTATCGGTGGCATCTGTTCTGGAGCCTTTAGCTCTATTGGTTGCTTTGTTTGTGTTCCAGATTCCATCTTTTTCTCTGAATCTGTTGCCGGTTGCTCTTGGTTTCCTGTTGCCGGTTACTCTTTATTATCAGATTTATCTGTGGTATCCTTATCTACCACTATGTTGATTTTTTGAGTATCAACATTCATAGTATATAGGACTTTGGGATTAGGATTGTTATCCTCTGTGTCCATGCTCTCAGCTGCCAATTGATCTTCTGTAGTTGTTTTTACTGGTGGAGTATTTAAAGGAGGTGGGGGTAAGTTGTCTCTAATCTTGATACTTGGCGGTCCACCAACTTTACCTTTCCCTTTGTCCTTTTGATATACCAGAATGGGCTTGGGATTCATATATTCTTCTTGTTTTTCTTTTTCAACCAAGAATCTATCCCAACCATCTTCTGTTTCAGTTGAAACTTCAGTAACTCTACCTGCCATTAATGATATTTGCCAGTGTGCAGTGGAAAAGACTGTCTAGTTGGCCTGAGCTATCAAATCATCAATTTCCTTAGGTGAGTTGACTGGGTATACTGCAAGTAATTTTTCTATTTTAATTTTCTTATCCAACTCAATTATTCCTTGCCTTCTGGCCTCAAGTCTTTTATATAATTCATTAGGAATTTCATTTAGGACTTGCATCAAAATTTTTTTATACATGTCCATGTGTAGTATAACACTTTCCTCAACTTGTCCTTTCTCATCTTCTGATAGGGTGTCATAGATTTTCCCTATGTTTTTCAATTTACCTTTCTCTATGATTTCATTCAGTAATATGTCAAAAGGGGCCAAGTCAGTGTCTATCTTCTTCTTCTTTTTGGGTTCAGCTTTTTCTTAGGTGTGGCTTTCTTGACTAGAGACCTTACAGCTTGTTGCTTCTATCTTGTCCTTCTAGGTGAAGGAGTGGATACCGGTGAGGGGTCTCTTTTCCTAACAACTCTTTTGAAAGTTGCTAGCATATCTCCTTCTGAGGAGGTATCTACCGGTGATAGATGAGTTTTAGGCCGTTGGACTGCCAACTCTTCTTCTGTTATGCCGGTTTTCTTTAATACATCATCTTTTAAGGCTTTTGCTTGCTTGCTTCCTTTCCTCACAGATGCCTCAACTTTCTTTACTCTCTTTTTAGATTGAATTTGACTTTCAATGTGCTCAGCACTACCAAATATTTCTTCCTTTGGTTCATTGGGGGCTTCCAGAAGTGCTTTGGCATAAGTTTCCACTATGTGGTCATTTGTTTCATACCCCATTTCTGTAACCCAGATTGTTCTTGGGATGACTGCTTCCATCTAGATCTCATCCTCTTTTATTACAAAGCATATATCATCCTTGTATTTGTTGATGATTTCCTGTGATACTCTAATCCTCTTATTCATTTTGACCTTTAGTGCTTGAAAATACTCATGGATATTCTTTTCTTTGTTTTCACCCATGTTGTTGAATAAGTCAGACAATTGTTTTCCTACCGGTATGTCAAATCCAAAATCCTTGTTGCCTATACCGGGAGCCTGTTTGGTTATATGTAGCATTAAGCATACAAGTAAATTTCCAAATCTAAAGGTTCCTTTCTTATCCTTCTTGATTATTGCCAAATTGTCAATTAACTCATCTTTTAACCATTCACAGATATCAATTTTCACATTGTCCTTAACCATGTCATAAGCACTCTTTATGCATAAACTGGAAACAGAGTTAAGCCTATTTGCATGAGTTGCTTTGTAACCTAGAATCATGTTAATGAATCTCACATTTGTATCAGTCACATCATTAACCCTCAATGATCTTTTATCGAATGTTGCACCAGTTAGTTTCATTACTAGGTCATTGGAGACCTTCTTGGTTTTGTCGGGTTTGGTACCGGTAGAAGGTAACCCTGTTACTGCTTTCACAACTACCTTTGTAATTTTATGCACTGAGTCAAGCTAAAAGAATGAGCCATGTACCCTGCTAAGAACTATCCTAACTACTTCCTTGGGAAATTTAGGAATGCAGAGGATTTCAGTGAATCCTAGGGTTTCAACAATTTTATGTTCAGGTTTCACATTTCTAGCATTGTCACATATAACAGATTTATACATGTTTTTGATTTTTTCATCACCTAATTCTTCTATGTTTCAATGAATATACATTCTAGGGTCTTCTGCATAAATAACACCCTTTGGAATTTGGGAAAAAGCACCTATGTTGTCATCTTTCTTAGCTACCTCGGGAACTAGCTGAAACACGGGCCTAGGTCATTTTATAACCTCGACTACTGTAGGGTTTGCTATGAATTTAGGTGTAGAGGAGGATGCCATGATGATAAATACCTTTTTCTATGTTTGGATGGATTGATTGCTGAAGTACTTTGCCTCTTTTCTCGGAATGCCTTAGCTCAGAAATCTTCGCGCTCTCTGAAGGTTTGAATTCACGGTGAAATGAAATGGAGCCAAAAACCTTATTTTATAAAGTCTTTTCTACCACCTACCACATTAATTGTTTGTCGACAATGTATTAACTCAACTTTATTTTCCGGTAATGAAGGATTGTCAACTTCTTTTCTCTAACTGAGGGAATAATAGCACATGTGTCATTAAATTGCCAAACCCTCAAGATAATTTTCTTCAATTTGATGAAGAACATCCTACCAGTGGAGCATCATATTGTCTTGCTGGTGAAGCATTTGTTGGTTCTACCAGTGGAGGAGTAACCCCAATATTTAGATCACCTTTTCTAATCCATTTCTTTGAAAATTCTTGCTTAACCTCTTCAACCTTTTCTTTACCTTTCAAGCTAGTACTTTTGTTATCTACCGGTGTACCTTTACTTCTACAGAATTTAGCAATATGACCAATCTTGTTACATGCATAACAAGTTACATTATTTTTCTGAATAGCTTTCCCATAACCTATGCTGGTTTGTGTTCTGCATTTATTTGATAAATGACCAAATCTTCCACAAACATAACATCTTACATTCATTCTGCAATTTTTAGATTTATGACCAATTTTGTTGCATTTGGTGCATTGACCGGTGGGAGGATTGATGTTCTAATAACTCCTAGATCTACATTCATTTGCCCTATGACCATATTTATTACAGTTAAAGCATTTTCCATTGAATTTGTAAGTATTAGAGGATCTTACCAGTTTGCTTTGATCCTGGGTATTTGCAGTACCAGAGCTTTCTCCAACTTCAAATCCAACTCCAGAAGTGTCACCTTTGGGTTTTTGATTCTTCAATAAGGTACCAAATTCTTCTGAGCTTTTCTTAAATTTTTCTTTGTGTTGATTTGCAGTTTCCAATTCCCTTTCCAAGATCTCTTTTTGTCTCATTAGTTCATTCGAGTCATTTTGAGTATGCATCAAATCTGTCTTCAACATATCATTTTCATAGCTAAGTCTTGTGTTCTCATTTGCTGCATCACTTAGTCTTCTAGTCAATTCTTCTTCATTCCTCTTTCTATCCTTAATCTCTTTGCAGAATCTCATAGTCATATCCTACATTTCATTTTTTGTTGTCATGATCTCTTGTTTCAATTTGCTTATCATATCATTTAATGATTCCTTTTCATCATTTTCATTTTGCAATTTTTCACAAAGTTCTCTTCTCTTGTTTCTTGTAACAGTAAGATTTTCTTGAAGTGCCTGAATAATGTTCTGAGCTGCTTTTAAATCATCTTCTAATTTGATATTTTTCAACTTCTCTACATCATAGTCAATAAGAGCTCCTTCAAGTTGCTTCATCAGATTTTCCATCTTTATCGGTGTCAAGATCTTCCTGAAGCTGTTAGGCTTTTGAAAATAGAGGACCAGGCTCTGATACCAATTGTTAGGGTTCCCATAGATACTGAGAGGGGGGGGTGAATTAGTATCTGACCGGTTATGAAATTTTCTTAAAACTGAATATGCAGAATATAAAGTAACAGTATACCGATATGCAAGAATTAATGCAAATAATAGAATCAAAAGCATCCACATGAAAAGAACACCATAACACAAGATGTTTTATGAGGAAACCCAGTGTGGGAAAAACCTCGGTGGGATTTGTGACCCACAATATTCACTTACTGGCCAATAAGAGAATATTACTTATAATAGGGGCCTGCACATGCAGGAAGGCCAACTGCCTAGAGCTCACTGCTCAACAAGAAGTCACACTGACTTACAATGAGGATTTACATAAATCCAATATTCTGTACTACTTTACAATAGCATCTTCAATGCTAGATTCAGTACCGGTTCTTGCTCTGTTCTTTACATATACCCTTGAGCTACAATTCGCACATTAGGTCTGCCTTATAATTTATTTATTTTATCCATGTCCTACAAATGCCTACAATGATCTCTTTTATAGACAAGAGTCATTTTACAATTTTCCAAGTCGGCTTACAATGATAAACAAAATATTACATATCAAAAATCCTATCGGCCCTGTGCCAGTATACATATTTCCTTTTGTGCCGGTGCCAGTGTAGATTGATTTTGTTGATGCCGGAGCATTGTTGTTTGAGTAATGCTTTGCAAGCATAATGTATTACTAGTTCCATAGGATTGCAAGGTTTCTTGTGTAATTCTTTGCCGGTATAATGTCTTGCCAGTGCCATAGGATTGCAAGGTTGCCTGTGTAATGCTTTGCCGGTATAATGTCTTGCTGGTGCCATAGGATTGCAAGGTTGCCATCAATGACAAAACCTTCAATCACACATAATGTCTCATTGGAGTGTCCATATGCCAACAGTCTATATTCGGCAGTGGAAAGTCATCTTTAGGGCATGCTTTATTGAGATCCCTAAAATCCGTACAGATTCTGATGCCTCTAGTTACTTTGCTAACTAGTATCAAATTTGAAATCCAATCTGCATAATCAATTGGTCTAATAAAGCCCACATCTAATAATTTTTTGAGTTCTACTTTGACTAGGAGAGTCACCTGGGGATGCATCTTTCTGAGTTTGTGTTTGACGGGCTTGGCATTTGGTTTTAATGATAAGTGATGAAGGACTAATTTTGGATCAAGGCCGGGCATATTTGCATAAGACCATGGAAAACTAATCTTCTTCTTGAGAAATAAATTACCAAAATCTATCTTTTCTTGTTTTGATAGAGAAGCAGTGAAATGAATGACCTTAGGGTTATCAGGTGTACCCAAATTTATCTCTTTGGTCATTTCCATAAGCAATGTTGATTTATCCTGACTTGACGAGGGTATGTTCAATCTTCCACCTTTGGGCACCTCAGAGAGGTTTTCACACGTAGGTACGTCTTTTATTTTTACTTTTCCATGGTCAGAGTGTGCCTTACGATTTTCACTCAAAGACCTATTCTTTTGATTTTTTACTTTTTCTTTTTCTTTTTCATTTTTATGAGTAGAAGATGGAGTTGACTCCCCAATATATGTTGTGGAATCTAAATCAATAGCAAACCCTACCTCATGATCGCCTCGTGGTATGCCTTCCCGTAGGCCAAGGAATTCTGCAATGGCTTTGTCATTTTGAAAACAATCCAATTTGAGTGGTTCTTGTTGGTCATGTTGGATAAGTTGTGGATAGACAAGGGGTATGTCATCATCGATTTGAGGGAGAGTCAGGGACGAGATGGTAAGGATAAGAATGTCCGTGGTATCACTATCTAAACTACTCGTATCTGATTCAGAGCTTGGGTCCTAGAATTACTCTATCCAAGCATTAGGACACATTTTAGGAGGGGGAGTTATTTCATGTTTGTCTTCCATGGGCAAATCATCAGGGTCAAGGAAAACATTTTCAAGGGCATAGGAGGTAGAAGAAAAGGAACTCCACTCCCATTCATTGGAATCAGTTTCAAGTTGGGTATCCTCAGGTGTTGTTTCATCATCAGAGTCATGCCCTTTTCCACATGTGGTCACTTTGGTAGGCGAGGTTCCAATTCGCAATGGTACAAAACCTAATCCTAAAGTTGGATGTCGCATCTTAGGTATAATAGGTTCTAGTCTTCCTTTCTTGTTAGGGCCCAAACCACTTGTTATCACTGATTAAAAATGGGCTTTTCTTTTCCCATGATTGGCTATGAGTTGTTGAAATTTTGAATAGGGTGTAGTTCCAAATGCTTCAGCTTTGTTCTAGACCTCAAGGGCTTAAGGGTTTTTGATTTTAGATCCTCTTGTGTTCATTTTAAACCCTGTGGTTTCTAATCTTTCGTTACTTTATTCACTTAAGTAATGGGTCATGGGGTCGTAGGAAGTGTCCCCCCTTGTTGTTTGCGTAGGCGGTCATGTTAATTAATCGAAAAATTTATGCCTTATATGTTTTCTCCTAAATTTGTCGGGCCCAGTAACTAGTGCGCATCTCGCAGATGGATCCACGGCTCGCTTTATTTCGCTAGGCGAAGTTGAGCGTAGTTTAAAACCGGCGAAGTTGCAAAAACCACATGGCATGCCACATAGACGGTCCAGCTAGTTGTTGACAACAAGTAAAATGGTGGCACGTGGCACAAGTCACAATAGTCAGCGGGTCGGGATTAAAGGTTAAAAGGCGGGCCCCAGAGGTGAGTCAGGTCGTAGATGGAGATGACCTGGAGGATACAACTGTTAAGAGTTAAGTGGGGCCCCGTGGTTTCCTTTTGGTGTATAATAGAGTGACAAGTCAGCTCCGAAAGTGACTGGGCGCCAGGTGTTCACAATGAGTCAGTGGGCCCACCCCTCCTGAGAGCCTTTTCAGAGGATTAAAAGCTGATCAGCTTAAGAGATGATCCGACGGCCCACACTATTTCGCAAGGGTAAGATGCTCGTTCTTTATACCCTGCAAAATAGTGAGAGTGCACGAGAGCCATCCACATGTCATGATGACACATGGTCTAAGAAGAAAGTGTGGGCCCGCCAAGGTGGAACCAGCGGTATAAAGGAAAGACACGCGACCAGTGTTAAGTTGACTACGAAGGAAATTTCAAGGCCAATGGCTGGGTGCCACGTGGTATTATATAGCCAATAGAGAAGCGGGACCTGGCGCAGAGCCAAAGTTGTTAGTTAATCTAACGCTCGATCAAGTTTCTTTTGATTGGACGGTCGGTGCTATTTTGCAGGACTAAGCTACCTGATAGTTATGCTTCATGAAGTTGCGAAAGTGCAGAATGAAACACTTGCAGGAACGTTGTGACCCATTGGAGCAAAAAATACGAATTCTTGTATGAATTCAATTTTGAAGGGACGACCGAAGCATGTGGAATCAATGTTGTAGTTAAGGCCCAGAGTACAAAAATTTGATTTCCTATCAACTAGGTGAAGATATCTTTTTAAGGATTTTGTAGAAGAGCAGATGCAGAGTTATTTTCTTCAGGTACAGAGCAAGTCGGTTCAGTTGCAGAGCAAATTCCTTCAAGCGAAGAATAGGTTCTCTCGTATTCTTGTGTAGTAATTCCTGTGTAGTGTTTTAAATAAGATAATTGATTCATCACATAATTGTTTAGGAGTGGTATTCATTTCTTACGCTTTCAAAATGGCTCCTAAAAGAGAATTTTCTGGTAAAGTTAACTATTCAGAGAGGAGTGTCTATGATGATTTTTTAGAACAATTGACATTGTCAACTAATCAGGCTTCAAAGGCAAAAGAATTAGTACCCAAAGCTCCTCGTTTAAAGATAGGAGAAGGATTATATGACAAGGGTAACTGGTTGAGAGACCCACAGGTTGGATTGTCTAGGTTGGGGTTGTTTAAAGTTGGATTTGGAATGAGAAATTCTCCTGCCCCGCAAAACTGTATCTAGGAATTAGATGTCGGGAAATTAGTTGTCCCAGGGGTATTTATGGACATAGATTTGCTAACCCAAATTGCGCTCAACTATGATCCAGTCATAAGAAGCATTCGGGATGTAAATGGGAAAACCCTTGTTGAGATTAATGCTGAAGAGTTCAGGACAACTTTTGGGCTTAATGAGTTCACCAATTTTCTAGAACCTTTAAATTTCACATCATTAGCCCAAGTTTATGGCGCACAAAGGAGTCATCTCAGGAATGGGCCTCTCAAAGAGTTTTTTGTGAAAATAGGAGGGTTAACAGTTGTAGGACCCAACACTCAAGAGCCCTTTTCATTAAGTATGTTCACCCTGAGGGCTAAAGGAATGTATTGGGCACTTTGCCAAGTTTTGGGAGAAGATGTTGAAGCAAATATGCTGAATCATTACTTGTTAATGATTGCTCAGATTTTGAATCCTTCTCTTGCAATTACATTTGATTATGCATCTTTCATTGCTGATGCTATGCATGGAGGGTCGATAGGAATCAAGAATGGAAAGGTGGATAGGCCTTTCAGATGGTACTCACTCCTGATGCATCTTTTTCCCTTCAAAGGTGGTGATTACTTTGCCAGTGGACTGGACCTTGTTAAGGAGAAGGAAGGAGAAAAAATGTCAGTACAATTATGGAGTACTGTGTTGTCATGGGATAGAGAGGATGCCAGTTTTTTGAAGTTTGATAAATATTTTGCATCAAAGATAAGGACTCTCCTCTACTCTGAGAACCCAAGAATCCCCAAAGTTCTTTTGGAATTCATGAGACCAAAAGAATTCGTAGAGAACATAAAAATTGTTCATAACTGGGGTGACATTTACTTGTATCCAGTCTCCACAGTTTTCAGAGTTTTTGGTTTCAGGGGCACCCCATTTTTGCTACCTTACTAGGTTCCTCTCAAAGTGGGAATCGCGGAGATCCTTAAACAAATTGGTGGTTTACAAGAGGCAGAGTTGACAGGCAGGGGTAAAGGGACTATTTTCCCTGTAGCTACCATAGCTCACCAATTTGTAATAACAAAAGGAGGCTAGAATTGCTTTGAGGATTTCCTCAAGCCTTATCATTTGTCCACTGTAGTGTCTAGGTGTGCTGATCTAGAAGACTTCTTCAACGGTATGTTTAGGAAGAAGGTAGCATGCAGAGGTAGGCCTCATCAATTCCAGTTTCCTAAAGACCTCATCAGAAATGAGTTTGATCTAGATGAGTAGGAGCTAAGGAAAGAGAAGTGGGTGGCTTATAAGAAAGCCTTGGATTTTGTGCATCAGTTTGATGCCAGCTATGACCCATTGTCTAGCTTTTTCCCACTGGAAGAGAAAATAAAGTTTTTGATTGTTTGTTTTGAAGATGTGATGCAGACACTGAAGGAGAAGAGGGAAGCTATAATCAAGAGCAACCTTGAGAAGGCAAGAATGATCCTAAGTAGGTCAGCTTCTAGCAAAGCAATCCCTCCTAGTGATTACACACTGCATAAGAAATCTAGTTATAGTGTGCTGGTGCCTATAACAGGGGAGCCCTCTACCTCCAAAGGAAAGAGGAAGATACAAGATGTCATTGACATCCAAGAGAGCCCAAAGAAGAAAAGGGTGGGGAAAGAAGTACAATCAGATACACCTTTGTATTCCCCATCCCAATCCCCTATCCATATAGGAAATGAGCAAACAACAGTTGAGCAACTCCTATAGTTGGGTAGTCTAGGGGAAATTGCATACACTTATGATGAAGTGGAGGAAGGGATGCCAGAAGAACCCATTGCTGCTGAAATGGATATCACCTCCATTGAACTTAAAGGCCAGGAGTGGGATCTTGAGATAAAGCAGGCAAGTAGTGCCTTTCTAGCTGATAACAATTTTGTCACATCAAAAGCATTTATGCAGTTTATATGGAAACAACACATAAATAAATATAATGCTAGATGTGAAACAAGAAAGGCTGAGCAGCCCAATAAAGATCCAGCCCTGGTGGAAGAGGAAATAAAGCAAGAGATGATGGAAGAATTCAAAACCATCACCCCTGAGCAGGGAAGAGATATGGTAGCACAAGCTGGAGTGCTTATCTTACCCGAATGGGATATTGTAGATGTCGTGGTATTAGATGTAGTAAGAAAAGAGACTAAACCTATGGAGGGGGTTACTTTCAATAAGGATAATACTGCACTCGTCATGTGGTCTCTCAAGAGAAATGAGAGTAAGAAAAGAAAAGACACCCCAGGGTCAAGTTACCTTGGTGGACTGATGGTGAAGAGAGTGCAGAGTATAGGGGTAGTAGAGACTGCTAGCACTGTGTTAGAGACTACAAAATTTAGTGTTGCAGTAGCAGAGAAGGAAGCCAAAGAGAAAGAGGCCCTCCAAATTAAGCTGGAAACAGTTTTGAAGGCTTATAACAATGCCAAGGAGGAGGTAAGAGGTAAGGATAGCATCATTGCCAAGTTGCAGAGCCAGTTGACTGGACAATACCATCAAGGTGAGTCTTTAACACGGATGATCTCCTCTTCTCCTGCAATACCTCCACCTACCAGCCCTATCATTGAGTTTCCACCATCTCCAATGCCCTCCAGCTCTCAAGTGATTGAAATCACTCCCCAAGAATTAGAAAATTTGAAATAGGCTCAGGCCTTATATGCAAAGAAATATGAGGAGAAATTAAGGGCTACAATTTCTAGTTTTGCAGATACAATAAATGCCTCATTGCTCTACAACAATGTAGGTAAAATTATGGAAATATGGAATGAGCTCAGGAGAGACAAGGCCATTTTGACGCCTATTTTTGACAGATGGAGGCCTAGGGAGAAAGATTTAGAGTTTATGTGTGTATCCTGTGATGAAGCAAGGGCCAATCCCATCATTAAATCCACTTCTGATGTTGCTAAAATCTTAATACAATTAGCAGCAGAGGTGGATAATGTGGATAGGAAGGTTAATCTGTGCAAGAAGGAATACACTGACCAAGTTTTTGAGTTGCTCCCAGGAGTTTTTGTTAGCTCGGATCAGTTAAAGGACAAACAAATGTGGCTTAAAGAAATAGAAGCTAAATTATCAGCAAGAGTTAAAGGAATTATCGATTTAGATGATGCTTCTTTCTTTATTTTGACAATTTAAGAGATAGAGAAAATTAAGTCACATTATGGTTTTCTCAATTCAAAAGTCAACAAAATAAGAAATTCTTGGAAAAGGTTGACTAAGACTAAAGATAAAGTGATTAATTTCTCATGGCCGACAGAAGAGGTGTATGGTGAGTGGACAACTAAATATGCCACCCATGATACGGAACGGTTGGAGAGCGCCCCTGAAAAGGTAGAAGAGGTTGCAACTGAACAACTTGTTGAAGAAACTGCAGAGGCCGGAAAGAGCTTGTAACTGTTTTTGTGAAAAGCTTGTAACCTCTTTATTTTGAAAGAAATGATTGTAACAAACTCTCCTCGAGAAGTCCGAAGCTTTGTGCATCCATGTTGTTATAAATGGATACCAGGACTAGAGGAAAAGGAGATTGCAAAGAATTGTAAGAAAATGCTGCAGAAATTTATCTGAGCTTTTCTAAGTCTAATGGAGAATCAAAATTTCTTGTAATATTTCTTGAACTAAATATCAATATACAGACCATCGGTTTTGAGTAAAGCTCTGTGTTGTTTTCAAGTGTGTTTGCAAATTTGTTTATTGTTTTCATTCTGAATAATCTAGGGTTGTTCTATTTGAATGGAATTGCAAAGCAATTTTAGTAGAAGTGTTCATTAGCTTATCTCTTTAGGAGGGAAATTAAAGATGTGGGGATCACTCATACCGGTAAACTCTTTTGGAAGAGACTTTGAATTTTGATGATCATAGCTTAATTTGGGATGCGTAAATTCTTGTAGGTGTCAGGCATATACAAGGATTAATAGAAACCAAGCCAATGGGAAGCATAAAGATGTTTTGTTTGGGAAGTCTTATTTGAGTTTAGATGACTCTATGACCTTGGATAAGGCACTGGTATTGATTGAAGTTGTTTATTGCATGTTTTGTTGATCAAAGTACTGAATTTAAGTATAACTTCCATTATTTGTTTTCAGTTGATTTCAAGGTGAATAGATCCACTGGTTTTCTGGATTGGTTTACTGTGGGTTTATGTTTGAAAGTGTGAATTCAATTCACAAAGGTATACCCACCTGGGCTCTGAGTAAGCCCAAAGTGTAGAAGGTTTAATCAAACCTTGTCATATGTTTTCTTGAGAATTTCCTTATCTTTGATGTCTCTTCTACACCAAGCTTAAATCATATTATTTTAAGGATGTTAAAGGGAATCAAATTTTGAAGACAACACCACTGTAGCCATCATATCTCTTTTTCTGCAGTATAGTAAACCCTTTTCCATACCGCTCCACTAGCAACTTGACAGGTGGTGTATTAGTTTGATCCTTATAAAGCCAATCTATTACATCATCATCCAAAGTTTCCTTGTTAAGTTCACCCCATTTTGTAAATGTAGTGGGGGGTTGATATTGAATGACTATCTTAGGTTCCTTTTGCAACAAATGTGGTTTTCCATGTGATTTTGGAGATATTGGTGAATTCCCAATGAGGAATGTTTGAGCCATTGAATACTATCCGCATCCTTGGTCCTGTATCTTCAATTTTCCTTTGACAGCATCTAACAACTCACTAGGATCCACATAATTATGTGAGTGGGCCTCTCTATTGACTGGGACTTGTTGCTGCGGGGAATCCTTTAGATTAGCACAAAATTGAAATGGATTACGATCTCCTGGAATTGTTATCTCAGTCCCATTGTAAGGATATTTTAAACACTGATGATAAGTAGATGGAACTGCTTTCATTGTGTGGATCCATGGACGACCAAGAATCATATTGTAAGGGAGATTGAGGTCTAGGACCTACAGGAAAGTGTTTTCTATCACTAGACCGACTTTGATAGGCAATGAAATTACCTCTTTAGATGGGCACTCAACATCATTATATGCTTTGATTGTTATTCTTCTGGAAGAATCAATGTCATTTTCTATATAACCAAGACCAATGACTACTCTCAAGGTACAGATGTTAAGACTTGCTCTGCCATCTATCAAGACTCATTGGATCTTACAATTATGGACAAAGACTTCAAGATGTAAAGGATCATTATGAGGGAGCTTTAGGGGAAATATCATTATCAGAAAAGACAACGTGTTGGGAAACAATGAGATGTCCAATTCGGGCTTGAAACTAGTCAACATCAATGTCAGTTGGGATAGTGGACTCAGTTAAAGCTTTATCTAGGACTGTGCGATGCATAGGGGACATTTTCAACAACTCAAAAATTGATATTTGTGTAGGTGTCTTTCCTAGATGATCTAGGAGATTATACTAACTCATAGAAGTTGAATTGGGAGGAATTGCAGGAGCTCCTTTCAAGACTATTTTGGATCGATGAGTGGTGACTGCGCAAGAAGGATCTTGTCCCTTTATTCTTATGGTGGAAACATACTCATTTGACGCTCGAAAACAATTGATGACATTGTTATAGCTAGTATTTGCATAATTAAGATTCACTGTTTGGGTAGAGTTTGAAGAAGATGCTTTACCCTTGTCATGATCAAGCAAAGGAGTTTTGAAAATTGTATGATCAGTGTTAGAGGTCACGTTGGGTGGGTCTACCTCAATTACCCCTTGATCTAACAAGTCTTGAATCATATGTTTCAATTGAAAACACGATGCGGTTTTATGTCCTTTTGACCGATGGTATTCACAATATGCATTATCATTCCACCAATGTGGCTTTACCAATGGTTCTTCCTTGACATCTGGTAACTTGATAAAATTTGCTTGTATTAATTGTTTCATTATTGACTCAATAGGCTCTCCCAATGGCGTAAACTTTCGAGGAGGCCGATCCCTTGATCTGAAAGGTTTTTGTTGCTGGTTTTGTTGCTGACCTTGTTGTTGATTATACTGTTGGTATTGCGGCTGTTTAGCAACATTGCTTGCTTGTGTCTGATTTTGTTGCATAGTCGACATATTAGGAGCACTCAATTTCTTTATCATGAATGTGGCTTGATTTACATTCATTTCTCTTGCGTTGACAACTCCATCATTAGTGACATTCTTGTTTTTGTACCAGAATCTATTTTTGTCCCTTGAATTGTTTGTGTTATCATTGTATTTGTTGAGCTTAATGAGTCCCTTAGCTACAAGAGAAGTTTCAAAGTTCATCCCTTTCTTAATGAGCTTCTCAATGGTACTAGGACTTTTCAATTTGAGCTCATACATCATTTCTGGGACCAAATTTTGAATAAATAAGTTCACTTGTTGTTCTTCAGGTATATCTAGGGAAGAACGACTGTACAAGCTTCGCCATCTTTGCAAGAAAGTCACTAATGGTTCACCTTTCTTTTGCTTGGTGTTGCATAAATCTAACATGGTCACTTCACTGTCAATGTTGAATGTGAAATGGGATATAAACTTTTGAGCCAATTCTGGCCATATCTTTATGTTCCCTGGCAAATGTGAATATTGTCCTATGAGACTTCGTGCGAATAAGCACATCAAATATGTTTCCTCATAGCTCACTTCAGTACATGCTACAAAAAATGCTCGAATATGGTCTTTTGGATTGCCATTCCCTTTATATTTCTCAAAATTAGGTGCCTCAAAATGCTTAGGAAAGGGAGGCATGTACAAGCTCTTGTCAAATGGATTATGACATAAATCTTGATCTATGTATAATTTCTTTGTCCCTTTGGTTTGCAATGCATCGACTTGTCGTTGCAACTTCTCAAGCTATTGTGCAATTGTGTTAGATAGCAAAGATTTTGGAAGTTCATCATTCACTCTTGGGTGTACTCTTTGTCGATACATCGTGCTCTCCATTGGCTATTGATGCTCTAAAATTGCTATCTTTGGTGTCTCTGGCATATAAATTTCTTGATACAACTCTTGTTTCTGTGGTTGTGTCATGCCTTGACATTGACCCTTTTGCTATGCTTCTTGTGGTGGGATCATCATTTGTAGCCTTGGTTGATATTGCATTTGAGGGTGTTGTTGATATTGCATGGACATCAATTGTGGTTGTGATGTATGATAACTTGTTTTTCCTGGCCCATATTGAGGCACATGTTACTGTTGATGCTGACGAATCAGAATTTTCTGACTTTGTGCCAACTGTTGTTGTCCTTATGTAAATCCCATCATTTGCAAAAAACTTTGTTTGGGAGGTTTCTGTTGTTTCTCCTTGAGATGGGGGATGGCACTTGCATTGACTTGCTGTGTTGTTTGTCCAATCCATTGTGGTGGTTGCAAGTTTGAATTGACTTGTAATGGTGTAGAAGACACTGCAACTTGTTGTTGAATGCGATATTGTTGTTGTTGTGCATTGCTTGCTTGCGCATTCGATTGTGCCTTTTGTGCATTCCTTAATTGTTGCCACACTTGTTGTTGGTGCACACCACTATTTGTGACTCTTTGTGCTGCCATTATCGAAGGATCTGTCACAACATTTTGCATAATGGGTACTTGAGTATTTGCCAAACGTATTGAACTTGATGGGACATATGAACTTTGTTGCATTGTAGAATTGTTTTGAACATTCGTAAGATTAGGCATTCTAGTCGTAAAGCTTTCTTGCATCTTAGATTTTGATCCACTTGTAATTATTCGAGGAATCATTTCTTGTTGAGGGACAGCTATCAACATTTATGTGGCCATCATTTGATCTTGTGCTAAAGGTGTTGTATTAAATAATGGATTGTTTATTGTTTCAAATGTTGACTTTTGTGGAATAGTCACTGTCAAAGTTTTTGAAGCATGCTTACTCATCAAGGTGTGTTGAGGTTCTTGTTGCACATTTTCTTCATTTGGATGTGGAGAGAAACTTAATAGCTCATCGCCTTGTTGTTTTTACACATTAGTTTTCTCATTTGAGGAGGTCACATTACTCATCATATTAAGATATTTTTGTGGAAACATCTTAAAGACCTTGTTCAAGAATTTATCCATCATTTTTTTCAACTTTAGATCTTTAAGGAACATATCAATATCATCAGAAGCATCGGAATCTGATGAAGAATCTGGTAAAACATTTTGATTTATTTCTTGTTGAATGCCTTGATCTGAACCAAATCCTTGTGAAAGAGTTTGTTCTTCATGTAATGTTTGAGTTTGAATTTCATGTTGCAGGTTCAATTGATTCTAGTCAAAAGGTGTATTTTCCCTTGGCATTGGTGGAACACTCCCATATCCTGGTTTCATGGGTACAAACACTGGCTCATATAATGGAGGTGGTCCAAGTTGAACCATTCCATATTGTGGTAATGATGTGTTTGACGAACCTTCAATTTGTAATGTTTGACTAGGTTGAAACTATGAGTTTGATACATTGTCAATGGGTTGATATGTTGGTTCGCCCGTCTTCTTAGATTTTGACCTTGTTTCAACAGGCATGTCACTATGCAAATGCAATATCTTTGGGATTTTTGATTTTAAAAGGATGACGTATGATATGCAACTAAATGCAACCTAAATAGATGAAAATGCAATCTATGGCAAGAATGCAACCTATGTTTTTGTTGTTTTTCAAGATTTTGACAAACTTTTCGGAATGTAAACCTAAAGACTCAACCTTGGGAAGTTGAAAATGAAGCCAAGACCTTAAAGGACAAAAAACCAAATAACAATAGGACAAATTGACAATGTCTCACCTATATGCTTGGATACTAAGCTAGGTTTGACAAAAATGATATTAAGGAAAGGACAAATTTTAGACAAGGTCAAGACTCCCTAACAACAACTTAGGGTATCATCCAAAGTTTTGATTTTTCAAGTTTGACAAACCAAATTTTGAGACTAAATGCAAGAAGGCAATGATTATCAAAACAAAATGGAAATCTAGCTTGGGTATGACAATGAAATGCAAACCTAGGGAAATGATTTTTGAACCTAAGTGCAAAATGAGGACACTTGCAATGACAAGGACTAAAATCAAGGGAGATGACAATATGTCCTAGGACCTAAGTTGGACTATGCAAAACCTAGCCTAAAGTGACATGAATTTTGAAACAAAGATATTCAATGTTTTGACAAGCCATGTTCAAATGTTGGATGAATACTTGGACAAATTTGGACTTTTGTTTGGATTTTGTTTTGAATTGAAGGTTGTTGATTTTGAAAACCCAAGTTGATTATGAGCACTTTTGAAAGTTTGTTTTTGATTTAACTTTTGACAATCATGGAAGACAAAAAGTTTGTTGGACTTTGACTCAAGACAATCAAGCACATTGACAACAAATCCTATGGCTAGCAAGGGATATATCTGTTGAATCCTCTAACCATAAAATACAACACTTAGCTGGATAGCTAGATGCTTGGTAGCACTGGCTCCCCCTTACAGTGCACTCACTTCTTGGGCATACCAAGCTTCAAGTTTAAGGGGCATCACTTCCTAAGAACTTGCTATCTCTAACTGAGGAGTACATGAGAGGTGTCTTCGGCATGCGCATATCACAATGCCTGAGCCAATAGATAGAAGGATTTTGGCATCTAAAAAAAAGAGATTCTAGTAAGGGCATCCATTCGGGTGGGTATTGATCTGGTGAATAAATCATCGCAATACCATTCCAACACTCATTGTCTACAACTTTCGTTGCATCCACAATTATTTAGAGTGGTTCGGAAGAGCTTGGCTTTAGCCCGTCACCACTTTGGGTCATTCCCTCTCACCAATGCATGTGTGAAGTGCTAGGAAAATTAGGAAGTAGGCCCAGTTCTAAGGGTTAAAACATGCAATCAAATTAAAAACATACAAAGCATGCATGGTGTTCATTAACCTTTAAGAAATGAAATGTGCAACTACTTTAAAAATCGCAAGAAAGATGTTTTAATGAGAGTCTTTGACCATGTCCTGCATAAGATTCATTAGTAGTTGCATTTTTAGTCTTCTTCACACATAACGCCAAGATGCTGCATAGAGAATTAGCTCCAAAGAAAAACTAGAATGCAGAAAACAGAATGAAAACAAACAAACTTGCAAGTAAAAACAACTGATTTTACCTCTGTTTCTAGCCTTACACAAGTGCAGAATGACTCAACATAGGCGCAAAACCCATCAACACAGGCACAGAACCCATCAACACAGGTGTAGAATCCATCTACATAGGCGTAGAACCCATCAACATAGGCACAAAATGCCTTAACATAGGCGCAGAAGTGTCCAGAAAGCTCTGAGTCACCCTATTTCTTAAGTTTTTCACTCGCAAACAGCTCAAAAAGCACTCAAAATATGGTTAAGGGGTTAGTTCACATCGGGTTCACCAAAATGTAGATAAGGAAATTGGCAATCATCCAAACAAATAGCAATTAGGACAACCACAAAACCTAAAGCTGCTATGAAAGCAATCCCAATCCAATCAATGAAGACATAAAGACAAGATATTCAAAATAAATGAAATCAAAGCAAACCAACACAGATATCTCCTTCATGTGGCTCCATTGTTCTTCTTTCACCTTCAAATTTGATGTGGATCTCACCTACAAGTGCACAATGCAAGTGGAAAGCAAGTTGTTGATGAAATTCGCAGTATAAGGTTACTCGAAAATGTGATTGATCGATTCTTTCATTGAAGAAAATCATCCAATTTATAGACAAATTAGAGAGAGGACAAGATTAGCATGAAGAGATTTGAGAGGAAATTCAAATCAAGAATGACAACATTATGACAAATTATGACAAATTATGGCAAGTTGCTATGCAAGATGTATGACAAATTATGACAAGATTGAAATGGAAATTAAGAATCAGGAGAAATTAGCAAATTAGAAAATTGAGGAAAAAGATGAAATAGAAATTAGGTGAATTAATTAATAGGTTTTCATCCATTAATTAATTCATGAAAGAGACCTAGGACTAAATAAATAGATTTATTTAACCCACAAAGAAGAAGAAAAGGATTAAATGAACAAATCATAAAACTCTAGAAATAAGAGGACAAGGAATTAGGTCAAGACAACAAGAAATTAATGTAGGTACGATCATGATTCTGATTAACAAAGGATCAATGTTGATAAATGATTGAGATTGGTTGACAAAAATCAATGACAAATTGACCAAGATTGACAAGGAGATCAAATTGATAAGCGCCAATTGACGAGGAACAATGACTAATCGATCGAAATTGACATGATTGAAAAGGACAAGGATTGATGATGAATTGATTGCAAAATGACAAGATTGACAAGGACAAGGATTGATGATGAATCGATCGCAAAATGACAAGGCTGACAAGGACAAGGATTGATGATGAATCAATCGCAAAATGACAAGGCTGAAAAGGACAAGGATCGATGACGAATTGATCGCAAAATGACGAGATTAACAAGTTGATAATCGCAAATGATTACTAACAAGCTAAAGATGATTGAAAAATTGACAAGAGGACAAAACCCTAATTCTATCATCGATTAGAATTGATGATGTCCAAAATGATGATAAATGAGCATGCACCATGATGCGATAGGATAAGATCGACCAAAATCATGACTGAAGATTGCTATCAACAAGACCTAATTCGAAAGCGATAAAAATGAGGAATGCAGAAGAAGGACTTGATGCTCGCAAATGATAAAGACCAAGTGCGGAACATAGAAGAAATGTTAATGCAACGCAAGAACCCAAAAATAAGGCAATGCGCAAATGTTAAAGTATGACTCCACAAGCGTTGACCATTTTTAGACGTCTACAATGTGCATACAATGATGCAAATTGGGTAGGAGATGTAGATGACAGAAAGAGTACCACTGGCAGAGCATTCTTTCTTGGTAGCATATTGATTTCATGGATAAGCAAGAAGCAGAGTTGTACATCATTATCAATAGTAGAATCAAAATATGTTGCAACAACAACTAATTGTACTTTGGTATTATGGATTAAACAAATGTTGAAGGACATAAAGGTAAAATGCAAAGAACCTATAATCATTTATTGTGATAATTCAATAGCGATTGATATATCAAAGAATACGGTATTTCACTCTAAGACTAAACATATTTCTATCAAATATAACTTTCTGAAAGAGAATGTTGAAGAAAAAGAAGTAAGATTGGTTTATGTGAATACTAAAGAGTAGATTGCAGATATCTTTACAAAGCCTTTTCCTAAGGAAACCTTTGAATATCTTAGAGAGCAGCTTGGGGTAATACCCTCATCGGCAAAAACTTAGACAATTGAAGTTTGGCATCAAACCAACAAAAACTAACAAAGAAATTTTTTTTCTGGCTTTGATGGAGGAGAGCTACTTCTCAAGGGGAGTAGTTGGTTGTATGTTTTGGTATGTTTTTACTTGCTTTGGCATTTGATGTCAAAGGGGGAGAGAGATCTTGTTAGTACTTTGATGATGTTTTGATGGTCATTGATGGACACACACTTACTTGATGTATGAGTTATGCTCAACCGGTATTGTATGTCATTAAATGTGTAGTATTTAGACTATCAGTATTTTGAAGAAGATGGCTTACTGGTCATAGATTGACTGAAGACCCCAAGCGGTGCGAGGATCTAAGTGGAATAAAGGACCCGAGCGACAGTCAATTTTTGAGCAGAACACTATGATTTTCCAGTCTTCAATTTTGACAACCGGTAATCAGTATATTGTATTAACCGATATATATCTTTGATGAGTTACCAACCGGTATTATTGTAATGTGTGATGAGTTATCATCCACCGACACTTTGACGGTATTTTTGTGTTGTGTTACCAAATGTGTCTAGATGCACTGTACCTAGGAACTTGTAATCTAATCTTATTGGACCGACATGAAATCAAATTCCTTTATAAGAACATCATGTCTAAGCTTTGAATGTGATATAGAGAAGGAAAGGTTATTATGTGCGATCATTGAAGAGAAGGTTAGGTCTATGTGAAGAGATAGAGTGTACAGATATAGAAGACTAGAGTAATGCTGAAATGCATTAACAAGGAGATGTCAAGTATCTAATTAAGCATATTGTGCTATTACCTAGATCATTCACTTGTTGATTACTCACATCTTCAACAAGTCTAAAGCCCTTAACCAGGTAGGTTCAGAAAAGATTTTGTAAATCCTCTAACAAGGTGGTTCACAACTATGGATCTTAAATCCTCTAATGGGTAGTCTTTAACAGGACTTATCTCCTAACAGAGATTTAGATTCCTAACAGGATTTGTTCTAGTGAAGAATATTGTATGACCTTAACCGGTCTGGTTACTATTCTGTAGATAGTTACTTGTGAGTTTTGGCTCACCGTGGTTTTTCCCATTTGGGTTTCCATGTCAAATATCTTTTGTTATGGTGATTGTGCTTTTGTGGGTGAATGCTTTGTTTTCTATTTGGTTTGCATTTATCTTAACCGGTTTATTAATGAATCTGGTGCACCGGTTATCTACTAAACTGTTTAAGAGTTTGCTTACAGTACTTTTTGGCATACTAATTCACCCCCCCCTCTTAGTATTCATCAGATCTATGGAAAAATATTCTTGGGAGAGAGATCTATTAGACATTATTCATTGGGGGGGAGATATATACTCTTTGTATTTTGATTTTGATTTTTGGTATTGATCTATTATGGAGATTGTTGGTTTTTGGCATTTTGTTTTGGCACTTAGATGTTTTCCCATCTAATGTTGCCATCAATGCCAAAGGGGTAAATTGTTGGTATTATGGATGTGTTGCATTAGTTTTTTCATTGATGTCAATACTTATCCTTCTGGAGATCTACATTGTTAATTTGGAATTATGGTTATATTGGTTTACTATTGAACCAACACATTGTGTTCACCAACAAGTTCAGTGACTTATGCATAGTCACCAGTATATTGATCACCGACAAGTTATATGGTTCACCAGCATAGATGATGACTTATTATCATCTGAAGATCACTTGATTATGTTGAAGACATGGTTTGGATACTTGGTTTTGGTGTTTTGGTTATTGGTCTAATCGGTTGACATATTTGTTGTTACCGATAGATTGGTCTAGGTTATGGACCGGTATGCGTTATCTATTCCACATCAGCACGACATGTTATGGAGATGATTTATTGATTGAATATTGTTGTAAATGTATTGAACCGACATGATGAATCATATCAATACTTATTTGTAATTGATTTTAATTGTAATATTATTAGTGAGTCGACCTACACATTTGGTCTTAGGTTTTGTATATATGTAAGATCTCACTTGTGAGATGAAATATAGGATATGGTTATGGTATGGTATTGTAATATGGTATGTGTGAATATTCAAGATCATATGAACAGACCATAGAGAAGGTTCAAGGAAGGTTTGAAGGTGTTTATCAGACCTTAACCGGTACTGAATCCAACATTGGAGATGCTATTTTCAGCTATACATTATTCTAGGATTTAACCATCCTACTGTAGTCATTGCGACTCCCATTTGAGCAGTGTGCTCTAGGTGGCTGGCCTTTGTGCATGTGTAGATCCCATTTGTATACACATACTATCTGCAGTAGTATCATTTGATTATGGGTAAGGTTTCCCACCATGGTTTTTCCCCTTATAGGGTTTCCATGTCAAAATCTTTGTGTTATGTGTTGTGGATGTTGTTTCTCTTTCTATTTCATGCATTAAATTTCATCGATACTAATTTAATTGCTAATCTATTAACCAACAATAAGTTTAGTTTACCGGTATAAAGTATCAAGTTTGATTAAGTTATAATTGTGTTGAAATTCATTGACATCTGATTCACCTCCCCCCCTCTTAGTTGCCTTCCAGTTCCTAACAACCATGACCATGTCACCCAATTGGTAATGCACATCTCTCCTTCTTTGATCCACTCTTGCTTTAACCTTTTGGGTGTTCTATTGTAAGGTATCTCTAATGTGTTAGTGCACCTCTTTCATAGCCTCTGCAAATTCATCAACATGTCCACTCCTCTTGTCTAACCCCTAGACATCTCTCAATTCAAAAACTCCTCTTGGATGACTACCATACACAATCTCAAAAGGAACCTGTACTTTTGTTTGTTGAATCATTATAGGAATACTCTTCCTGAGGTATCACCACATCCCAACTACTTCCATGCTTCTTTGTCAAACATCTAAGAAGATTTCTCAATAACCTATTCACAACCTTAGTTTGGCCATTGGTCTGAGGGTGATAGGTGGAGATAAAAGATAAATTTGTACCTAATCTTTTCCATGAGGTTCTCCAAAAATTCCCTACAAACTTGTTGTCTCAGGCAGATAGAATACTCAAAGGCAACCCATGGATTCTAACAATCTCTCTGAAAAACAATCCTGCAGTATAGCTAGCATTATTTGTGGTTTTAGAAGGAGTAAAGTCAGCCATCTTAATGAACCTGTCTACCACAACAAACATACTATCATGACCTATCTTTTTCTTGGGTAATCCCATCACAAAGTCCATACTCAAACTTTCCCATGGTCTACTTGGTATAGGAAAAGGTTGGTACAACCCTGCATTGGTTGAAACCCCCTTTGCTCTCTGACACACAGTTTAACTCTCCACAAATTTTTTGATATCAGTCTACATTTTTGGCCAAAAGTAAAATCTCCTAACTAGGTCCAAAGTGTCCTCCTAAACCACCACTATGTTTCTCCTTTACTGCATTATCCCCTATTGAATACCCAAGGATACATAACTGACATCCCTTGAATAAAAGACCATCCTGCAAGGTGTAGTCAGAAAACTATCCATTAAAAGAATTTGCAAACTCATGACATACCTTATATATTTCCTTGAAATCTTGGTCCTCTTCATACAATCCTTTGAGTGCTTCAACAATCATACTTTGCAACTACACTTCTTGCACTATCAACACCCTCCTACTTAGAGCATCTACAACCTTATTGGCTACCCCTTTCTTGTGCTTGATGATGAAGGTGTATGCTTAAAGAATTTCAACCCATTTCATATGCCTATGATTGAGCTTCTCCTGTCCATTCAAAAAACTAAGAGCATGACTGGTAGTATACACAATAAACTCCTTAGGAGGCAAGTAATGTCTCCACTTTTTCAGAGCTTGTACCATGGCGTACAACTCTAAATCATATGAGATATACTTACTCTTTGCTTCATTTATTTTTTCACTAAAAAAGCCCACCAATCTCCCCTCTTGGATAAATATTGCTCCTATAGCCAATCCACTTGCATCACATTCAATGGTGAAGACCTTACTGAAATTAGGCAATACTAGGACTGCGTACTTGGCAACTTTATGTTTTAAACACTCATTACTCTTATCTTCTTCTTTGGTCTTGTTGGAACCCTAAAATTTGCAATTTTTAGAATTCCAAATTCCAAGACAAGGAGCAAGAAAAATTCTAAATATATATATACATATATATATATTGAATAGGTACAAGTAGTATATTTTATATTTGTTGCACAATATGAAACCATAACATAAACACAATAATGGGCTAAAAAAATGGAGTGTGAAGCACCAAAGGGGGTATTTACACCATTTAAAGACCATTTATCCATTATATACCCAAAAAATAGCCTTAAAATACCTCTAATATGCCTAAACAACTTGTAAAGTGACAATTAATTACATAAACTAAGGCAATTTCGGGATTTGGAATTATTTTTATTTAAAAGGGGGGTGTCTCTTCACCCAAAGGGGTATGAAAACCATTCAAACACATATATATGTGTGATGTAAAATGTAAAGAGAAAAAAAAAATAGAGAATGAAGAGATACAAGAGGTGGAGGCAATTTTGTACTTTTAAACTTTTTATCAAAAATAACCAGTTGCATTTTCTTTCTCATATGTGTTGAGAGTTAACATATTTTTAAAAGGCAGTTGCTTGTGATATTATCTAAAGGAGATAAGGTTATTTGTGTTCTTCCAGTGAAATTTTGTGTTTCATATTGTAGATTTGGATAAAAAAAGATTTACTTGTGAATTGTACTTGTTCCATGTATTTCTTCCTTGGATGGTCTCTTAAAGTTAGGGTTAAATTCATTCAAGCAGTTTACAATATAAACATCAAAATAGAGCTCATAAGAAACAGTAACTGACAGACTTACCAAAAGGGGTGGGTTTAAAAATTGTCTCATAAGTTTACACAATAAGTCCTGAAGAAATATAAGACTCTGTAGCCCAAATAAGAGGAAAGGCACTGGTCATTTGTAAACAAACCCTTTAACCATACCAATTACCCTTTACTTTTAAGCATTAGGATTAGTAGAGTAGGTATAGTAGGTAATTTAGCCAAAGTGTAACATATATACTTTTACAAGATACATAGATCAATACACACATCTGAAATCAATCTGTTTAAGAAACTTATGCCATTCTGAGACTAGGAGATATCAGATTAAGACACTAAATCTGCTATAAAAAGCATTAGCTGAAGGAACAACTAGTGAGTAGGTATACCCGCCTAGGTCCTACAGAGCCTAAAGTGAGAGAGTTAGTAACCAAATAGGTTCACTCTATAGGTTGGACAAGTCAATTGGAGGGTTTGATCATAGGAGTTGGCATTTCCTTAGAACCTAACCAATCTGTTGATTTGAGACCCAACAGGTCCACACAAACTTCACCTTACCACCACCCTTGATGGTTTCTAACATAGGTGCACAAATATCACTTTAATTTATAATGGATTTCCTATAAAATGTTGCCAAACCATGAAAACTTCTTACCTCTCCGACTGTCTTAGGTGTAGGCTAGTTCAAAATAGCCTCTACCTTGGAAGAATCCATTTTCAAGTCACCCTTAGAGATGACAAAGCCTAAGTACACCAACTCCTACTTCATGAAGTCACACTTTTCTAAATTTATCATCAACTTTTTCTCCTGTAGCCACTTCAAGACTACCTCCAAGTGCTTCAAGTGCTCCTCCTTTCTCTTACTGAACACCAATATGTCATCAAGGTAGACTACCACAAACTTCCCTATGAACTCCTACAACACTTCATTCATTAGTCTCATAAAGGTGCTAGGGGCATTTGAAAGACCAAAAGGCATCACAAGCCACTCATACAACCCTTAATTGGTTTTAAATGTCATCTTCCATTCATTCCCCTGTCTTATCCTTATCTAATGGTACCCACTCTTGAGGTCAATTTTAGAGAAATAGGTAGCCCCCCCTAAATAATCCATTAGGTTCTCCATCCTTGGAATATGAATCCTATATCTAGTGGTTATCCTATTGATAGCCCTAGAATCAGTACAAAGCCTCCATTTCCCATCCTTATTTGGGGCTAAAATAGTAGGTACTACACATGAGCTAAGGCTCTTTCTCACCAACCCTTTTATCTAGGAGCTCTTGAATTTGCCTAGCTATCTCTTCATTCTACCGTGGGGTCATTTTATATGCTTCCTTGTTAGGAAGTACTGCTCCTGGTATGAGGTCAATTTGATGACTAATATCTTTGGTAGGTGGTAGGGAGTTTGGTATGTCTTCTGCAACCACTCCTTTGTATCAGTCTAGCAGTTCCCTAACCTTCTTACATCCTACCTCACTCACACCCTTCTTCCTTTCTTCCTTGGTCTTCACAATCAAAGAAAAACCTACTCCACCTTCTCCTTTAGTGTACCAAGGAATTCTTTTCCCCCTACCATCATCACACTAGATCCTACATGTTGTGGATGTCCTTCTACCACTGACTATATCCTAAAAGTCACACCATCCTTTTGGATAGGGTAAGCATTCTTTTCTCCATCATGATGAACCTTTCTATCAAATTGCCATGGTCTGCTAAGAAAAAGATGATATGCATCCATTAGAAGGATGTCACACAAAATTTTATCCTTATACCCCCCAATACTGAACTCTACCCATGCTTGTTCATTGATGAGTATGTATTGACCTTTGTCCAATCAACTAGCCCTATATGGGTAACTATGGGGTATCCTTTCCAAGTTCAACTTGTTTACTACTTTCAAATATACAATGCTATCAGTAGACCTTGAATCTATGACAACTTTATAAAACTTATCTTGAATCTTCCAGTTGACTCTAAACAAAGCCTCTCTCTTGTTGGCAATATGGATGAATTGATTATGTATTACATTGATGTTTTGTTCAACACTAGCTGTTATGGTTTTGGTTACCGGCAGACAGTTTTTGGTAACTGGTAGAAGATCTAGTGTTACCGACATAAGAGACTATCTGTTGGACACTTTCAACATGTTTGGATCAATGGAGTATGTTTGATTTTATGTGTTACATGATTCTAGAGCATGTTCTGGTCAGTTGGCATTGACTTGGTAATCAGATGCTATCATACACTCTTGTAAACCCTTACCGACATGGGTTTAAGGTGTAACCTGTAGATCTTTCACTGAGAAATCTTGACAGGATGCATAAGTGATATTGGTGCAGCTTCTAGATGGATTTTAGGATGTTGAATATGTTCTTTGATCGTGCCTCAACTGATTGAAGACATTGCTTTGGCATGGTGGACCCAGATTAGGTTCGACGCCTATCTAGGTTATGGACCGGTATCATGTTAATGTATTCTCTACATGTTACTAGGATGATTTATGGATTGGTTATTGTTGTTTTGGTCTCAAGTTGACATGGCATATCATTGTAATATGGATGTATGTAATGATCTTATTGTAATATCTTTTAGATGGCTGACCTAATTGGTTTAGGCCTTAGTGTTGGTATAAATTGATGTAAGATTTCATTGTAGTTAAAGTGTCATGGTCTTGGAATGCAATATCATATGCAAAGGAGATTTGGTCGATCATAGGTGATTGAATTGGGATTAAGGAAGAGGTCAAAGGCCTCCGATATTGAGCTTAACTAAGACTATAATTAGGTATGGTAGATTCTATCTCTAGTAGTTCATTATTCTGGATTGTTGTTCATTTATCTTGAGGTGGTTATAACCTCTTTGTAGTCAGTGAGACTCTTTTTTAATGAGCAGTAGGCTCTAGGCAGTGTTCCTTCCTGCATGTGCAGGCCCCTCATTGTATCACATACTTTTTTTAGAAGTATCATCTGACTGTGGGTAGGCTTCCCACCGTGGTTTTTCCCTTTCTGAGATTTCCACGTACAAATCATGGTGTTATGTGGTATGGTTGCATTGTGTTGATTATCTATTTTATTATTAAGTTTTATTGCTTACCGGTATCTATTTCTGCTATTCTGGTATTCAATGTTTATGTGATCCGGTTAAAGATTATAAAGTAGTTTAATGGTTATAATCTGTTAACAACTGATTCACCCCCACCCTCTCAGTTGTTCACTGATTATCCTAACAATTGGTATCAGAGATTTGGCCCTTTTTGCATAAGCTTAACCACTTGAGGTAGATCCTATGGCAGTTAACACTTTAAATCCACCGACAACTATTTTCAAAAGAGAAATCCCTAAGCTTGATGGAACAAATTATGGGATATAGAAAATATGAATGGGGACTCATCTTAGATGTCTTGGCAAGGATATTTGGGAGATTAGTGAGAAAGGATATACAACTTATGATCTGACATCTGGCAATCCTACTCCTGCAAACCTGGATAAGAATATTGAAAATGATTGCAGAGCTAGAGAAGCCTTCTTGTGTCCACTTACTGATCAACAAATCATAGAATTGACTGATAAATCATCGGCAAAGGTTGTGTGGGATAAATTTTAAACTACGAATGAAGGTGATCCTAATGTAAAAATTGCTAAACTTGATGGCTACCGAGTAAGATATGCAAACTTGAAGATGGAAGATAATGAAAGAATTGATGTATTTATGGAAAGAGTAAATGAGATTATTATGGGAATTCAATGTTGTGGAGGATCTTTGAGCGAAGATTAAATAGTTTCCAAAGTATTGAGAGCCCTTCCACCCGCTTACAAGATGAAGGCAACTATAATTAATGAGCTAAGAACAATGGCAAACACTTCAATTAATAGAGACATTTTGATCGGGAAATTATCAGCTTTTGAGCTTGAAGAACTTGGACCTTCTGGAGCTGTAAAGTTTGAACTTGATTTTCATGCATCATCCTCTACCAACAAAAGTGATTGGAAAGCATTATATGCAAAGGAATTGGAAGATATGAGGAAAGAGGATGAAGAATTTGAGCAACTTGAAGCCCTATTTGCTAGAAGAGTACCTAAAGGACCGACAGGAAGTAAGTATGAAGGAAAAGCATCTTTTAAATGTTTTGCATGTAATAAGATTGGTCATTTTGCATCTAGATGTCCTGAAAGGAATGCAAGATTTGAAGAGAGAGTTAAGAAATCATTTAAGCCTAACCAAAACAGATATAGTAAACTTAGATATACATTTGAAATGTCCATGATTGGTGAGATGAGATTTTTATTAGGTTTGCAGATTACTCAAATTGGCAAACACATTTTTATTTGTCAAACTAAGGCTCTATGGTAATTGTTGAAGAAGTTTTGTATGGATAATTCTAAACCGGTAAGTACTCCTATAGTGACAAGGGAGAAATTATCTATCAAAGATACATCTACACCGGTAAATTTGATAAGGTATAAGTCTATGATTGGTGTCTTGTTATATCTAACTCAGACTAAACCGAATATTATGAATGTAGTAAGTATTGTTTCAAGATATCAAAGTAATCCTAAAGAAAATAATGAATCTGCAGTAAAGAGGATATTTCAGTATTTGCAAGGAACAACAGAATATGGCTTATGGTATTCTAGAGATAATGACTTCACTTTATATGTATATACAAATTCAAATTGGGCAAGAAATACTGATGACAGGAAGAGAACTTTTGGGGGAGCTTTATTTCTTGGAAAGAAATTGGTTTCATAGATCAGTAAAAAATAGTCATGCATTTCTTTATCTACTGTAGAAGCTGAGTATGTTGTAGCAGCAACTAATTGCACTCATGTCTTGTGGATGAAGCAAATGTTGAAGGATATCAAGATAAATTGTAGTGAACCGGTATTATCTACTATGATAAGTTTGCAGCTATTGACATGTCTAAGAATCTGATATTTCACTCTAAGACTAAGCACATATCAATAAAGTATAACTTTCTGAAGGACAACTTAGAAGGAAAGGAGTCAAATTGTTTTATGTGAACACTAAAGAGCATATTGCAGATATATTCACTAAACTGCTATCTAAGGAATCACTTGAATATTTGAGAGACAAGATAGGGGTTTTTGCCCCTTTGATAGAGACTTGATTGATGCAGTTTGTCATCAATTTGACATTCATTATCAAAGATACTATTCATTCTAGCACTAATTAGTGGTGCTACTACTCAGGGGGAGTAGTCAACCTTGAGATTCAGAGGTTTATATTCTTTCTTTGATATTTTTATTAGATTTCTGGCATTGATGTCAAAGGGGTAATGATGGTGATATGAAAAATAATTTCAAAACTGTACAAAGATATTATTCATAGGGGGAGAGTTATTGATATTCAGGAGATTGTTGGTTGTCTTCCACAGGGGGGAGACTTGTTTAGCATTTCTTGGTACTTGGATGTTTTTTACATCTAGTGTTGCCATCAATGCCAGCTTTTTAGAAATATGGATGAATTGATTATGTGTTGCATTGATGTCAACACTAGTTGTTATGGTTTTGGTTACCGGTAGATAGGTTTTTCTTACTGGTAGAATATCTAGTGTTACCAACAGAAGAGACTATCTGTTGGATACTTCTGACATGTTTGGATCAATGGAGTATGTTTGATTTTATGTGTTACATGCTTCTGGAGCATGTTCTAGTTAGTTGGCATTGACTTGGTAATCAAATGCTATCATACACTCTTGTAAACCCTTACCGACATGGGTTTAAGGTTTAACTGGTAGAGCTTTCACTGAGAAATCTTGACAAGATGCATAAGTGGTATTGGTGTAGCTTCTAGATGGATTTTAGGATGCTGAAGATGTTCTTTGATCGCACCTCAACTGGTTGAAGAAATTTCTTTGGCGTGGTGGACCCAGATTAGGTCCGGTACCTATCCTAGTTTGTGGACCGATATCATATTAACATGTTCTCTACACGTTATCAGGATGATTTATGATTGGTTATTGTTGTTTTGGTCTCAAGCTAACATGGCATATCATTGTAATATGGATGTATGTGATGATCTTATTATAATATCTTTTAGATGGCTGATCTAATTGGTTTAGGCCTTAGGGCTAGTATAAATTGATGTAAGGTCTCATTGTAGTTATAGTGTCATGGTCTTGGAATGCAATATCATATGCAAAGGAGATTTGGTTGATCATAGGTGATCAAATTAGGATTAAGGAAGATGTCAAAGGCCTTTGGTATTGAGCTTAACTAGGACTGTAATCAGGCATGGTAGATGTTATCTCTGGTAGTTCATTATTATGAATTGTTGTCCATTTATCTTGAGGTGGTTATAACCTCTCTGTAATTAGTGACTCTTTTTGTATTGAGAAGTATGCTCTAGGAAGTGTGCTCGTCTGCATGTGTAGGCCCCTCATTGTATCACATACTTTCTGCAGAAGTATCATCTGACTATGGGTTGGCTTCCCACCATGGTTTTTCCCTTTCTAGGTTTTCCATGTACAAATCATGGTGTTATGTGGTATGGTTTCATTATGTTGATTATCTATTTTATTGTTAAGTTTTATTGCTTACCAATATCTATTTCTGCTATTCCAGTATTCAATGTTTATGTGATTCGGTTAAAGGTTATAAAGTGGTTTAATTGTTATAATATGTTAACAGCTGATTCACCCCCCCTCTTAGTTATTCACTGGTTATCCTAACATCTTTGGGGTGGCTCAGCCTTCGTTGGTTCCTTGAGAATTGTCCTCTTGATCATCAGGTTCTCTCCCATCTCTGATGTTAAATTCACTTCAGAAGATGTCACACTCCTTGCATCTTCTTGAGTCAAAGTGGTTCTCCTCTCACCACCATGAGAAGTTGAGGCCTTCTCTAAACACTTTTAGGCCATGTGCCCCATCTGATTGTAGTTATAACATCTCATACTAGAGAACTTTGATCCTCTCCTCGATCCATTTGTCCCACCTCTTCCATTAGGTCTTCTCCCATGGTAGCCTCCTCTACTACTTGAGTCCCCAACTTGCTCTCCTTGTCTAGACTCACCACTAGACCTTTGGTTAGGACTTCTTCCTCCAAAAATTCCTCTACTTGTGAAACTTATCCCTCCTTTACCTCTATTACTCTTCTCAATTCTTCTTTTTAGGTTCTCTTATGCCCTTAGGGCCAATTAAAAACACTTGTTCACTGTCTCTGGTGCCAAGATGTTGATCTCATATTAGATTTTCATCCTTAGGCCATTCAAGTACATGGCCACTTTCTCTGACTCCTCTTCTTGTCTCTTTGATCTGAGACTAAGTTTATGAAACTCCTCTATATATGCATTCACATCAAGGTCTCTCTATTTGAGGTTCTACAATCTTTTGTACATCTGCACTTCATAGTCAATGGGCATGAATTGTTTGTTGACTTTAGCTTTCATCATTTCCTTGGAGTTTATCATACTCTTTCCCTCCTTAACTCTCTCCCCTTGTACATAGTTCCACCATGTAAGAGAAGACCCCTTCAACCTTTCTTTTGCCAACTTAACTCTCTTATCTTCAGGGATTTATTTGCACTCAAAATGACTAGTCAATGCCTCAATCCAGTCTATCACCTCTTCTGCTTCCATACTTCCACTATACAAAGGCAACCCATCAATGGTATCCCTAATAACTGACTTCAAGGCATCTACAAATTCCCTCTGATCTGAAATTATCTCCTCTACTTGCTTAGATGATTTTTCATCTTCTTTATCCCCTTCTTCATCAGTGTCACTTCCATCTTCCTTATCCTTAGTCTTTTTCAATTCTTCAAACTTGGACTCAAGCATCTCTTCAATCAATTTCTTCACTGCATCTTGTGACATACTCTTAGGAGGCATTCTGTCAACCCTTATTTTAATCTCTTCCTATGACATATACTAACACCACACCACCCAAGTGATCTTCAAAATTCTGCTTTGATACCAATATGATGAGGAGGCAATAGACCAGAAGGAGGATACCTTGAACTAACCAGCCTTCAAAACTCAACCAGCAATCCCTAATTCCAAAGATCCTTGCATAACACCAAGTCAAGCAATGGTTCAATGACATTAAACAACACCTTGGAAAATCCCAAGGCTCCACTATGTCTACTTACAAATAACTAACACTTCTCAAGTTCTTGTGTGATTACCCACACCCTTGCATACATGAGTGGGCTACTACTAGGCTTTAGGGTTTGAATGGACCACTTGACTAGTTCAACACAAGGATCCTTGGAGGGGTGTTATCACAACACCTTAACACAAATGAAACATGATTTCATGGTTTGGATCTACGGGAACATCAATTTTGACTCACTCACCCACAAACTAAACCAATTACTATTAGGCCTCCATTTAAGGGAATAAGGTGATAAATTTTGACACCTTGAGGATCTAGGCAAACAAATTATGTTTTTAGATATCATTTTGGGAGTTCTCAACAATATCTTTTTTTTTGATATCGGTCCAACTTGTAGATATCCCAACCAATACTGCTCTAGCAAATTGTTCAACCCAACAATAAGAATAATAACTCTAGTTGAAGTCTCAACCCAAAGTTTGGACATTCATTTGGTAAATTCACTATTTTCATAACTAGTGTTCATTTGATGGTCAACCCAGGGACGTAATACTTGAAATGGGTCTGCACTAGAAATGCACTAAGTTCCTGCGACAACTATTCTGCATTCCTGCAACAACTAACATTATGCGGAAAAGATAATCAAGATTTAAAAATATAGAAAGGCTACAGGAAAACTTCTGCATAAACTCATAAAAGAAATACTGGATAAATTCAATGCTGATAAACATAAATTATTCTGTTCTGGCTTGGCTACAAGAACAATTAGTGGATCTATTTCCAGTGGCTGCAGGAACACTTAATGCAAGAACGTCTACTATAGCTAAGGAAAGAAAACTAATCTTAACAAATGCGCAGGAACACTCACCAAGTGGGCCCCCTTGAATTAGTGATACCAGGCTTCCTAAAAACAACTATAAAAGCTCATAATAACATATTTTTATTCATCATTCTTTGGAAGTCATTACATGATTCAATATGACAAGAAATTCAAAAAATGCTTATGAAAAATCCTCTTCTCTATTCTTCTCTCTTTCTATCCAACCTCTGAGAAGAAGAAGAGCTTATTATTAAAAAGAAATCATCTACAATAGACAACACAAATCACACCGAAAAGAGGAGGTAGATGATTGACTGAGAAAGGAGATAGCTAGAGTTATGCTGCAGGAAACGCGAATCTAAATCAAACCACAGTCACAACATACTATGGTGGTATTTACAACTTCATTGTCCACTTAAGTTAGACATTGGTAGTATTGCTTGATTGCTCCTCTTATGTCATCCCTTACGCTTGCTCAACTTTTCTACAGTTTGATCTTCAATCATCTCTTGAGTATCCTTCCCTTCAATAGGCACGATAGGCGAACATCCACCGCAACATCATTTATTCCCTGCACTACAAAAGAAATAACATACAAGAACATAAATATGCATTTTATTTAATCAAGACATCTATTAATTTTACATATGATATTGCCCTAAATAATCCGCATGGCAACAAGAATAAATCACATGGCTGTAGGAATAAATGGCATGGCTGTAGGAATAAACTGGCAGAGATAAAACATGATTTAATAGGTTCAGGATTAACATATGGAATACATATAGTAAATTTCCAATACATCACTACTACTATTCAAACCAAAAGATGACAAAAACTCAAGAGTTCTGAGGATAGAAATATGACAATGTCTCAACTCATCATGCCCCCCAACTTTAAGAACTTGTTGATCCTACAGCAAAAGGAAAATTTCTGACTCTTACACTAATTCTCAGATCACCAATGGTTCCTTGACCTGTTCCTCCTAAAGCTAAATTCCAATAAATTCCTTTCATCTTTTCCAGCCTGGACCATTTGGCTAATTCTTTTGTAACTGCATCATAGGGCCGATTTGTAGGCTTGCATCCCAATAGTGGCCACATAAGAATAGGAGGTTGAAAGATTAGTGGTAACTAGTTATTGGTCTTCTCTCTACCTAGTTGTATATATTTGGGGGCTCTTTGCATAGTTGCTTGAAAATTTTGTAGTGAATGAGGTTCTCCTTTCTTCAATTTTTTTGGTAAGTTATTCTAGCACTGAGTTAACCCATCTATTGCAGCTACACTGTTAGTCTGAACTAAATGCTCATATGCTTGGTATATTTCCTCCTTCATTGGAAGCACTAGTTTCTTAACACCATCTCTTACCAGTAATTTTTGCCATTCTTAATAAAGAGCTCTTGGTTCTTTTGCTTCTTTCCTTAATGGAAATGGACAGTCAAATTTAAATTATTTGTATGCTCTGGCATGTGCTCCCATGTTGATCTCATTTTGAATCCATGACATTAAATCTTTTATATGGATATCTCCAATATATAACAAAGGATTCCACTCACTGTCTGAGGGTACAACATAGTTATGTAAATAAAATTCACATAGAAAATTCTTCACAGCTGCTAGAGAAGTCTAGTAAGCATAATAAAATTACTCAGGGGTTTCCAAAGAGGGGCTAAGGTCCCTGACAATACGGTTCAATTTGAAATTTAAATACAGCTCCTTTAAATGCAAACCATAAACCCTTGGAGGTGCCCTACATTGCATCAATTCAAGGACCATACTAGCGATTGTTTCAACTTAGCTTCTAATTCCTTAATTTTGTTATCCCTCTTTTCAATTTCTCTTTGTTATTTATCAATAACCCCTTGCAATCTAGCCCTCTCTATTTCCCATTGTCTATAAAATGTTAAAGCAATAGATAAACTACTTAGGGATGATGGAGGTCTAATAGGTGTTACCTTAGGCTATGGAATCTCTTCAATAAGTTCCTCAAGCTGCTGTGGAATTTCTCCAACAATTTCCTCAAGTTGATCTACCACAAAAGAAAGATTTGACAATCTATCTTCATCACCTTCTTGCTGGATTTCAACTTCTATAGGGCTCCCTTCTTCTGATGTTTCCACTAAAATAACCTCTACCGAATCACCTTCTAGATGAGCCTTCTGGGTCCTACTCTGTGGTCTTCTCACATAAACCTTTGGAGTGGCTGCAAGAATGGTTTCTACCTATGGCTTTGCTGTAGGAGTTTTTCTTTTTGACCTACGCCTCTTGGCTACAAGAGAAATTTGAGTTCCATGTGGCTTAACCATAGGTTCTTCATCTATTTCATTTATTTCCAATTCCTTCCCTTTTCTCTTAGCAATTGGTGAATCTCTTTGAAGAGAAGTGGAGGGTTTCTCCACATTTGCCTCAACCATCTCTTCTTCCATAATAACCGCAGCTCCTTTAGCAACAAGCAAATTATCCTTTGCAGCAACTACAAGAGAAGAGGGTTCTGCAATATTTTCTTCTTCAACTGGTGGATCCTCTGCAATAAGAGCATCTTAAACAGGAGCATCTTCAACCCTAAACTACAATATGTCCTCCAATACTCCTCATTCCATCTGTGAAACATGTCTAAGAGAATATTCTACACGCAATTTAAACAAACCATGATGGCTGATGAAATGATTTCCATTCTTTCATGTTTCTTTAGCACTTGTAGAAATGAGGTGGTATAGAAAGTTAGGGACATTCATCCTACGACCATGCCGTAAATGACTAAGTAATTTAAAATGTGGCGAGTGTAGATTTGAGTATCTCCATTTGCAAGTAATATATTTCATGACATTTAAAGCTACCTGAGGCCATTCTGTTGGTAGGGAAACCCTCCTAGTTCCTTGTTTGTCCACCATTAGAGGTCCATCTGTGGGAAGTGTAAACTCTTCTCTGGCGCTCCTTGTGTCTTTTGATTCTAGAAACAATTCTCCTCCCTATGGTAACCCTGTTACTTCAGCTATCCGCTGCTCTGTAGCAATTACCCTTAAACCTTTAACTATAGCTTCTCCTTCATTGAAGGAATGCATAAACTCTACAAAAATTTCTTCATTAAAATCTCTGATTTTCAAAAAGTAATCAATCCAACCATGGTGTCTAAAATAATGCTCACAAAGAGCATCCTACAACAACGCATCATAGACTGTTGGTTCATGGTGGATTGGATCTCTACCCATTTCTTACTCTATTAGTATAGAACACTTTGCAGTTGAGAAACGAAGAACCAAAATATCCGATAGACTTGTAAAATTGAAAATTCCATACATATCTCCAAATTGGTGGCAAAATTTATTACTTCCTTATGTGAAAGAATATCTTGTTAAAACAATGATGGCAAGCAATCAATTCTAAGTACTGAAAAGGATGAATAATTACTAACTTTCAAAACTGAACCATAAAACACCCCCCCAAATGAACCTAGCACATATCCGCACAAGCTGACGAGATTTATGCGAGTGTACGTGGATTAGGAAGGCATAATCATAATGAAATCATAAATGCGTAATTAAAATAAAATATAATATGTAGATACCTGCAGTCGTACTAGCATGATGGGGAAATGACAGATAAGAAAATGGGATGGAATGACGTGGATATAATTTTATTTATGGAGAAGAATATTCCAATAAGACATGGAAATATTTATGATGAATGGACAAGCATGTTCACTGCAGTGGCTGCAGGAACCTTACTTTTATTACTTTGCTCAATTGTAGTAGGAGCTTGATCAGTTGCTACAAGAACCTTATTAGTTGCTGCAGGAACCCATGTTTCATCCTTTTGGGAAAACTGCGATAGGAAATCCTCTTTAGTGACTGGCTTATGATAGAAATGCAATTGGTGACCATTCAACAAAAGCTTAAACTGAATAGGGCCAATTATGGTCAAATGAATAGTTCCATTATTGAAAACTTCTTCTATGTCATATGGACCTAACCATCTAGTTTGCAACTTTCCTATAATATCTTTATATCTGGAGTCATACAATAGTGCCCAGTCACCTACTTTGAACTTCTTCTCTTTGATATATTTATCATGCCACTTTGCTCTTTGATTTTGGATCAGTTCTGTCTGCTAGGCAACTATTTTCCTCCATTCATCCAGAGCATTCAATTGCTAAATATGTTCCTTTTGTGCTTTAGATAGTGTCATATTTAATTGAAAAGGTGTACTCAAAGTTTTATGCTCAAATTCAATAGGCATCATTGCTTCTTTTCCATAAACCATCTCAAAAGGTGTAAAACCAATTGGTGTTTTCCAAGTTGTTCTGTATAACCAAATTGCTTCTGAAAGCCTTTGAGACCAATATTTTTTATGAACATATACTATTTTAGTAAGAATAGCCTCAAGCTCCCTATTTGTAACCTCTACCTATCCATTAGCTTGTGGATGATATGGAGCAGATTTCCTGTGCCTTATATTGTATTCATTTACCAAAGCTGCAATTAATGTTGAAGTAAATTGTGGGCCCTGGTCTGATACAATTTCTCTTAGTACTCCATATCTTGTAGATATCTCCTCATAAATAAACTCAACCACCTTATTATCTCTTGCATGTGTCATGGCACTAACTTCCACCCATTTTGGTACATAATCTATACATACCAAAATGTAGTATTTTCCATTAGAATGTCGATCAATTGGGCCAACAAAATCTAATCCCCATTTATCAAATGGTGCAACTGATATTTGTGGATATAATGGGATCTCATCAGATTTAGTAGGTCTTCCCATACACTGGCATCTATCACATTTTCTTGTATACTGTGTTGCATCCTTGTGTAATGTGGGCCAATAGTATCCTGTATTTAATATTTTAAGTGCTATTCTTTTGGCAGAAAAATGTCATCCACATGGCTCATTGTGACATGCATGCAGGATATCATATCTTTCATCTTCCCTTACACATCTTCTCATGACTTGGTCACACCCAGTATAAAATAAACAATCAACAATCCATGAGAAGTTAAAACTTTTTTCTACTAACAACCTTCTTTCTTTAGGAGAGAAATGAATTGGCATTTTAGCAACAGTTAAATAGTTGGCAATATCTGCATACCAGGGAGTGTGAACCTGTATAAGGAATAAATGTTCATTTGGAAAACCATCATCTATTACTGTAGAATCTTCTTGTAACTGAAATCTTGAAAGATAGTCTGCAACCACATTAGAATTCCCTGGTTTATCAACAATTGTGATATCAAATTCCTGCATCAACAATAACCAACGAGCTAATCTACCAGTAATTGAAGGCTTATTCATGAGATATCTGATTGCAGTATGATCTGTATGCACAAATATGAAATATCTTATGATATAGTGTTTGAATTTGTTAAGTGCATATATAACAGCTAACATTTCCTTTTCAGTGACTGTGTAATTCAACTCAGGTTCCTATAAGTTCTTGCTAATATAATATATTTCACTTTCCATGTTGTCAATCTTTTGTCCTAATACTGCCCTTATTGCATAAACATATGCATCTGTATGAATTTGAAATGGTAAAGACCAATTTGGACCTTTAAGAACTAGTACTTGGGTCAACGCATGCTTAAGCTTCAAGAAAGTTTCATTGCATGCAGAGGTCCATTTAAATTCAATATCCTTGGTAATCAGTGAATATAAGGGACTTGCAATTTTGCTAAAATCTTTGATAAACCTTCTGTAGTATCCAACATGACCAAGGAAACTTCTTACATCTTTTTGCTTCACTGAAGCATTAATATGATGAATGACTTCAATTTTTGCTAGGTCCACCTGTATGCCTTTTATAGAGACATGATGAACAAGGACTATTCCTTCCTGCATCATGATGAAGCATTTCTCACTATTTAATGACAGACTAGAGTCCTCACATCACTGCAAAACTTGTTTCAGGTTCTCCAATGTTTGTTCAAATTTAGAACCATAAGTTGTAAAGTCATCCATATAGATTTCCATGATGTCTTGAGAAATATCAGAAAATATACTGATCACTACCCTTTGAAAAGTGGCTGGAGCATTACACAACCCAAAAGGAAGAACAAAATATGCATATGTACCCCAAGGACAAGTAAATGTTGTCTTTTCTTGATCCTCTAGGGCTATCTGAATTTGATTGTAACCACTGAATCCATCAAGAAATGAAAAATATCTTTTATTAGCCAAAGAATCCAATACCTGATCCACAAATGGTAATGGAAAATGATTTTTTCTTGTTTTTAAGTTCAAGGCTCTATAATTAACACATACCCTCCATTTTCCTCCTTTCTTAGGGACTATTACCAAAGGTGATACGCATTGGCTATTAGAGATAGGATAGATAAACCCAACCTTTAACAACTTTTGCAGCTCTTCTTTAACTATTTCGTTTAATGCAGGATTGATTCTTCTTTGTGGTTGTCTGAGTGGGAAACATTATTCTTTTATATAGATACGGTGGGTGCAAACTATTGGATCTATTCCATGCATATCCTTGTAATCCCACACAAAAGCATTTTTATGACGTTTCAGCAAGTCTACAAGGGCCCCTTTTTTGAGTATCTGAAAGATCTCTATTGATATTCAAACATTTATTAAAATAAACTTATATCTTGGTAGTAAGATCAATCTGGGACATATCAAAAAAATGAGAAGTACAGACTTCCTATGGCAACAGAGTATGCAATACATCAATGGCTGCAAGAAAGTCTAATTCTGCAATATTTGGTACCAACTCTTGCAATTGTTGTTCATGTATCAACTCATTTATTAGAATTTTATAAATAATTGTGTCTTCCTCATGTAATTGCATGAATGGCCCTCGATTAATCATCATAAGGCTATTAATAGAGTCAATTTCCTTAGACTCTTCTCCCAAAATAGGCCAAACAACTTGTTGTCGATCACACTGGGGTTGTGCAGGAGAATAGAAAGCTAAAGTTTCTATAGAGTTCCCATTTGAAATAGTCATATCCCCTGATCTACATCCAATATATGTATCAGCTGTGGCAAGCCAAGGTCTTCCCAAAATCATCGGATATCCTCCCAATGTTGCCTTTGGAGATAGAATCATAAAGTCTACAGGGTATTCCCAGGAATCCAAAATAACCACCACATCTTCAATCATACCATCATGTCTCACTGTAGAGCTATCAACAAGCTGTAGAACTATGGGTGTAGGCCTTAGACTATTGATTTCAAGTTGTTTCATTACTTCTCTTATCATCACATTAATGGCTGCCCCTAAATCAATTAAAAAATTTCTTATCTGGCTGCCATTAATGACTATACTTACAATAGGACTACCTGGATTAGAATATTTTGGAATTGCAACCTTGCCTAACATAATATCTGCCAGTTGACCCATAACATGCACTGTTTGTGGATCCTTCTTCTTCCTGCCTGAATTTTTTAAACATGCTTCTCTTAGTGCCTTACTCTATATAGGAACATCTTTTATTGCTTGCAATAATGGAATTTTAACACAAACATGTTTGAGTTGATCTATAATATCAAAACCTTTCTCTTGTTCCATGAGAACTTCCTTTTCTTGCATTCTCTGGGGAAATGGCGGTAATATCTACTTCTGAGGTATTGTATTTGTTGGATTAGAGATTTCTTTTTCTTATTGTACCATAGTGATAACTAGAGGAGATGGATTAGGCAGAGTTGTCCCAGATTGGAGGTGAATATCACTTAGGGATAGAGAATAGGCTACGTATTGATTAAGATTAATTGAATAAGCTTGTTATTGCAGCTGAGATTTAATATTAGGAATTGGCATTGGTCGAGTGGGCAACTACATTACTTTAGGTGGGACTATAGTGGCTATAGGAGGAGGGATTATTGCAGGTGGCTATGGATACTGACTCGTCTACTGATAACTAGAGTATTGGGCAGTCCATGGCTGACCCCCCTCCATTGACGAGTAGGTTGCCAATTCCCTTGAAACCGACTTCCTTGGCCCTAAGGTGGATACCAATTCCCTTGTGGCTACTGTGAATGTGGAATTTGATTAGCAAAATGCTGCCCTTGGCCTTGAGAACCATACCAGTTTTGATAATTATGAAAATTTTGAGCATATGGTGATTGCCATTGGTTATTTGGTACATAAGAATTTCCACTATAACCTGAAAAAGAAAGTGGATCTGGAGGCATACCTTGTTTTTTTAAATTTGGCCTCCTTTGAGAAACATAGAAAACTTTCTCATCCTCACCTTGTACTAGCTTGAAATCAGGAACCTCAACATTTGCAACCATTTTACATCTGCAATCCTTCTTTTGTTGTCTACAATGAGGGCAAAATTCTGCAAGAAATGCATCAGCTTCTTCATGATGCTTCTTAGCTGAAAGTGTATCCAACTGAGTAGCCATATTATTTATGATGTCCTCCTTAAAGTACTTCAATAAATGGCTAAGTTCCATTCTAGAAACTCCAGTACCAGATGCTAATGAAGATACTCCTGACTTGAAACGCCTATTCTTTTTAGAAGCAGATCCAAAATACTTCTTGCAAATCTGTCCTATTTCAGCCCAAGTGGACTATGTAATGTCACCTCCTCCCATAAGATCCAAATAATTAGTGCAGTCATCACTGATTCTCCTAAAAAATATCAACATGAGGGAATCTTCATTTAGAGTACTATGTTTGGATTTTTTGACACTAAACAGAAACCTCTCCAGATAATCTTCAAGACTCTCATCTTTTTTTTGTGTCATTCTAAAGATATCATCCCCATGATGATCAGTGCCTCTACAATACTCTTTATATTTTGCAAGAAACAATCATTTCATCTCATCCCATGTATTGATTGTGCTACTACCCAAGCTCATAAACCATCTTAAAGATGATTCCTTCAAGGTGGCAGGAAATATTTTGAGTCTATGGGCATCTATAGTATAGCCAAAACTCCTACAGAGAACATCAAACTCAAAAAGAAATGTGTCTAGATCCTTTGTCACCAATCCATAGAATTTAGAGAGGGAAGAAGTTGGAATGTTCTTGAGATTAGCATTATCATGCCAATCAGATATGGGGAACTCAAACTTTGGGTCCAAAGGTGGTGGTGGATTATTTCCACTAGGAGGTGGGTTCCTTTTATTGAACTTGTGGTGGGTAGTTACTATATGAAATTCTTCTTCTTGAGGCCCAAAGAGGAACTGAAGACTACCTTCTGGAAATTTAGATTTAGGATGGTCCAAACTCTTTGGGGTTTGATAAAGTTTAGCAAAAGGGTTTATATTTGAGGAATTATTTTCTACATGATTAGGATGATTGGGTAGGAATCTACATGGAACATCTCTTCTTCGCCCATGCATGCAGATTCATGAAATTTTCAAATAATCAGGTATGCCAAAAAAAATATTTAACTGAAAACTGAAAATACAATAACCATAACAAGTTCTTAGTTTGACACCATCCTCGGCAATGATGCCAAAAATGTTCAACCCAACAATAAGAATAATAACTCTAGTTGAAGGCTCAACCCAAAGTTTGGACATTCATTTGGTAAAGTCACTATTTTCATAGCTAGTATTCAATTGATTGTCAACCCAGGGATGTAATACTTGAAATGGGTCTACACTATATATGCACTAAGTTCCTGCGACAACTATTCTATATTACTGCAGCAACTAACATTATGTGAAAAAGATAATCAAGAATTGAAACTATAGAAAGGCTATAGGAAAAATTCTACATAAATTCATAAAAGCAATACTGGATAAATTCAATATTGATAAACATAAATTACTCTGTTCTAGCTTGGCTATAGGAATAGTCAGTGGATTTGTTTCCAGTGGCTGTAGGAACAGTCAATGCAAGAACCTCTACTATAGATAAGGAAAGAAAACTAATCTTAACAAATGCATAGGAACACTCATGAAGTGGGCCCCCTTGGATGAGTGATACTAGGCTTCCTAAAAACAACTCTAAAAGCTTAGAATAACACATTTTTTTTCATCGTTCTTTGGAAGTCAATACATGATTCAATATGACAAGAAACTCAAAAAATGCTTATGAAAAATCCTCTGCTCTATTATTCTCTCTTTCTATCTAACCTCTGAGAAGAAGAAGAGCTTATTATTATAAATAAATCATCTACAATAAACAACACAAATCACACCGAAAAGAGGAGGCAGATGATTGACCAAGAAATTAGATAGCTAGAGTTATGCTGCAGGAAACACGGATCTAAATCGAACCACAATCATAACATACTGTGGTGGTATTTACAACTTCAATGTCCACTTAAGTTATACATTGATAGTATCACTTGATTGGTCCTCTTATGCCATCCCTTACGCTTGCTCAACTTTTCTACAGTTTGATCTTTAGTCGTCTCTTGAGTATCCTTCCCTTCAACAAGCGCGATAGGCAAACATCCACCGCAACATCATTTATTCCTTACACTACAAAATAAATAACATACAAGAACATACATACACATTTTATTTAATCAAGACATCTATTAATTTCACATATGATATTGCCCTAAATAATCCGCATGACAACATGAATAAATCACATGGCTATAGGAATAAATGGCATGGCTGCAAGAATAAACTGACAAAGATAAAACGTGATTTAATAGGTTCAGGCTTAACATATGGAATACATATAGTAAACTTCCAATACATCACTACTACTATGCAAACCAAAATATGACAAAAACTCAAGAGTTCTGAGGATAGAAATATGACAAAAACTCAAGAGTTCTGAGGATAGAAATATGACACATCTCAACTCATCACAGACCTAATAGGGATATTAGACCTATTTGACTGAATGAATTCCACAAACGGCTTGGTTCTCCTAATGGGTGACCATCACTGACCATGAAATGTTATGTAAACCTCTAAAATAATATTCTACCACATTCAAACCCTTTTCTAGTGCTCTATCACTCAATTCTCATGGACTGCACTCATCAAATCAGTTTGTCACATAGAGATGCTAGACCTTTAGTTAGTTCTCCATCGTCTTCACTCTGTTATATCCTCTTAATGGCTTTTGGAAATTACATATGATACAATGGACTATCAGCTCCTATAACAATAGAGTGTTCAATTAAGGATTGATAGGCCAAAACCCATTATTGCAATTAAACCCTAGGTGCTTAAGGGTTTTAGGCTACCCGGTAGAGATTTGCTTGTAGAATGGGGCAGCGATCACTTCAAGACTTCACACTAAAAAAAAACAAAGGTAACATGATCTAGTTATAGGAACTATGCCATGAGCATTCTTACCAATCCACCTTGAGTATGCAATCAATAGAAATTAGATGTTTTTTCTGAGTTTCCAACAGTTCTTGATGCTTTGATTTACTTTCCGAATCAACCAACATATATTCTTTGGTGTTTGGGGCCTTTAAAGGCATCTCCCAAATAAACACAACTTCCTCCAACTATTTTTGAAACTGATTGACCATTGGAGAATCATGACTTACAAAAAGAGCAAAATTGTCATGACAACAAATTGACAATATGACAACTTTTGCATAATTGAACCAACTTAGACTCTAGACTATCATAGTCCCCCAAAATGATTATATTTGATTCTAAAACATCAAAAATGACTCAAATAGACTTGTGGTCACTTGATGCCTTAATTTAGACCATTGTGACCCTTTCTGACTCAATTTGCTCTACTAGACCCTGGATGACAATTTGACCCAAACATGGACAAACTTGTCACACTCCTAGGACATTAAATTACAAAAAAGACTCATAGGGTCTTATTACATTCCTTCTAGCTAATCAAAAATCATCATGTTCCTGGTTCATGTCTTCATAGGTAGGTGCTCCTGCACCAGATGGATAGCATGTTTAGGTTGCACTTGGTTAATAGAAATTTATATGATATCATGTTAGGATTGGATAATATTGGTTAGGAATTGTTAAGTGTGTAGTTAAAGTAGTGGCGTTGAGATACCCTAGGGAAGGTAGTTGTTACAATGTATTTTATTTTTGCTTGTGTATCATGGTTTGTGTATTATGTCTATGATGAGTAATTGTATGTTGGTTGAATGCATATGAGTAGTTGATTATATATGTTGTATTAGCTTATGTGATGTTTTAAAAAAATTATTCTCTATTTTGCATGTTAGATAGTGTATTTTTCTAGGGTATTTTGGTGGGAATTACATTTGGTATCAAAGCCCATGTTCATAAACTGGGTACTCTATTTTCACATGAGCCCATTTTGCATGTTAGTACTTTAGTATGGGGAAGCTCAGTGGTTTAAACCCTGCTCATTGTTTCTTATATTTATTACCCTAGATTTCTTATCTTATAGTTCCTTTGTGTCTTGATTAGACAAGATGCCTACTATAGGTAGAGGTCATGGCCATGGTGGTCACATGGGGACTTGAAGGAATCCTTAGCCTAAGGTTTCTAAAGAGTCACACCATGAGGAACAACAACATGAATAATAAGTGGAAGGAGCACAAGTTGGTGATGTGGCTCCACAATTGGTTAATGTGCTTCATGGACTTCTTGATTGATTGGGTCCATGACAAGAGGTGAATCAACAAGAAGGATCTCATTACACTAGTCATCAAGATAGAGAGGTAGACCAGGAACGAGTGAGGGAACATTCATGTTCACCTCAAAGGAGAGTTGACGCAGTACCTGATCAGGATGTGGTTGCAATAGGTCATATGAGGGATCTTATGAGGACTCACCCTCCTACTTTTGATGGCTTAGGTAGTGGTATGAAGGAAGAGACATGGTTTCTCGACTTGAGTAGGTGTTTTCTATGCACCCATGTAGTAGTCACACTAAGGCAAGGTGTGCAATTATGCATCTTCATGATTTTGCGATGACATGGTGGCACATGGAGGGGCAAAAGTTGGACCTAAACATTGTGATAGTTTCATGGGAGTTATTTCTTAAGCGGTTTAATGCTCGATTGCTTTCACAACATTGGAGGCAGAGGAAGGTTGATGAGTTTCATGATTTGAGATAGCAGGGTATGATAGTTGAGAAGTACGAGCGTAGGTTCTTTGAGCTCATGTAGTATGCTGCGATAGTGGATAATGAGCCGATGTTGATTCAACACTTTGTGAGAGGTCTCAGTGATCATATTGGTGGTGAGGTTCAGATGCATGAGCCTAAGACCTTGGAGAGAGTTGTAGAGAAGGTGCAAATAATAGAGGATAATCTTGCTTTACTTTAGGTGGTGTGATAGGTGGACAAACAATTAGTGCTCCAGTTTCAAGGTCGGTTACAAGAGGTGTGTAGTTGTAGGTGTCAGGATTTTCTAGGAGTAATCCTCCACCGTCTAAGGGAGAACGTCATTAGCAAAAGAAGAGATCTTAGGGTTAGGATGCATCCCATAGACATAGATCATAGGCATATAGAGAGCACAACAAGTAGTGTGTTATTGATTTTCATGCCAATAAACTAGTGTAGAGTTCTCAGCAGAACTCTAGTGGAGGTAATTTTCAGCAGCCTAGTATGCCTTTAGTCATTCATGGTTTTACTAGAGGGAGTTGTTTCACTTGTGGTCAGCAAGGACATTACGTGAGAGATTGTTCTCAGTAGCCTACTTAGATGTCAATTCAAAGGCTAGTGACGTCAGAGCCCACGGTTGGTGATACAGGTAGATCTCATCGCACATTTTTTGCAACATATGTCCATCAAGATGTGCATTGCAATTCAGTATTTGAGACTTCACGTCGTGGAAAAAAAACTTTCTTTGGTGACCATGTGCGTCCTACAACATCTGGAGTTGAACCTTAGGGTTCACAATAGGATGATGGTAAGGGTCCAATGGGTCCTTAGTGATGTTTCTTTAGAGTTTGGGAGAATGTAGTGGAGTTGGAGAGAGTTATTTCCCTACTTGTTTTAGGCTTCCGAGAGTAAGCCCACGACAAGGGGGGAGGATTTAGTGTCCCTCCCTTATTTATCTTTTCCTTTTGTGCTTCGATAGACTATCTTGTCATAGCATAGACTATTTTGTGATGCTTGGATTAGACTATTGTATATTTACATGTGATTTATATGCTCTATCTTGGATATTGGACATATTATATTGCATTTGACGTTACTACTGTTGGAATTCTACACTCTTATGAGAATGGTTCATGAGATTGATTGTATTGTCATTGATGGCAAAATGATTGACAAACTGATCGACAACTGACTGACATTCACCGATATTAAGATTTCTACATACACCGGCAAGCACCGACATCAACATACACTTACACTAGCATTCAAATTGCATTGGCAACAATATATCTACACTCAAGCCGACATGGAAATATCTTTTGTTGTAATATAATTATCTTTTTGTAAGCCGACTTGGTATATTGTAAAAGACTCACATATGTATGAAGTCTTGTAGGTCATTTTGGAAGTGGTATGTGTGATGAAAGAGGAATGATATGATGTGAAGTTGATAGAAGAATTTTGTATAAGGACAACAAGGTTCTGGTTATAGACTGATCTTAAACTGGTACTGAACCTGGAATAGTTGATACTAATTTAAGTAGTACATTGTATTAGATTTAATCATCCATTTTGTAAGTCAGCGAGACTTCTATTTTGTAGTTGAGTAGTGAGCTCTAGGCTATTGGCCTTCCTACATGTGCAGGCCCCTCATGTAAGTAATATTTATTCATTGGCCAGTGAGTGAATATTGTGGGTCACAAATCCCACCGAGGTTTTTCCCACATGGGTTTCCTCATTAAATATCTTGTGTTATGGTGTGTTCTCTATGTTGTCTCTGTTTTACTGCATTAATTCTTTTTTACCAGTACATAGTTTTGAGATACAAAGTTTTAAATAAGTATATTATTCTGTTAACTGGTCACACACTGATTCAACCCCCCCCCTCTCAGTGTCTTTGGGTCTGTCGTTGATTCTAACAATTGGAATCAAAGCTTGGTCCTCTATTTTCAAAATACTAATAGGTTGAGGAATATTCTAACACCGGTATAAATGGAGAAATTAAGAAAACAATTGGAAGGAGCTCTTGAAGATTTTGATGCAGAGAAATTGAAGAATATCAAACTTGAAGATGATCTAAGGACTACACAAGAATTCATTAAAGGACTTTAGGAGAACTTTTCTATAGCACAAAATAAAAGAAAATAACTTCATGAGAAGATGCAGAAAGATGATGATGAAAAATAAACTCTTAGAGAACTTGCAAACAAGTTGAGACAAGAAAACAATAATATGAAGAATGAAATGCAAGAAATGACTATGAGGTTATTTAAAGATATTGAAGATAGGAAGAAGAATGAAGAAGAATTGACTAGGAGACTTAATGATGCTGGAAATGAAAATTTGAGACTTAGTAATGAAAATGATATGCTGAAGACATATCTAATTCACATGCAACATGATAAAACTGAGCTTATGAGAAATGAGAATTCTAGAAAATGAGTTGGCTACTGCAAACAAACACAAAGACAAATTCAAGAAAATTTCATAGGAACTTGATGACATTCTGAAGAGTTAGAATCCTAATGGAGATACTAATGGACTTGGATTTGAGATTGGAGAAAGTTTCGGTATTGCAAATAATCATGATCACAGTAAACTAGTAAGACAACCTAATGCTTATAGGTTTAATGGGAAATTATTTAACTATAACAAGTATGGTCATAGAGAAAATCGGTGTAGACTTAGAAATAATCAGAATATTAATGCACCCAAATTTGAATGTTCCAAATGCAACAAAATTGGTCATAATTTAGAAAATTGCAGAATGAATGTGAAATGCTATGTTTGTGGAAGATTTGGGCACTTATCTAATCAATGCAAAACACAAACTAGCATAGGATATGGAAAGAATATTCAGAGGAATAATGTAACTTGTTATGCTTGTAACAAGATTGGACATATTGCAAAATTTGGTAGAAGCAATAATTCACCAACTAACAATAAAGGATCCAATTCGAAAGGCAAAGAAAAGGTAGATGAAGTAAAGAAAGAATTTTCAAAACAATGGATTAAGAAAGGAGATCAAAGAACTGATGAAACTATATCTTCACCGGTAGAATAGACTAATTCTCCACCGGTAGGAGATACTTCATCCAACTGAGAAGTAACCCTTTGGGGGTATTGTGGCAAGTTGAAAATCATGCAGATTACCCTCGGTTGATGGTGAGAAGATAGATTTATTCTTTACCGGCAGATGTGTTAAGTTTTCACTTAACTGATGAGCATTTAATGCAGTTGGTGGAAGATATGTCATTATAAATCATCAGATTTCCCTCATTTTTGACTCACCAAACATTCAAATTATCAGAGAGCGCGAAAACTGAGCGAAGGCATTCAAGGCAAAGATGCAAAGTGATTTCTTTAGATATTTAGAATATTTTCAGGGAGTAAAAGGTATTTTTCAATGGCCTCTTCTTCTATTCCCAAGTTTATTGCAAACCCTACTATTGTCGAAATATTAAGAGACCTAGGTCTGTGTTTAAGATAATTCCTAAAATTGCTAAACAAGATGACTCTGTCGGAGCATTTTCAAAAATTCCTAAAGGTGTAGCATTTGCCGAAGACCCTAGGATTTACATACATTGCAATATAGATGATCTAGGATATGAGGATTTGAAGAAAATGTATGATGAGGTTATAAATGATGAGCAAGGAGTTATTAAACTAGATCACAAGATTGTGGAAACCTTAGGTTTTGTTGATATTTTGAACTTCCCTATATTCCCTAAGGAGTTCGTTAGATTTGTGTTAAGTAGAGTTCATGGAGAATTCATATGGCTGAAATCAATTTGTAAAATTACCAAAGAAGCAATTAGGGAAGTTATAGGTTTATCCTCATCTGGTAGTCGACCTGATAAAACAAAGAAGATTCCCAAAAACATGGTGATAAGCCTAACCGGAGCAACATCTGATAGTAGATCTCTTAGAGTAAATGACATTGAGGATGCAAATGCGAGATTTGTAAGTATGGTGCTAGGATACAAGACCACTTATGCAAATAGGCTAAATTCTATTTCTAGTCTCTGTATACACAGTGCTTATGAGATGATAAACAACAATGCAATGATTGATGTTTTTGAATGATTGAAAGATGATCTTATTGATAACTTGAAAAGGATTATAGGAGACAAGAAAGGCACATTCCATTTTGGAAATTTGTTGGTATGTTTTATGTTGTACTTTGTTAAGACCTGGTATTGGTCACAAGGACTTTGCATATGACATCTTGGTAGGTAAGTGAATTCTGGAAGCTTTCACCAGTATGAGATCAGATTGTGAGAATAACATTTTTGAGTATTTCAAGACTTTAAAAGCTAAGATGAGAGCTAGAGAAAGGTTACCACAGACTATAGTAGATAAATATGATAAAGAAATTTGTTTTGTTATCAAAAGAGATGAGACATGGATGGAGGCAGTACTCCCTAGGACTATTTGGGTCACCGAGATGGGATATGATGTAGATCTTACTATTCTAGAAACATATGCTAAAGCATTACTAGATGCACCGAGAGAACCATCAAAAAAATTCTTTGGTAGTGTTTATACCATTGAGAGTGATGTAAATTTGTTGAAGAAAAGAAAGAGGAGAGAAAAATACATAAGAGATGCTTCTAAGAAGGTAAGTGAGTTAAAAGAAAATGTCATGAACTTAAGTGATATAATAGCCAGTGATCTTGAAGGATTACAACCAAAAGCACATGTGTCACTGGTTAGGACATCTTCTGGAACTGAGAGTGATAAGGCACCAGAGTTTAAAAGAGTTGAAAGGAGGAAGAGAAAAAATTCACCAGTACCCTCTCCTTTACCTAAGAGAACAAGGACCTTGAGAAAGAAACAACAAGCAGTAAGGAGACCACCCAAGAAACTAACACCAAAGAAGAAATTACAACTGGTTACCCCTTCTTTAAATAATTTGTTGAATGAAATAATTGAAGATGACAATTTGACTAATGTGCATAAATTGTATAATACATTTAATAATTTTGATAGGCAGAGTATTGAGGATAGCATTATTTTACACTTGAACATATATAAGAAGGTTCTGATTGAAGTTGTGGATGATTTACCAAATGAACTTTCTAGAAGATTAGAAGCAAAAAGGATAGCAGTAATGGAGCTGGATAAGAAACTAAAAAATTGAAAAACTGCTAGTTGTACATCCTATTAATTCATGAGAAGAAATTGATGAATTGATATCTGAGGCAAACTGATCCATTTTTGCCAGTGGGCATCGACAAGTGAGCTTGATGGAAGGAAGAGTGAAAGAGATTGCAGATGAGACTGCAGATAATTGGGATATATTTTTTGTGGAGAAAGAAAAACAAGAGGAAATGAACATAACTAAAAAGACATTCAAAGTGTATCAGAAAGACAAAGACAAGGGCAAAGGAAAAATTGGTGGAGTTCCAAATATTAAGATTACTGACAATCTACCACCACCACCTTTGGATACTGCATCGGTACACTCAGAAGATCCACTGATTATTAACACTGAAGGTATTATACATGATGATACTAATCCTAAATCAGAGATACTCTTTACCATGAATGTGGATACTCAAGAGGTAAACATTGTTGTGGATAAAGATAATTCAGAGGTTAAAGTAGCCAGTGTTGATAATGAAAAGATTTCAAAGAAACTGACACAAACAGTTGACTCTCATGAAGATGAGATCCCAACCCAAATAGAGCGACCGTCAGAGACTGAAAAACCTACTGAAGATAAAGGTACTTGCACAGGGCCACCAGAGATAGAGATACCGACAGTTGAACTTTCAGAGAAACCAATTGAAGTAGAGGTACACACAGAAACAACAAAACCGACAATCACAGACATTAAAATAGTTTGAGAAACTTTTGCAGGTTGAGATGAAAACCCAGATTGAACCATTGGAGGAAAAAGAAAGAAAAATGGATACACTTGATGGAAGCAAAGAGGTAATAAAGATAATTGGTTAGACATCCGACACATCTACAGGTAAATTTAGACCTAGCAATGTTACATAGATCTTTTTGGATTCAATCAAGAAGATAACGGATTGTAATGCATTGGCATACAAGGTAATTGACAACACTTTACTTGTTCTTCAGTTGATTGCACCAAATTATAACATAGATCATATTAAGGATTTTTTAGGTAAATTGGACACATTGTCCAAATTTATTGCTAATAATGTAATAACTATTGACAAGGTGAATGAGGACACAATTAAGGAGAGAGTTGAAAAAGAGAAAAACAAATTCTTTGAAGACACTATAAAGAAGTGTACAGAACACTTGAATACATTATTACTGGTACTTAACTCTACAATTTTGGAGTACAAGGAGCTATATAGGGAAACATGCAAACCTCACCTTTTGACAGAGGACATAGATAATGAGATCAGTAATACACAAAAAGAAATTGATGACATAGCTGATAATATAATTTGTTCATTTGGACATATATTAGTTATTGAGCAGGAAATGGTAGGTTTTGAGGAGAAATTAGAGAGACTTGAGAAAGAGAAGGAAAGGATAAGGTCAAATACCTAGGAACTTAAAGATAAACTTGGTCCTAAGTAGGAGAATCTTATCTCTCAGAGAATTGAAATCTCTAAGGCATTACTTCAAGGAGAGCGATCACCGGAAGAACACATGCACTATCTCACTGGCACGATCCAATAGACCGAGGCAACCTTGAATGATAGCAAAAGGTTTATGCAGAGTCTGAATTTAATTTTGGCATATATTTTTCAGATTGTAACCAACCATTTATAGACCTTGAGGTGAAATTCTTACACTCGTTTGACTATTTTTGACAATATTTGTCATTGATGTCAAAGGGGGAGTAGTGAAAGGATAAAAATGCTTATACATAGGAGATTACTTGCTCAAGGGGAACGCATCTTTTTGGATATCAAATTTTGGATAACAAGTTTTAATTTTTCTCATGATTGTTGCCATCAATTCCAAAGGGGGAGATTATTGGCATTCTACACTCTTATGAGAATAATTCATGAGAATGGTTGTATTGTCATTGATGGCAAACTGATTGACAAATTGATAGGCAACCAAGTGGCATTCACTAGCATTAAGATTTCTACATACACCGGCAAGCACTGACACCGATAGACACTTACTTTGGCATTCAGATTACATCGACAACAATATATTGACACTCAAGCCGACATGAAAATATCTTTTGTTGTAATATAATTATCTTTTTGTAAGCCGAATTGGTATATTGTAAAAGACTCATATATGTATAAAGTATTGTAGGTGATTTTGGAAGTGGTATGTTTGATGAAAGAGGAATGATATGATGCAAAATTGATAGAAGAATTTTGTATAAGGACAACAAGGTTTTGGTTATAGACTGAGCTTAAACTAGTATTGAACCTGGCATAATTGATGCTGATTTTAGCAAGACATGGTATTGTATTTAATCATCCATTTTGTAAGTCAGTGAAACTTCTATTTTGTAGTTGAGCAGTGAGCTCTAGGCTATTGGCCTTCTTGCATGTGCAGGCCCCTCATGTAAGTAATATTTATTCATTAGCCAGTGAGTGAATATTAAGGGTCACAAATCCCACTGAGGTTTTTCCCACACCAGGTATCCTCGTTAAATATCTTGTGTTATGGTGTGTTCTCTATGTTCTCTCTGTTATTCTTATTTGCTGCATTGATTCTTATTTACCGGTACACTGTTTTGAGATGCAAAGTTTTAAATAAGTATAAATATTCTATTAACCGAGCAGACGTATATTCACCCCCCCTCTCAGTGTCTTTGGGACTATCATTGATTCTAACAACTATTCCATGAGGGTGGTGACATAATGGATTGTTATATGCGCTATTATGATGATAGGTGCTCATTTGATGACTTATATGTATCTCAGTCTATGTGTTTATACTTTTATGATGGTTTGAGGATATTTTATGATGTTCTTACCTAATTCATGATGTGAGATTGAATATGATATTTCTTGATTGTTTGTGAGTGTCTTCTATTGTCATCATGATAGGGATGATGTCACATCACTTATTGCAAGAGAGATGTGTCATTGCATTTCTCTATCACTTGCCTACATTATATATTATATATGTTGTATCGTGGCTTTGTGGATGTAGGATTTGTAGGTATCAGACATCGACTCCACCTGGCTTCACAGGTCGGAGCATGTCTTATCCCAGCGGCAAGTTGATCAGAGATGACGTAAAATCCTATTCTACACTCTAGGTTTAAGATTGATTACCCTTGCCAGTGTTGTGTGAGTTGTAGTTCAGTGTTGAGTGAATTCTCGAGTTGTCTCTTGTTGGTATGTTTGGAGTGTTGTATGTATTCATTGGTTTAATTATTAAGTTATGATGTAATTTATATAGTTTAATAATGTTAAATTAAATTAATAGATTTATATAGTTTATAATAATTAAAGAAATAAATATAGTTGGCAATAATAAAATAAATAAATAAATATTTGGTAAATGATTCTATAGTCATTAGATGTTTATTATTTATTATTTCTGGGCATTTGCAATTATTATGGATATTACTATTAATATTACTTTGTAATAATAAGGCTTTGATATTTAATTAATTAAATAGCCTTTGATTATATTTTATTGTGGCTTTAATTTATTTATAGCCCTTGGTTTATTATATTTATTTATTGGGCTTTATAGTTAATTGTGCCCATGAGTATTATTTTAATTTATTAATTTATTATTTACCTCTTGGGTTGTTCATATATTATTGTACCTACCCTCTTGTGTGATTTGATGAGTTATAAGGAGTAAATTAACTACTATTTTATTTATATTTACCTTGGAGTTTGATATGAGTTGGTAAGGAATATTATTTTGTCTATTATTTTTATTGGCACACATATTCTATGGTTTTGTTTTTGGTTTTCTATCTAATTGCTTTCCTATGATATCATGGGGGTTGGCTCCAGAAGTATTTTTTTGCGATTTTGGATTTGGATTGCTTGGCGGGATTTGGATTGTGGCTTGTTGGTTTGTCTTCAGCAAATTCTTCCTTTCATTATTAGCTTCTACCAGGTCGGAGGATTTCTTACCTTTGCATTTTCAGATTTGAAAAAAGATTATCTTCTTTGTGCTTTCTCAGGAGTTTTGGGGAAATTATTTTATTTATATAGTTTGTATAGTTGCATAATTATATTTATGAAATTTAGTATAAGGTTTAACTAAAGTTGGGGAAATAAATTATTTCTCTGTGTATTGTTCATAGCTGTGTATGGCCGACACTATGAATGTTGTCTATTTGATTGTTGGTTCCTGTATCTTAATTCTTTCTTAAAGATTAGAGGATTGGTCTTTGTATTTGAGCCTCTATATTGTGTAATAGAAGTTGGGAGTCTGTGTCAATTTATCTATGATTTTTCATGTCTGGATAATACCGGGAGTTGTTTTCTAAAAATCTTGGTTGAGCCTTATATGATTTTTATTTGAGCTTGATACTTAGTTCTTTGGGTAACTTGTATGGAGACTGCATTCCTCTTGATTATATTTTTGGGTCTTTTGGTTAAGCCTTTGAATTTATTTTATCCCTGTAAGTATATTGTTTTCATCTAGTTTTATAACATTTACACTATTTCTATAAATGTATTGTTTCACTTCTCATTTGCATTGTCTTATTTGTCATATGCGTTGTTTTATCTGTCAAAAGCGTTATCTTAATTGCCAAATGCGTTGTTTCAGTTTGAAAGCACTAATCTGCATCACAGAAGTGTTGTTCCATTTGTCATAAGTGCTAAACTATAGAGTAAAAGTGTTGTTCTAGATTTTCGAGTCTTTTCCAATTTTGCTAAATTTAGTTTGGATTTTTTCAACTGTCAGTCTTTTCTAGGGGTCTCTCCAGAGGCTGTGTTGTGATTTCTAACTACTCTTGGATGTCCAGTGTAAGATTTTGATGTGTTATTTGATCACTTGTATTGTTGCAAGAGGAGTGATGCCTTGCTATGGATTATTTTCTCTATGATGTTGTGTGGTCTATGTGACCTATGTGGTATACGAAAAAGTTTCTTGTGCTTATATGATGTTCTATCTTGGTTGGCCAGATTTTGTGTTTGCGATCCTTTTTGTTTTAGTAGGTGGAGTGGGCTTTCGTGAGTCTATCGAGGTCATGAGGAATAGACTACTAGGATTCTTGAGTAAGAGAGCCGGTGTCTAGACTGTTTGGATAGCTCATTGGATATTTTCCATTGTAATTGATAAGTGATAACATAATAATTAATACTAGGTGGGTTGGGTAGAGTAACTCATCTAAGCAAGATAATAAATGTGTTTGTGGTACCCATTTCATGGATCAGAAAACCGGAGTGGGTAGATCTGGTAGCCGGGTAAACCGTATTACCTTGATTTCCTCAAATGTTGAGATGGTTTCACATGTGTATCCTATGTGGTACCATGTGATGACACTCTTTCCCTACATGTTGGTCATCGTTCCTTATGTCTTGTTGATGAGTCGCCTCTGGAAATTTCTAAGTTGTTTGGTATGTTTTCCTTGGTTGTGTTGGAGCTTTTTCCTCTTTGGTCGATAGGTGTCAGCTTAGATCTAGAGTGTGTGTGCAATCTTGTGTCATCTGCTAGCATGGGGGGTGGTTCCTTTAGTTTCACATGGTTGGGTGGTTGGTGCCTTTCTTCCATTGGGATGTTCTTCAGTGGATGCTTTGTGTGGATGTGGATCTCTTATCTCTTTAGCTCGTGGATGGATATTTATAGTAGCTTATTTTTCATAGTTCATTAGACATGTATATCTAATCGTATTTGAGAGCTATGCTCATTATTGTAAAGGATATTGTACTCATGTATCTAGTAGATATTACTTAGGAAAAATGATGTATCATGTATCTTGGGAATGATTCTTTAATTGGAAATATTGACATTGAAATATGGATGTGTACCTTGTATTTAGATGATCTAATTAATTCATATTCCTATGGTTATTAAATGGTAATTGGTATTGAAAAGTATATTTGATGTTAAAGGAAATGAATGGTTGGTCTTAGGAACATTTGATATTGGTGCTTAAAGATGAACTTAATTGGATGGTTAGAGTATTCATAAATGGACGCAAATAATCTATGTTAAATTGACTGATCATGTGTGTATGCATGTAGAGATAGATGGATATCATGTTTAGGTTGCACTTGGTTAATGGAAATTTATATGATGTTGATGAATAATGATGAACATCAGATACCCTAACTGGTACTGAGAGGGGTGTGAATTAGTACAAGCAAAAAATTTCTCAACAACTTATCAAGTTAAAACAATACCAACTGATTGTCATCATTACTGAACTTAACCATGACAATACCGGTTAAACATAGTAAGACATCAGACATCATAAACTGATAAGTCTAAACACTTCAACTATATTCAACACTTGATATCAACTTCACCCATAAACATATACATGTGGTATACCAGTAATACCAAAACCTAATAACTCTGCATGCATAATCTTTCAACCAATTAATACATACACATCACATGAAAAATGCATAACACATAACACACCATTTTTTCATGTGGAAACCCAAATGGGAAAAACCATAGTGGGAATGAATACCCACAAGCTTGTTTTTGAACTCTTTTGAAGCTCGCTCTGTTAGGAGCCTAGTCTGGTTAAAGACTTTGCAATAAGGTTTTGTTAGGAACCGATATTGTAAGAGATCACCCAGTTAAGAGAAGGTTATATACCCTATTAAAGGTTAAGACCCTATTAAAGTTTACCTCGCTAGAGGATTTGAAGAACTCAATGATCTTGAGTCACTTGGTTAAAGTTTTTACAATAAGCTTATTAAAGCTACCCGATAAAGGGATTTTCCAACTGCTGAAATGATTAGAAGACAACAAGTAAAACTTCTACTCTAATAACAACACTACATGCTGAGGCAGATCCTTTTCAGTTCCTCTACTCTGTAATCACACTCTGTAGTTCTCCACTTACTGGTCTGGCAAGTATCTCATCACTTGGATACACACACACAACTTTTGCCAACAACTTTCCAATAACAAACATCATCGACCTTATAGACATCAGTTAGGTTGGTAGCATAAACCCTAAACCCTAAGCATCTTAGGTTTACAATACAAGTGGTCTAATCCTGACCATCCAAACACATTGCATAGAGTATTATGATTTCAAACATATCACAAGAAAATTTGCATCATTGATTCTTCACCGCACATAGGAATTAGTAACCCATCACGCTCTCTTCTCATACCGCCAAGAAGAATGATCATTCCTGAGGTAGACTTCAAGCACAATCTATCTTCTCATGCAAGATCCTCATGTAAATCCTTCACATACACAAGGCTGATGTGGCACATCGATCTCACTCATATCTCTTAGCTAACTCATCACAGAGTATCACCAGTTGCATTGCACAAGTTGGATTACCAAACCGATAACCCCAGAGCTGAGACTACCAACCGGTAGTCACACTTAGTGAAACCTTGACACTGGTTCACTGCATCTCCTCATACCTCTTCATACCGGTTCACTTGAACTTATTGAAATCAATGAAAACATACATTATCATCATATCAACATGTCGGTTCATCAAATACCAATAATATCCAACAGATTTCATGTTTGGATTGGATACTATTGGTTAGGAATTGTTAAGTGTGTGGTTAAAGTAGTGGCGTTGAGATACCCTAGGGAAGGTAGATGTTACAATGTGTTTTATTTCCACTTTCATATCATCATTTGTGTATATGTCTATGATGAGTAATTGTATGTTGGTTGAATGCATATGAGTAGTTGATTATATATGTTGTGTTAGCTTATGTGATGTTTTAAAGAAAAAATGTTCTCTATTTTGCATGTTAGATAGTGTAATTCTCTAGGGTATTTTGATGGGTATTACAAGAAAAAACTATTGGCATTGGGTTGTCATTGATGTCAACCAGTATGGGGTGACTACCGGTAAGAGAAATGCATGTGCAACACTGTCAAGGAGGAGTACAGGTTGAGATATCTTTGATATTACCTTGTGTTGCAGAACACTGGTAAGGTAAGAAAGATAACCCTGGTACACAAGTTGGTTCCTGACTTATGTGGATGGAATGGTAAGGTGATTGGTACTATTACATTGCATCATGGGTAAGGAAAGGATGTCAACTAGTAAGTGATGTGTTGACATGGGGAAGTCAGATCAACCAAGTGAGTGGTTGTCTACCTGCAAAGGTCATGACTAGTGTACAAAGCTAGATGAGCAAGGTGCTTGGATGTTATTTGTGATAAAGAGGCAGAATGTTACCTAAATCACATCAACACTAGAGGAGGAATAATGAACAACGCACATGTCTATTGTAAGGTTGTAGGACAACAGGAATCCCACCTAATGAAGATGTAGTCATCATGAGAAGCAATAACTGATAGTGAAAGTGCCCACACTGGATCACATTGCCTGTTTGAAGAGATGCTGCACAAACAGAGAAGTCACATGAGTGTATTGCAGGATGCAGATGACAAGGAGTCACTCCACTAGTAAGTGGAGCTTACCTCCTATTATGCATTGTGTGCATCATAGTTCTTTGAGATAAGAGAGAAGAGGTAAAGGCATGTTGTAATACCAGTATAGAAGGAATGTGATGTGTTTGTCATCTTGACAAACTAGTTGTGATATGGTCTGAGCTGATCAGGGAGACGCCAATGTTGAGCAGATGCAGTCAGAGAAGAATGGCCAGACTAAAGATGAAATCTGTTGATAGTTGATGACAAAGTGTCATCAAGAGTGCTTACTAGTATGTAAGTCCACCGATAATATGGATAAGGTGAAGATGTAGATGTCTTCCCACCTTGTGGGAATGAACATGCTCAAGATAGACATGGCTAGTGACCGTTTAAGGTGTTACATTGGCACTTCAACAGAGAGAAGACATGATGAGTTAACCAGTAGAGTGTGAGATGTCGGTAGGGTTAGTAAACTGGTAGGAAAGAGGAACTAGTAGAGTGTTTGGTCTATGATCCTATCTAAGATGACATGAAGAGTCAAGCTGGTAGAGGATCGACATGGATGCCACATGGAGTCAAGGTGGAAAACCAACATTTGGATGAAGATAGAATGTACACCGACAGGGTAGTTGAAGGGTTGGTCGACATTGATGGAAGATCCCACAAATCATGGGACATGTTGTAGAGTCCTTGTAGAGGTTTGCGGCTTGAGGTCTAGAGGACAACTATGAGCCAACTAAGAGTGATTGAGAAGATTAAGGTAGTTGAAGGAAAAAACAAGATAGATCTTGGTATTTTACCAAGAGATCAGTTGATAAGGAAAAAGTAGATCGCCAGAGATAGAAGGCATGATCAAGATGGTGCGATAATGATAGAGGTGTACTATTGGATATCAGGAAGATTAGATCGAGAAAGATTTGATTGGATTTGGCTTGCATCGAGGATGATGAGGAAACCCTAACTGCTTAGATTTTGAATTGGTTTTTGGCGGGAAACCCTGGCTATAAATATGCAGGCCAAAGACATTGTTTGTTGCTGCTAAATAGAAGAATATTGTGCTACTATGAAGTATGTTACTTCTACATGTAAGAGAAAATCAACCAAGTGCTCAATGAGTATCTCAGAAGAGAGTGAGAGTGAGTGAGAATCAGGTTGAAGTGTTCAACCGGTAGCAGAGCAGAACTAGTAGTGACCATATCAACAGAGTAGAAGTGAAGGAGGGTGCAAAGAAGGTAGACAAAGAACTGACCAAGTGTTATAGTGATGGAGAGTAGAGAGTAAGGTGGAGATCCAACAAAGAAGAAGAAGAGGAGAGGTGTATTGACAATTAAGCAACAGAAGAGAGCAACAAAAGAGTGAGTTAGCATAGCAAAGAAGGTATCTCACCGACAAAGTAAGGTATATGAAATAGTTACAAGATTCACTTGTAACAAGACATGTACTTTTATAATTCATTTTTTTATTATGAACACTAAGTTTTAGCTCAGTGCAGGGGTTGTAGCCCATAAACAAGTTATGGGTTGGTGCCTTAAATCAGGGGTTGGTGCTTCTCAGGTTGGTGCCCAAAACATTGTAACAGAGTTTTCATTATGAGGTTGGATTGAAGAAGTAGTCTTCAATAGTACTGCTCACCGAGGTTTTTCCCATCTTGGTTTTTCCTCATATATATTCGTGTTATGTGATGTCCCTTGTGTGATTGCATTTATGTTAGTCTCTCCACTAATCGGTAAGTCTATATTGAGTTATTTCTATTGACTGATATGCTCACATAGGATAGCTAAAGGGAAAAGTTTATGAACCACTGATTCACCCCCCCCCTCTTAGTGGTGCATTGTGTCTAATAATTGGTATCAAAGCCTAGGTTCCCAATTAGACAAGCTTTCTCTAGCTTGGGTAGATTCTGGGTTAAGGACACAATGGTTTGTTTAGTGTCATTCCCTGGTCCAATGTTTGATGATTCAAACTATGCTATTTGGAGTTGCAGAATGGAAGTCTTCCTGTCCTCCCTAGGTTATGATGTCTGGTTGGTAGTTGTTAATGATCTCCCTAGGTATGTCAGTCTTCCCTCTAGACCTGAAGAAGAAAGAAGTTTCTTGTGTAGTGAAGAAGCCATGAAGACTATATTTAGTGGGCTCACTAGTGATGTCTCCTCACAAGTGGATAAATGTAAATCTACAAAGAGTCTATGGGATAGACTAAGGAATGTTAGGATTCCCAAAGATACTGAGAGGGGGGGGGGGATGGTGTGAATCCATATCCGATCGGTGATAATATGTTCTTAAATTATAACATGAAAATCTTATTGAAACTATGCACCGGCAAACCATAAATAATGCAACAAATAAGAATAACAACCACAACATAAAAACCACATTGTAACACAATATTTTAACAAGGAAACCTGATGTGGGAAAAACCTCAGTGGGATTTGTGACCCACAATATTCGCTTACTAGACAATAAATGAATATTACTACTACAATAGGGGCCTGCACATGCAGGGAGGCCAAGTGCATAGAGCTCACTACTCAATTACAAAGGAAGTCACACTGACTTACAAAAATGGATTATACTAATCCAATGTCTTGTACTACTTCAGATTAGCATCTGCTATGCTAGATTCAGTACTGGTTTAAGCTCTACTATATACATAAACCCTTATCCAATAATTCACATATTAGGTCTGGTACCTTCTATTCATATTTCGCATACTACATCTTATACAATGATCTACAATGATCTCATACATATATGAGTCATATTAATATCCACCATGTCGGCTTATTAAAGATTTTACAATTAATTACAAAATACATTAATAAAAATTGCTGTCGGCCAGGGTGCCAGTATTCTTCTTTTTTGGTGCTGGTGTTCTATGCTGATGTAGAGTCTGTCGGTGTCGGTACCTATGTCTATCTGCCAATATCACATGATTGCAAGGTTTCCATAAATGACAATACCTTTAATCACCTACAATTTATCATTGGAGTGTGCATTTGCCAACAATCTCCCCCTTTGGCATTGATGGCAACACTCATGAGAATAATTCAAGAATGTATCCAAAAATTAAAGTCCAAAAATCTTGTCAAAAAATCTACCACAAATTGTACCAGATGTGTGCTCCCCCTGAGTATATGATCTCTACTTTGGATTTTTCTCATCTCTACTACTCCCCCTTTGACATCAATGACAAGGTTGTCATTCACTATCAGTGGAGTCCAACCTAGATTCTTGTAACCGGTGGGTTACAATCTGAAAAATATTTGTCAAAACCAAATTTAAACCATTACTGAATGTTTTGCTGTCTTTTATTGCCTCTTGAGTTTGCTACACTGTATCGGTGAGTATGTGAATTTTCTCTTCCGGTGTCTTTAGTCTGGTAACTAGAGCCTCAGATATTTCTTTTCTCAAAGAAATGAGGTAATCTAGTTTTGGACCAAGTCTACATTTCAAGTCCTTTGCTTTATCCTTTATTCTTTCTTTGTCCTTCTCTAACTGCTTGATTTTCTCTTCTTGCTCTGCAATCTTCTTCTATATCTCCAAAAATGAATCTGATGTACCTATCAGATTTTTAGCAATATTGTTAATCTTATCTTGTGCTTTACTGATTTCCTTATCTAGAACTTCTTTTAAAATATTTGTTTTACAAGAATCTCTATACAGTTTCTTGAAGTCAAAAATTATCTCTCCAAGTTCCAGTAATAAGGTGTCCATTTTCTCCTTATTCTTCTTCACAATTTCCTCAAAGAATTTCTCTTTTTCTTTAATCATTCTTTCCTTGCATGTATCCTCATTTATTTGATCAATCGTCAGAATGTTGCCGGTGATGAACTTAGACAATGTGTCTATTTGACCTAAAGAATATTTTTTATCTACAATGCACTTTGGTGTTATTAATTTAAGAATGGGAATGGTATCATCAATAGCCTTATAGGCTTGTACATTACATTATGTGATCTTCTTTATTGAGTCCAATAAGACCTTTGTTACATTCGTAGGTCGGAATTCTACCATAGAAGTACCAAATGTTTGTCCAACTATCTTCACAATAGCCATGCTACCGGTTGTAGTAATCACCTTACTTGCATTTCTACAAACAAAGGTTTAGGGTTTTCAGTTTTGGCCAATGGCACTATTTTTGTTTGAACTTGTGTCTCAACTTGTACCTATTCCGGTTTCTCTATTTGTAACTCTGTACTGTCCATTGTTGCTTCTTCTGATGTTTTGCCAGTTGTATCTACCAGTTTCTCAGTGGTATCCTCTACTGGTTGCTCTGTCTGTGTAGGTTTTTCTATGCTTATCTCAACCTCTATAGCTAGTGACTCAGTAGTCACATCTATCTTCTTGTCCTTAGTGGTTTCTCTATCAACCACAACATTTACTTCTTGAGTATCAATATTCACAGTGTACAAAACCTCAGACTCAGGATTTGTATCCTCTAATGGAGTCTCCATACTCTCAGTAGTTGGTTGACTATCAGTAGTATCTATCAGTGGAGTATCTGAAGGAGGTGGGGGTATATTATTAGTTATTTTAGGGCTTGGAGGACCACCTACCTTACCTTTCCCCTTATCCCTATCCTTTTGATATACTTTAATAGTCTTTGGTCTAAGTAATTCTTCCTGTTTTTCTTTTTCCACAAAGAATATATCCCATGCATATGATGTTTCCTAAGAGACTTCTTTTACTCTTCCTACCATCAGTGCTACTTACTAGTAAGTAGTTGAGAATATTGTCCGGTTTACTTCACTGATTAGTTTATCTATTTCATCAGTTGAGTTGACTGGATGTACTGCAAGTAATTTTTGAATCTTGATTTTCTTGTCCAGCTCAATGATGGCTAACCTTCGAGCTTCGAATCTCCTGTATAGATTATTTGGTATTTCATAAAAAACTTCCATCAAAAATTTCTTATAAATATCTAAGTGTAAAATTACACTATTCTCTATGCTTTCTTTGTCATCTGTAGATAGAATGTTGTATATTTTGCTAATGTTCTTCAATTTTCCATCTTCAGTTATTTCGCTCAAGAGTTTATCCAGTGGAGCAATATCTTATTTTGCCTTCTTTTTCTTTGGAGTCATTTTCTTTACCAGAGGCCTAACTGCCTATTGTTTTTGTCTGGTTCTCTTGGGTGCAGGTGAAGGTACTAGAGAGGGTTTTCTTTTCCTTTCTACCCTTTTAAATACCGCTGGTATATCACTCTCAGAGGAAGTTTCAACGGGTGAAAGATGAGTTTCTAGTTGAAGTCCTTCCAACTTACTTTCCTTTATACCAGTTTGCTTCAAAACATCTTCCTTTATTGCTTTAGCTTGACGGGTTCCTTTTCTTATTGTTTCTTCAGCCTTCTTAACCCTTTTTCTAGACTAAATTCCACTCTCAATTGTTTCAGCATTTCCAAAAACTTTCTTAGTGCGTTCCTTTGGTGCCTCAAGGAGGGTTTTTGCATTAGTTTCAATAATATTTCCATCTGTCTCATAGCCCATTTCTGCTACCCAGATAGTTCTAGGGACAATTGTGTGAGGCCCTACCCCAACCCATCCTATCTCTTCAGTTATTTTCATTTTGGAACTATTTTGGATACTAGTTTGGACACACTATGGATATAGAACTTTTCATGATTCCGCGATTTTGGTAACATTGATATATGTGGATGCTTCATTTCTATGCCTTGTGGATTATAGAATATTATATGATTCTAGATTAGGGTAATGTTGTGATGATGCAGGTTATTATCTGAATTTCAGGATTTGATATAATGTTTGGAAAATGTTTGCATATATTGTAGATGGATCAAATTTTGAGGATTATGAGGAAATTGCTTTGAATTGTGACAAATTATATTTCATAATGTCAAGTCTTTGTAGAATGAATGTATTGTATTCTGATTATGTGATTTTATATATTATATGAGGCTATTTGGGAAGTACTAATGTTTAAATTGAGATGTGCAGGAAAATATCCATGTGACCATGGAAATATTAGGGAGAATCAAGCCTAGGCCAATGTGCGTTAGTAAAACTAGGGGTTGTCTATTTGGAGAGACAACACCCCGCATGTACTGTATTTTATTCGTAAATGTAAAATGTTGCATGAGTGTAATTTGTATTTATTTGATTGATTAAATTGTTTAAGGGACAATTGCCATGTGGTTATTGTGATGTGGAATTATTTTGTAGTGTCACTTGACACCTATGTAGTATGTTGTGTTGGCAATTGTCATGTCACCTTTTTGAAAGTTTTATTTTTGTTAATGGTTATATCCCCTAATTATCCTTGAAGGAACCAAGAAATCTAGGTTAGAGAGCCACAAGGAAGGTCAACTCAGAGTTGACCCGTAGGTTAACTTCAAGTGGACTTTCTGAAGGTCAAATCAACTCCTAGAGTCAATTTTAGAGCTTTTCTATTAGGCCTCATGGGGTACCTATGGGTGAAGGCCAAAATTGGCCATGTGTCTTTCCCTTAGGACTTGTTTAACCACCCAAAAAAGTGGTTTTCCCAAGATGGACGAATTCCATCTATAGGAGTGCCATCCTTGGAAGGAGAACCTTCTTGGAGATAGTAATCCCTCTTCCCCATTCCATTTCCCTTCTCTAGGCACCTAGGTTAGGGAGTGTGTAAGACCTAGGGAAGACCAACCCAATGGGAGATCACTCACTCTATCCAAGAGGTTGGAAGGAGTGAGAGAGGCCTTCTTAGGCTAAGAATGGAAGCTTAGTGAGCTAATCACCCACTCTCCACTTTTGGAGATTTTTGGGAAAATTTGAAAAGAAAAAAACCAGTTTTAGAAAATTTAGAGGAATTTTGGTGGCCAAGGATTGCAGAAAGTTGTGTGGATTGGGTAGCTCATCTCCAACTAAGTTTAGCATACCTATTGGCAGAATAAGGTTGGTTGTTATCTCCTCTTGTTCATGTTGTTTATCTTAGTTATGTTGTTTTGTTGAAGGAAAGAAATGCTTGTAAAGAAAGTGTGTATGTATAATGTTGTTGAAGAAAATAATGTGTAGTTCTTTCCTATGTTTTTTTTTTGTTTTGTGTTCTTGCTTTGGGAGTGTCCAAGATCTTCTACTCTTGGGAGAGTAGGATGATCTTGGGGTGGAAGAAGCATGACAGCCTTGGGTGAGAGGCTCTCCTTAAGGAGAGTGATCTCAAGGGTGTCCTTTGTGACCCTTGCTGCATAGCCTTGTGTATGCATTTGGGGGTCATAAGGGGAGAGAAATGGCTTTGAGCCTTTGGGGGGCATAAGGTGTGTGAGATGAATTCTGTTGGGTATTTTGTGTTGCCATGAGGTGGCTTGTGTTATATTTTTGGCTGCAGTCTCCCCAACGGTACTTGGTCCACTTCCACCCATAGATTGATCTCCACAAATGTGTTGATAGTGTAGCTTGGGATGGGAAAGTGTATGTGTTGTGTGTTTTCCCTATTGCTATGTTATATTGCTTGGTTGTAACCCGTCTAGGTCTTGGTTCTCCTAGCTCGGGGGTGGCTTCTGGTAAGCCTAGGCTGGGAGGTGAGCATCCCATGGTCACAGTCCTAAAACTTTACTTGCAGGTGGCTTGGGGAAAAGACTAGGAGTTGCAGATTTTGTGTTGCAGACTTCTATTTGAGATTTCAGATTTTTATTTAAATGCAGAAAAGAAGAAAGAAATGTAACCTTATGATTTGTAGCAAAAAGA